>NW_027187290.1:1321193-1431647 GCF_028583685.1 Petaurus breviceps papuanus
TTCTGAGATGGGTTCAATTGTACCCACTCCTCCTGGGTGAATTCCACAATCACATGCTTGAATGTCACTGATTCCTCGCAGGGCCTGGCTGGCAGCACAGGAGCCATTCCCTCTTCCTTAAGGGCAGAAGCCAGAGAAGGCAGGCTTGGAGCCCCGACCCCTCCCCTCCTCCACTTGTCTCATTTGTGGTTTTCACAGCCACAGAGCCCACGGGGAGTCAAAAGGCATAGGGTCCCACACCTGAAGGGGCCTTGGGATTCCTTCCAGCCTAGTCCACCCTGTGCTCTCTCCCATTCCAGCAGTCAGTCCCAACAGGCCACAGCTGTAAGGACATGTTGCCCTTGCACCACCATCTTCCCAGCGGAAGTGAAGTTGGCAATTCTGCTTCTTAATGAGTTCTTTTCATCAGTGAAGTTTTTTTCCCTCTTTTTCCATTTGACCAGTTTTGCTTTTTCAGGTGTTTTCTTTGGTAATTTGTGTGCCACTTTTACCAAGCTATTGTCTTTTTTTGTAATTTTCTTCCTTTTCTCTCCTTTCTTCACCAAATTTTTCTCTACTACTCTTATCTGATTTTTAAAAGATTTTTTTTAGTTCTTCCAGGAATTCTTGTTGGGATTGTGTTCAATTCACATTTTTTTTCCTTTGAAGCTTTGCTTGTAGCTGTTTTTATTTCATTGTCTTCCGTATTTGTGCCTTGATCTTCCCTGTCACCATTGTAGCTTTTTACAATCAAGTAATTTTTTGTCATTGTTATTTGCTCATTTTTCTACCCTGTTTCTTGATTTTGAACTTTATCTTAAAACTTAGCTCTGATCTCAGTGGAGTGAGGGAGAAGGCCGCTGTCTGAAGCTTCAGGTTTTTCTGCACTATTGTTTTCAAAGTTAGCTCTGGGGGTCTGGAAGTCTTCACATGCTTCCAAAGTGGTGTGATCTAGGGAGAGGTGTTATCACTGCTCTCATGGTCTGGTCTTTATCCAGTAAGGGCTCTTGATCCCTTGAAATTACAATTGATACTGCTCCTGAAGTTCCCTGTTTCCTTGGAACTAGAAGCGATACCGCTTCTCAAGACCCCTGTGCCCTTATGACCAAAAGTTCTTCAAGGCCCCTGCTCCCTCTTGACTCAAAGTGCTCTTCTCTTCCAATGAACTGTGACTCAAAAGTGAGTATAGACAATGAAGTTGCCAAACAGTGTCTGGTCCTGTTCCTAGTACTAACACTGTAATCTCTTTCAGACTAGGTACCAGGTCCCTTTACCACTTCTGGCTTGAGAGCTCCCAAACCTGCTGCTGCTTCGGTTGCCACCACAGGATTGGTATGGGATTAGCAAGATGAGAGAAAGGAGAGTAAAAAATAACCACAAAGTTGTAAATATTAGAAACAAGGTAAAACTGGTAGGAGAAATTGACAGAAAAGAGTGAAGTCATAAAGCTGAGAAACTTTTGGAAAGGGATGAAACACTATGATCTTTTGTTTTACAGATGTGGAATTTGAGATTCTGGTGAGAAATCCAGGTGGAGGTGTCCTGAAGGCAAGTGGAGGTCTGGATCTGGACATCAAAAAAGAAGTCAATTTGTATATCATCTGCTTTGAGGTGGTAGTTGAAGCCATGGGACTGAATAACAGACAAGAGTATAGAGAATGAAAAGAAGAGGGTCCGGGAGAGATCCTTGGATAATAACATTAAGGTACCAAGAAGAAAACAAAGAGAAAGAAGGAATAATTAGAGACATTAGAACACAAAAGGAGTTCAGGGTGTTTTTTCCCCTGAAGCTAAAGAAAGATATCACAGGGAGTGGTCAGTTATGTCAAAAAGTACAGAAAGGTCAAGCAATATGAGGACTGCAAAGGCCATTGGATTTGGTGATGAGCTCATCCCTCTCCAAGCTACAAGAATGACACATCATCACAGGACTTTTCCTACCACACTATAAAAACCTCTCTACTATAGAAGCTCACTCCCACCACTGGACTATTTACAGCATTGGAAGTAGTCTCCATTCCTGAGGGCTCACCTTTTAATTGGCTGATTCCTTCCAGAATCTCCAATCCAAGGTAGAGACTCAGTCCAAGCAAAATCAGCCCTTTCCAGGCTGCATTGCTGACTCATTTCCATATGCTCCTTTGCTGGCATATCTTCTTCCACTCCCCTCCCAACTTCTTTTCCTTTCAGCTGCCTTTTATATGTAATCTTCCCACATCTGAATGTAAATTCCGTGAGGGCAAAGATTGACTTTCTGCTTCTTGCATTCTCAGGGCTTAGCACAGTGTCTGGCACATCTTAAGTAAGCACTTAATAAATGTTTATTGACTGACTGCTGACCCTTGAGGAAATGCTTTAGTAGAATGGTGAAGGGAGAGGACAGATCACAAATAATTGGAAGATAGTAGGTAGTGAGGAAAGGTAGTCATTAGATAAATACAACCTTTTTCAAGAAAGGAAAGATAGGATCGTAGCTAGATGGACTAACAGAAGACTACTAGAGGAGGCTTTTTGTGACTTGAAGTAGTTATAGGAGGATGGAAAGAAGGCAAAGGAGGAAAGAAAAAGGTTCATGAGAGAGAGAATGAGTGCTGGTGCCAGTTAATGGAGAAAACAGAAGAAAATCAGGTCAAGTGTGCAGTTAAAGTGATTATCACCAGTAAGGAGTAGGGGCCCCTTTTCTGTGGCTAGCAGTAAGGGGAAGAGCAGGTCATGAGCCTGAGAAATCTTGTGGAGTGGAGAAAGTGGGTTGAATAAGCTCACCTTGGAAGGCTTCCATATGCTTAGTGAAAAAGGAGCCTAGGTTATCTGCTCTAAGTGCAGGAAATGAGGTTGAAGGAAAGAAAAGGTGTGAAACAGATATTGGGAAGATTAAGGTACTAAGAAGTTTATTAATGTTAGGATAGAAAGAATGTTAAGCAGGAGGGGGGAGAATAGGATGAGGCAAAGACAATGATTATCACTAAAATCCTTTCCAGCAGTGACATCTTATGATTGTCTATCATATAAGAATAAAACCCATGTCTTGACAGTCTTTTGTTTTTAAATTTTTAAAAGGTTTTGAAAAGCTGTTAACTGCATGTTACAAATTAATAAATTTTATTTGAAATCTTACTTGCCAAAAGCTGAAACAGACTGAGGTTAGCTTGTAAAAACAAATGGTTTGCTATCCTGGATTAAGGTCTATGCTATGCAAATAGTGCTATCACAAAATAAGACAGTAAAGAATGAGGCATGTTCTATCTTCAGCAGTATTTTCTAAGTTTTAGTTAACAGTATGAGCACGATGGCCCAAATGCAAATCACAAAAATCAAATATGCCTCTTTCCTGCCCCACTCTACCAACATCACCACTACGAAGAATATTTTTCCAGGAAAACAGTCTTGCAGCGTTTTGAGAAACGATAGGGAATCCCTAAATGCAGATTCAGAACTGCTGTTCTTTTTTGTTTTGGGGAGGACACACACTGAGTTTCCTCAGGAAAGAGCCTAGCTAACTCAAGACCTAGTTGTAGGCTTACTGTTTACTCCTTTTTAACACAATTCGAGTGCCAGAAATAGAGCTGAACCAGGAAACCAAGGCCAGGAACATCTCTGGGATACATCTGACCTAGCTAACAGGGAGGCAGGGGGAACAACATTAACCCATTAAGCACTCAGGAATCACAGAGAAATAAGAATGCCCAGCAGTTCCTTAGTACTGCTTGTTACATTCAGCTGAAAATAGTCTGTGTATTATTAAAAGACAGAGGAGAAACATGGGCACATTCCTTCCTGAGGCTTTTCAGTAACACCTCCCAACACGTGCATCCAAGATTCTGTCTTCTTTCTTGTCTTGAATGACTTGAAAGCACCGTGCCTGGTACAGGGAAAATGCTTAATTCTGGCTTGTCGACTGATAACCTCACATTTTGAAGACATGCAAATTTTCAAGGGCCATAGGGCATAGCTTGACTGTGAGGTCTCCTGGCATTCACTTCCATTCAAAAAGCTTCTTTAAAGTGTCTACCATGAGCTAGACATGAAATATAATGACAAAAACAAAAGCTCCTGCCTTCAAGGAACTTACATTCTCCCAGGAGAAAACAACATATATACAGACACATAAATACAAATATGTACAAAATAAATAAGGTAGTGTTAAGGAGGGGACACTAATACCTGGGTGGGGCACATCAGGAAAGGCATCTTTCATATTGGAAATGGCACTTGTTCTTATAAAAGTTTGTTAGACTTTGCCATAAATACTCCCAAATACACATTGAATCCATGAGCAATTTCCACTTCACTCAGACTTTCTCATCTGGTATTTATGTGTCTGGGTCTCTGTAGTCCTTGATCTTTTGGTAAATGCCGGGTGTTACTTCTGAATGATTTCTTCCTGTTTATTCAACCTGCTTGCCCTCCCTCTACCAATAACCAATTGATTTTCTCACATTTACAGAGGAACACAAGCATAAGTAAAAGGACCACAATATAACTGACTGAATACATCACTTTTCATACAGCTGAACAGTCATAGCTCACACAATCATCCACACATACTAATTCCTTATGGAAAGATGCATGTGAACTCTCACAGAGCTGTAACAGGCCCTTATTCACCTGGAGATTGTGAGCCTTGCATTACTCATCCAAAACCAGGTGTTTGTATATACCTTTATATATATGAGGCTCCTTGGGACAGGAACTGAGATTGGTGAAAAACTACTTGGGGATTAACACATCTTGGCTTCTTATCTTATCATTTTTTGTCTGATGGAATTTTTATTTGAAGTATCAAAGAGGTGGGATGTGTTGACTATGGTGCTAAACTTGCAGGATCATAGAATAAAAGCACTTTAGTGGGGCGGCCAGGTAGCACAGCAAGTAAGAGCACCGGCTCCAGTGTTGAGAAGACCTGGAGATCGAATCCCGGGCTCAGACACTTAGCACCCACCCAGAAACACCTGGCCATGTAACCTTGAGCAAGTTACTTAACCCCAATTGCTTAGGGGCGTCCAGGTGGCTCAGTGAGTAAGAGCACCGGCCCCAGTGTCGGGATAACCTGGATCAAATCCGGGCTCAGATACTCAGCACCACACCCAGAAATAACTGGCCATGTAACCTTGAGCAAGTTACTTAACCCTGATTGCTTTAAAAAAAAAAAGCACTTTAGTGTAAGAAGGGATCTCAGCAACCATTTACTTCAACCTACACCTGAAAAAGAATTGCTGATAAAATATGCTGCTGCCCAGTGGTCAGCCAGCCTCTGACTGAAGCCTTCCAAAGGTGGGGGGAGGGACAGGGGAAATTTGCCAGCTCTAGTGCCAGCCCATTCTGCCTTCCTTAATTATTAGGAAGATTTTCCTGATAGTAAGCCTTCTCTCTTCTTCTCCACTTTTATGCCTTGCTCCTAGTTCTACCCTCTATGACCAAATAGAGCAAGTATCATCTATTTTTCAGAAGGAAGTTTTTTAAGTACTTGAAGAGAGCTACCGTGTTTCCTCACTCTGAGCCCTTTCTTCTCTAGGCTATATGCTCCCAGTTCCTTAATAAATGCTTAAATGGCTTGGACACAAGACACTTCACCAGTCTGGTTGCCTAGATTTTTACAGAGTGGTCCTTAGTGGTCAGTAATATGGCTAGCACTATTAGAATAGCATAATTTCCAATCAAGGCTATGTAGTCCAACCCTCATTTTACAACATTATAAACTGAGGCTCAGAGATGGTAAGTGACTTGCCCAATGTCATACAACCAGGTAGTAGCAGAGCCAAGCCTACTACACCTATCGTTTTTGATTTGCAGGCCCGTACTGTTCTTACAGTATACCTGGTACACTATATCAGTATACTATGATGCCTTCCTCTAGTTTTCCTCCTGTCTCTCTGATCACTCCTTCTCTTGTTTCCTAGTGTGAGTATTCTCCAAGTTTCTGTCCTTGGTACTGTACTTGTTTCTCCCTGAGATCTTTCCCTCTTACAAAAATATAAAAGATTGTCTATAATTATAACCATCACTCCTTTGGAGATAACTCCCCAAATTATCCTGGTATCTCACTCAAATTTTCATGAGATAATTTCAGTGCAATCTTTTCACTTATATATCCAGTCAACACTTCAAATTCAATATTTAAAAAAACCCTTTTCTCTTTGCCTGCCTTCTTTACCGATGAAAATCCTATCCAGACATCAAAGCCCAGTACAAATCCCATCTCTTGTATGAAAGCTTCCTGGATGACATTACCTGGGAGTCATCTCTTCCTTTTTGGAACTTTTCATACCTGTACTACTCATCTGTCATTTATCACAAACTGCCTTCTATTTTTAAAGACTTCATAAGAAGATTATACATTCTGTGAGGAGGTTTCTTCAATTCAATTCAATAAACATTTATAAAATACCCACTTTGTGCCAGACACTATATTAAATTTGGGGGATACAATTTCTAATACAGACCCAAAAAAGTCTTTGCCTTCTAGGAATGTAAATTTTACTAACACTTCTATGCCTTGTACATTTGCCCCTCCCCTCACTATGACACCTAACAAAAATATTCATTTAGTATCGACTATGGGATAATATTCAAAGACAACAAGTGAAAGTTTCAGACTTCCAGGTCATGTGACAAAGAAAATGGACAAGCAGACATTGTAAGGGGAATAGATGGAGGTGGACAAGGAGGAGAGGAAGAATGAAAAAGAAAGAGAAGGAAAGGGAGAGGGAGGGGGAGGGGGAGGAGAAGAAGGGGAAGGTGAATGAGGAGAAAACGAAGAAGAATCCTGTATCAGAAGTAATGACAACTATTTTCACAGCATTAAAAAAGCAAGAAGTCTAACAAAGTCACAGCATTTCTGAATGAACATTGTAGAATTCGAATTCTTAACATGTTTACTCCGCATGCTCTGATACCAGCCTCAATGCTCTGGCAGGGTAGTCACACAAACTAACCAAAGGACTTGTGTTCTGGAGCCCACAGCTACAGAGTCTCTGCTAGTCTACCCTGGTCCTTCCCTTTCCCCAGCAATAGAAGACCTCAACTCTGACCAGCCACTGGCAGGTAAGGGGCATATATAGGAAGGAAGAAACCATGCTTTTCTTCTCTGGATCGGTCACTAGATTAGAGAATTCCAAGGCTACAGAGGTGATGCTCAGAATATACAGCCAGTCCTTTCCCAAAGCTACAAAAAGTGGCAGTTATTGACTCAGTCAAGCCAGAGAAATAAAGAACAGAGAGAATGGGGATAGAGAGTCAGCATGCCCTGTAACAGGTCAGAAGGAAAATGGACTGTATCTGGCTAGAGCCAGTCCTGTTACCCAAACCCCAGAAGCAAACTTGGGTCCAGGAATAAGACTGGTGAAGAGAAAATTTCCTAATGTGAGAGAAAGCTTAGAGAGATTTAAGGTACAGTCCCATGGGTAAACTCACCCTCAGAAAGGGATGAATAAAAACAGAGCAACAGGAGAACATAAAGAAAAAAGATTAAAACAACAAAAAATTTCAGGAAGAAAATTCAGTCAAAAAACTAGAACACATATAGACAAGTCAGCAGAAGAAATACTAAAATAAAAAATGAAGCATATCATGTAAGAGCTGACAAACCTCTCTAAATAAATATTGCAAGACAAAAGAAACTGAACATCTGATGAAACACAGAAGCCTATGGATTCCCAAGACATCATGGACCTGCAGCATGATATTCCATAATAAATCAAGAGGAAAATCAAAATCTTGAGAGGAGACATTAGAAGTGAACAAATGGCAGAGTATAGCCTGTATGGCAGGAATAATTAGCATAACAGAAAAATTTGAATTTATGGTAGAGAATCTCTTCAAAGAAGAGAAAGAAAGAACAACAGATGGAGGATACAAATATATTGAAGTGAAGGACAACCTAAAAGAAGAGAAGCAAAAAGCAATAATGCTAAACAAACACATGGTCTCTATACAAGCAAAACACACTGATCTTGAAACGAGGGTACATAGAAACAGCTAAAGGATCACAGGCTAACCAAAAGAACAAGAAAAAAATGTAAATAGCATAATGCAAGAATTAATACAACGAAACAGCCCCAAATTTCTGAACACTGAGAAAGCAGCAATCAAAAGAATACATAGAGTGCTTTCAAAAAAAATTTAAAAAAACATGTGCTTCAAGCTCCAAGACACATAATAGATAAATATAACAATTCCAAAAACAAATTCTGAATACAAGAAAGGGAAATATCTCCAAATAGAAAGGAAAATTTAAATAACAGGAGTTAATTTAATTTAATTTAACTTAAATAACTAGTCTATATCTATTAGAAATAGAAGGGAATGGAATAATAAATTCCAAAAAGTAAAGGAGCTCAATATCTGACTCAAAATTATATACTCTGCAAATATGGTCTAATCACTAAAAAAGTAGCCATTCAATAAAAGAGAGGCATTTGGAGCATTCCTGTAAAAGAATGTAGTGACTGAATAAATCAATCAAGTTACCCCCATCACAAATAAAGTAATATTGTACAATTAATGAATCTCAAAAATAGGATTCAGGCTAAGTATAGAAAGCCTCTGAAAGTCACTGGATGTGTAGTCTGTTCCACATGCCTGAGAGATTTCTTCATATCCCCTGGGTCATGTATAAAAGCATCCAGTTAGCTTTAATTGGAGAGTTCCAAAATAGTGAGCTAGGAGAGGGAAAATTATAGCAAACTTCTGAGGAAGAATTACCTGGGGAGGGTGACAAGGAGAAGTCTTGGCTTTGGTCACTGCCTAGTTTCCTCCTACCCCCATTTCCATCTTTTTGTTGGAGGAGGACTATCTGGAAGATATTGCTTTTCCCCTGCCAGGCTATGTAGCACTATCTCTGGATCAACTGACAATAGTATTTGCACTACATCTCTCAGCTCCTTCTTCCTTCTGATTAGAGAGCTAGAGGGCAGAGTACCAACTCCTCTCAGTGCCTTCCTTCATAGAGCCACAGAAAATGGACTTTTGGACTCACTCCACTCAGCCTTTGCTTCCCTGCTTGTTTTTTTCAACTCCATGCAACAAGAAGCCCCCAACACCAAGTAACCCCTAGTCTTCCCTCCCCAACTTTCCCACCTACTTTTGTATGTTGTCTATACCCATTAGATTGTAGGTTCTTTGAGGGCAGAGACTGTCTTTCCTTTCGTTAATTGTGTCCCCAGAGTTTTTTAGGCACTTAATAAATGTTTACTGGATTAGATCAGATTGGGAGCCAAGGACAGATTAGATATAACTTCCAAAGTCCACAAGAAATGCCAGCAAAGAAACTACACTTGTGTAATGAACAATTGCTCGAATATTCACAAACAGGAGAAAAGAACTTCCAGAAACCAAAAGCTGAGTTGTCCTTTGGCCCAATATGCTCTCTAAACTGGAGCCTGCTTTACCCAGAACTCTCTATGTACTTGGGGAACACCTCTTCTTATTCTACTTTCTTAGTGCATATCTCTTTCTAAAAGCTACTTAAAACAGGCTAACTAAATGATTTTCAAATGATAATCTTTGGGAGGAAGCATTCTGGTGGAGGTGTAAGTCAATGACAGTAGAGAACCTCCCCGCTCCTCCCCCAACTCCTCATGGAATCTGGAAAGAACGATGAAGGGAACGTGTAGCCTTCCTCCAAGACCGGAAATTCATTTGAAAGAGTGGAAGTTGGGATAAAGATACTCACAACATACATGAGTTACGCTGCAAATAAAACATTTAAACAGACATAAATAGCTTATTTAACTTATAAACATGCTAAACAATAGAAACACTAGAAAGATAAATAAATACAACTACCAATGAAGTATCAAGTAATGAAATAAATTACCTCATCTCTACAGACTACTAAAAGAAAAAACTGAAATAGAAAGCCACATAATAGGCTTTAAAAAAAACAAAAGAGGAATCATTAAAATATTTCTTTCAAAAAATGCATGCAGGAATAAAGATCAAAGTGGAATTTAAAGAAACAAGAGACCTAATATAAGAGAATAGAGCCTGAAAAACAATGGACAAAAGCACATACACACATCTTTATAGAAGCAATTTACAAAAGGAAATGGCTAAGTTATAAAACCCTAATATGGAATTCTCCCCCACACCCCTTCTGACCCTTTTCTTCCACTGGCTGGAAGTCAGGTGCACAATCTAATTGCGGCAATCTACTTCAAGTACCGGAACAAGGAAACAGTAGACCACCCAATGTACATTTGAGAAAGCACTTCTGTCCTTATTTGGCATATCTTGTGCTGAGGTGTCACTGAGGAGAGGGGTGGCTCCCTACCGCTCTGAGTTTTGAGTCCATGTAAATCATGTGATTTCCCATGAAGGGGAACTTGGGCCTGTTTCCTATGAAAAGACTAGATTTTAGAGTATAGTCTGAGATGAAGGTATTTTGTGGGACTAAATTGCAGGGTGAGAGAGCACTTAAAAAGGAAGCAAAGTAAAGGGTGATAGAGGGGGGATGTGATATACCCAGTCAAGTCTATGGGTAAACAAGAGAAGAAAACCCCTGTAATCTCTCAGCAAGAAGAAAGACTACAAAGAATTGGTGAGGTGGCAAAAGGAGAGCTTTAAACAGAAGGAAAGGAAGGGAGACATCTTGACTCAGTGGAGGCAGGATCCCACTGAAAAGCACTGTCATAGGGGAAAAAGATATTTTTTGCAATGGTAAATGGGAGCCGTACAGTGGGTGTAATCTGTAGGAAGTTGGTGCACAGGGAGACCACTTCTTCTGAGAGTGTTGTGCCTCCAAGCACAGCATCCTGCATTAGGACAAGGGAAATCAGAGCTCCTGGAAACAAAACTGCATTTAGAAGGGGAGAAGGCATGGGCCCAGAGAAAATGTAACAGGAGAAAGGGGAAACAATTATTATAGGAAATGCTAAGGAGAGAAATGGACTGTAACATGGGGCAATACTTTTATACTCATGGCTTTCCTCATGAATTGATACTTCTAAGAATGAAGCAAACAAAAAAAGGAGTGAGGGAACAAATTCAATAAGGCAATACCATAGAAATTAGAAGATGGAAGTCAAACTTGGTACTTTAGAATCACTAATTGAACAGAAAACTCAAAAAGACAAAATAAACAAACGTACAGACCATGAAACAAGTTTAGAAAAGACAGGAGGGGGAAATAATTGGCAAAAAGAATAATGTAAAGAAATCTTTCTTCAAAAAAGATTCAGAAAAAGAAAAAAGCTAACAAGCAGAAGAGGTTACAAGGGAGTAGAGGAGGGGGAATTGTGAATTAACCACTTAACTAAGAGGGGGAAAAGAAAGAGGGGAACAGGAAAAGGGTTAGAAAACTAAATAAAAGGGGGAAAAGCAATTAATAAATTAATCACCCCCCCAATTATGTTAACAGCTGACAAAAGGAAATTGAAAGAGCTGAATTATGGGAAGGTCAATTGAAGATGAGACCAAGAGAGCCTACAGAAACAAGTTTTTCTTAAAGCAGATTAAGCTAAATTAATCATAGGAACAAAATACTGACTTGAAAGAGAAATGGGAAACAAAAATATTAATTATAAAAATACTAGGGATATAAGTAAAGTATAAACCTAACTCTAATAATTTAGATATGAATGGAATAAACAATCCAATAAAACAAGATAATGTCAAAATGTATTAGAAAAGAAAGCCTTACAATCAGCTGTTTTCAAGAAAAACATTGAAAAAGCAAACATACACAAAAAAGGGAGGCTATAATAATACTGATTATGTATCAGGTGAAACTAGAAAAGTAAGAGTTGCAATCCCGCCATCACAAAAAAAAAATCATAACATAAACTGAGAGAAACCAGCAAATTATGTTTTGCTGAAAGGAAACATAGACAACAAACCACTATCAAGAGTAGGCAGTCATTCAACAAGCATTTATTGGGCACCTACTATTTGAGAGGTGCCACCCTAAGGTCTGTGGATACAAAGAAAGGCAGAATAGAGGAGGCAATAATAGAAGAGAAATCCGATTCAAAATAACTAAGAAATGCAAAAAATGTTTGCGACTCAATCGATCAAAACACATTCAACATTTTTGTAGATTCAATTATGTATCTTAAAGAAGTAAAGATTTAAATGGTTAGATGAATTTCAGTGCTCATAGCTATACCATACCAATATAATAAAAATGACAATACTACTAAAGGTAATTTACAGATTTTGTGTTATGCCAATCAAATTACCACAGCCACATTTTATAGAACTCAATAAAATCATAACAAAATTCATTTGGAGGAATAAAAGATCTGGGATATCAAGGGAAATAATGAAAAATGTAGAAATGCAGGGAAATAGCACTTCCAGACCTCGAGCTACATTATAAAGAAGCAACCATAAAAGCCATTTGGTATTTGTCAAGTGATTCAAAAAATAGATAAATAGAGAAGACAAAAAAAGGGATAATTATAAATAACAGAATTTCGTAACCGGGTGTTCATGAACTCCAAAACAAAGATTATTTAGGAAATAACTCCTTATATGATAACTTTTTACTGAGAAAACTAGAAAGCAGCCTTGTAGAAATTGGGCTTAGACAAATATCTTATAGCATATTACGCAATAAATTCAAAATGGATATGTGACTTGACTTTAATATTAAAGATCATATCACAAAAATAGAAAAAAATTAAATCATATACCTTTCATAGCTATGAGTAGGAGACAAATTCTTAACAAAATAAGGGAAGGAGAAAACCGAAAAATATAAAACAGATAGTTATGATCATATTAAATTGACAGCCTTTTGCACAAACAAAATTAATGCATCTAGGAAAAGAGGGCACATGATTGACATGTGAAAAAACTTTGTATCAAATAGATCTGATAAGGATTTGTTATCCAAGAATGTAAATCAGGGCAGCTAGATGGCTCAGTGAATAGAGCACTGGCCTTGGAGTCAGGAGGACCTGAGTTCAAATCCGGCCTCAGACACTTGACACACTTACCTGCTGTGTGACCTTGGGCAAGTCACTTAACCCCAACTGCCCTCCCTTCCCCCCTCAAAAAAAGAATACAGTAAAAGATATATATATATATATATACACACACATATTTATTACATATACATATTCATATACACATACATATGCATATGTATGTGTGTATACATATACCAAAGTAAATTTGTTAATAGGCAAGTGGTGAAAGATATGAACAGTTCTTGAAAGAAAAATGGCAAGCTATTAATAACTATTTCAAAGAATATTCTAAATCACTAATAATAAGAGAAAAGAACATCAAAACCACTCTCAAATTTGAAGTGCAAACCTAATAAAATCAAATGTAAAAAAGACAAAACATGGAAACAATCAGTATTAAAGAAGTCATGGAGAGATGGGAACACTAAAAACACAAAAAAGGTGAACATGCAAATAAATAAAAAGATTTACATGGATTGATGCAAATGAAACATTCAGAGCTAGGAATACATAATGACTTTCCATTGCAGGCTTCAGATGTGGCTGGAGGATGGGGCTGAGATCCTTCTCTAGTCCTGGAGTCAGAGCCATCCAGCTACTACTTATTCCTTGCTCAGCACACAGGTAAGGGCCTACTACTGAATACTATCTCCAAACACAAGTCCCTTCTTCAGTCTCATCTGGATCTGTAACCTGGCAGTAGGTAGAGAGTGACAGAGCTTCTAGTTATACCTGTTCCTACACCCTGCTCAAAGTTGCAGTGCACTGGTATGTGTCTGGTATCTTATCTTGCCTCAGTGTACAAACCCTTCCTCCTTAAGGCTCCAAGTACTAGAATACTTCATGAGGTATGCCTATGGATAGATGCAAATGAGAATTATTAGAGGAGAACATATGGTCTGCACAACTAAATAATGGGCAGAATAGAAAAACTTAAATCTATGATGGCAAGTCTCACAAGAGAAACAAAAGGGATAACAATCAATTGGAAATACAAACACACAGAAATGAAGGACAATTAAAAAGAGAGAGAATCAAAAACCAATAACATTAAAAGAAAATATTCTCTCAAGAATATTGTCTCTCAAGAGACAACCTAAGGATTCTAGATCTAGTATAAGAACAGGATGAGACCATAATGCAAGAAGTAAAACAAGAAAACTGCTAAGAACTTCTCAACACAAAAAATGAAATACCAATTGAAAAAATTTATATATGACCCCAAGAAAAAGAATCCAAGGCTGTAATCTCCAAGACATATACTGGTTAGATTTAATAATTCAATTAAGAAACAAGAAATTCTAGAAGGGGCCAGGAAAAATACCTTCAAATAAAAAGAAAAGGAAATTCAATTAACAAAAACCTAATCTCCATCCATCAAAAAATGTAAGAGTAAATGAAGTAATGTGTTCGTAAGAGCTTGGGATACCATCTAGGGGGCCTAATCTGCAAATTTGAGCTTAATCATAAATTTTAAAAACATGGATTTCAGTAGCTAAGAGGTGTTTGAAACATTCTTAGGAAAAAATCAGACCTGAAGAAATTAGTTGCTTCTCATACACCACAGACAATAGAAATGCCTAAGGGACGAACAAACATCTTCCAAGGACAGCAATAGTAGCAAAGTGACATTATAAAGACCAGTAAAAGACTTCTTTCTAAATGTACACAAGGAGACACAATAAAGGAAGAAACTGGATGGGAATGACAGTGGAAATGCAGGCCTGGTATGTTATGGACAGAACTTTGTTGACGGCCCCTGCCTATAGATGAATTAATTTTTTTATGGCACTACATTACAAAACAAGGGAATACATGAAAAGAGGGAAGGTAACAGGGATATAGAACAAAGCAAGTGATATGCCTAGGTCAAATTGAAGGCTAGCAAGGAGGAAAAAGTGAACCCTGTGGTCTCTCAGGAAGAGAACTCACAGGGGAGTGGGCAAGGAATAGGAAGGAAGAAATGCAAAGGGAGAAAAAAGAGACCTGATTTTGATGGTGGAAGGGAGTTCTACTGATGAATGTTCACATGGATGAAGAGAGATGATCTATGAAGGGATATGGGGAGCTCATGCTAGATGTTGTCTGAGGGATTTGGTGCTTGAAAAGTCCAGTCATCCTAATTTTGTCAGCAATTTAGAAGGTTTTTGAGTAGAGAAAAGTGATGTAATCAGAGCAGTACATTAGGAAGATAACTCAGGCAGAAGTAGGAAGGATGAAATTGGAGAGGGGAGAGACTTGAGGCAGGAAGACCACTTAAGAAGCTATTATAATAGTTCAGGGGAAAAGTGATGTCCAGGATTCAAGTAGCTTCTGTGGTAGTGGAAAAGAGGACAGATGAGACAAGTAAAATCACTAGAACTATCCTACTTAATGTAAGATGCCTGGTCACCCTAATCAGCACACCATTATCACTTGTAGCAGGCACATTTAGTTCGTAACAGCATGGAACAAAGCACTGTGAACTTTCCAGTCTCAAGATTTTTTTTCCTTTAGAAAACATTCTGTACACACACAAAAGAAAGTTCAAAATGACCACAGAGTCATATCTACTATCAGGTACCCATTGTGAAAGTTTCTTTAAAAGTATTTTGTGAATATAATTATTGATTCTTAAAACTGCATTTATATAGCTAGGCTTACCAAAAGAGTTTTCATCCATTACATCCTTTAAACTTAGAGCACAGCTACTTACATGTTTAATTTTTCAGCACCCTGGCCAGCACCCAATTTGTAACCACCCTAAGTTTAGCCAATAAGTCATCATTCAGCATCCATTTCAGCATGTGAAAATGAATCTAACCCACATAATATTTTCCAGCAAATGTGGCCCTGATAGTTTTTTTTCTTTTTCTTAATGTAGGATCACATAATTCAAGTAACTTTCAAATACAGACACGCTTGGAATTTAGACATAGGATCAGAGATAAATATTCTTTCAGAAAGGACAATTCTGGTCTAATGTATTTCTGAAACCGTAACTATGGAGTTATAAGCAAATAGTAATACTTTAAAAAAAAAGACAAAGTATTTTTAATACTATTTTTATAAATTTCCAAGTTCTTTCCCTCCCTTTACTCTGGCCTCCACATATTGAGAAGGAAAGGAATAAGATACATATATACATACAAAGTCATGTAAAACATATTTCTGTATCAGTCATGTTCCAATAAACAAATAAATAAATGGAATAAAGACAAAGAAAATGGAGAAAATATGCTTCAATCTGCACTCTGATTCCCTATCCAGAAGTAGATAGCATTTAACATGAGTAGTCCTTTGAAGTTCTGGTGGATCACTGTATTGATCAGAGTTACTAAGTCTTTACAATCTTTACATTATTGCTGTTCCTGTGTAGTTTGTTCTGGTTCACTTACTTCATTTTACATCAGTTCATATTAGTCTTTCTAGGTTTTTCTGAAACCATCCCTTTCACCATTTCTTACAGTGCAATAGTATTGCATCACATTTATATATTATAACTTTATAAGCCATTATTCAATAAATGATGGGCATGCTCTCAGTTTCCAATTCTTTGTCATCACAAAAACTACTATAAATACTTTTGTAATAGGAATCTTTTTCCTTTTTCTTTGATCTCTTTGGCTATAGACCCAGTAGCAATATTTCTGGATCAAAAGGAATTCACAGTTAATAGCCCTTTATAAATAGTTCCAAATTGTTATCCAGAATGGTTGGACTAGTTTACAATTCTACCAATAGTAAATTAGTATACCTATTTTCTCACATCCCCTCCAGGATTTCTCATTTTCCTTTTCAGTCATCTTAGTCAATCTGATGGGTATAAGGTAGTATTTCAAAATTGTTTTAATTTGCAGTTCTCTAATTATTAGTGACTTACAGCATTTTTTTCATATAACTACTGAAAGGTTTGGTTTCTTTATCTGAAAAACTGTCTGTTGATATCCTTTAACCATTTGTCAATTGGGGGAATGACTTTTATTTTTCATGAATTTGGCTCAGTTCCTTATATATTTGAGAAATGAGAGCTTTATCAGAGAAACTTGCTGTAAAATTCTCCCCACTTCCCCACCTTTTCTACCCCCTAGTTTCCAGCATTTTCTTCTAATTTTGACTGCACTGGTTTTGTTTATGCAAACACTTCTAAATTTCATTTAGCCAAACTTACCCATTTCAGTTCCCACAAACCTCTCTTATTTCTTGTTTGGTCATGAAATCTTCCCCTATCCACATATATGACAGGTACTTTCTTCCTTGCTCTCTTAATTTGCTTTTGATATCACCTTTTATGTCTAAATAATATGCTCATTTTGTGCTTATTTTGGTATATGGATGTGTAAGATATTTGTCTATGACTAGTTTCTGCCAAACTCTTTTCAGTTTTCCTAGCAGTTTTTGTCAAATAGTGAATTTTTGTCACAATATCTGGGATCTTAGGGTTTATCAAATACTAGGCTACTGTACATATTTGTTTCTGCATATTTTGTAACTAATCTATCCCACTGATCAACCACTCTATTTATTATCCTATATCACACTGTTTTGGTGATTACTACTTTATAATATAGTTAAGAGATCTGGTACTGCTAGGTCTCCTTCCTTCACATTTTTTTTCCACTGATTCCCTTGATAGTCTTGACCTTTTGTTCCTCCAGATGAATTTTGTTATTATTTTTTCTAGTTGTGTAAAGTAATTCTTTCATAATTTGATTGCTACATCATTGAATAAGTAAATTAGTTTAGATAGCATTATCATTTTTATTATATTGGCTTGGCCTACCCATGAGCAATTAATATTTCTCCAATTGTTTAGATGTCTTTATTTTTATGAAGAGTGGTTTGCAATTTTGTTTGTATAGCTTCTATGTGTGTCTTGGCAGTAGACTCCCAAGTATTTTATACTCTGCAGTTATTTTGAATGGAGTTTCTTTTTCTATCTTTTCCTACTGGATTTTCTTGGTAATTTGTAAAAATGCTGATGATTTTTACAGGTTTATTTTATATCTTATAACTTTAATTGCTTCCACTCACTTTTTAGTTAACTCTCTAGAGTTCTCCAAGTATACCACCATACTATCTACAAAAAGTGATAGCTTTATTTCCTCCTTACTTATGCTTATTCCTTCAATTACTTTTTCTCATCTCATTGCTATAGCTAGAATTTCTAATATAATAATGAATAATAATGGTGGGATACTTATTTCACCCCTTATGTTACTGGAAAAGTTTCTAACATTCCCATTACAGATAAATATTTGCACTTGGTTTTAGATGGATACTACTTATCATTTTAATAAAAAGTTCTATTTATTCCTATGTTTTCTAGAGTTTTAATAGGAATGGATATTGCATTTTCTCAAAGATTTTTCTGCATCTATTGAGTCATATGATTTTTATTATTTTTGTTATTGATATTGTCAACTATACTTACAATTTTCCTAATATTGAACCAGCCCTGCATTCCTAGGACAAATCCAGCCTGGTCATAGTTATACAGCACACAAAATAGTGCTAAAATCTCCTTGTTAGCATTTGAATTAAAATATTTGCATCAATAGTCATAGGAAAATTTGTCTATAATTTTCTTTCTCTATTTTTGCCCTCCCTGGTTTAAGTTTCAAAACCAGATTTGTTTACAGAAGGAATTTGGTAGGACTCCTTTACCTATTTTTTCAAATAGTTTATATAATATTAAAATGAATTGTTCTTTAAATATTTGGTAGAATTTCCTTGTAAATTCACCTGATTCTATTTTTTTCCCTTTAGAGAATTCCTTTAAGGCCTGTTTGATTTCTTTTTGTAAGGAATGGTTATTTAAATATTCTATTTCCTCTTCTGTTAATCTAGGAAATTTACATTTTTGTAAATAATCATTCATTTTATTTAGATTGTCAGTTCTATTGACATATATTTGGTCAAAATAGCTGCTAATAACTTCTTTAATTTCATCTTCAATGATTGTACATTCATTGCTTAAATTTTCAATAGTGGAGATCTGATTTTCTTCTTTTAAAAAAACATCAAATTAGCCAATGTTTTTTCTATCTTTTTAAAATTTTTCATAAACCAGCTCTTGGTTTTATTTACTAGCTCAATGAATTTTTACTTTCAATTTTATTAATTACTCCTTTGTTTTTCGTTTTTTTTGTTTTGGTGTTTAATTGGGGATTTTTAGTTTGTTCTTTTTCTATTGTTTTTAGTTGCACACCAATTCATTTATCTGCTCTTTCTTTCCTTTACTAAATGTAAGCATTTAAAGATATAAAATTTACCCCAAATACAGCTTTAACCGTATCCCACAAATTTTGGTATGTTGTCTCATGTTGTCATTATTTTTAATGAAATTACTGTTTCTATGATTTGTTCTTTGACCAACTCAATTGTGCACACAGCATTTACACAGGGATTCCTGGGAATCTCTTTCTGACTAGGTCCCCTTACTATGCCTATCCAATGGGTGCCATAACCACTGCCTGCAAGGCCCATAGCTGGTGCCATTTCTGCCATACCACTATCCTGGTCATCCTCTACCCGCGTATCTGCAGGCCTCTGTCTTTCCAAGCTGTACTAGGTTGGAAAAATGATGCACTTTTTGTTGATTATCCTGATAAGAATTTGGTTTGATAGACATTTTGAGGTTGCTTAGAGATATGCATTGGAAGAGCTCAGAATAAAAATGCTTCATTAAACTCTATCATCTTGGCTCTGACCCCCAAAATACAATTGTTGAGGATAGTAATCCATGATACTCCAGCCTTCTAACTTATGTGCTGTTGAATCAGGGTCAGTTATTTTAATTAGAACAGTGGGCTGGTCTCTACTTGTATCTCTTAATCAAGCCAATCTTTGGCATTTTGAAAGGGACTTCATAAATCATTACATTATTACATTGTTAAAGAAGAGTAAATGAGTCTGAGAGGAGGAAAAGGAAAGAAAACTTTTATATTGTCAAAAGGCAATGTTCATTCCCCCTATACCAGTCCTTTCCTATAACACCACAGGCAGAGGACTGGTTACGGTGAAACTTTCCTTTTCATTAGTGATATCTATGGTTTTAAAATAAGAAATGAGCTTATATTTTTTCTATGCTTAATTGAAACCAAGCAATAAATTGAAACTAAAGTTGAGAGACATTAGAACTTTGACAAAATGCTATATTAAGTTCTAGAATGAAAAAAACCACTCTTGGTCCCTGCCTGAGTTTTGTGATCTAAAAAAATCCTAAACTAAGGTTACTGATAATCAAAGCTCTGGCAGGAAAGAGCAACCAAAAGAATAAATACCAATACTGAATTTTGGTAATCCTTCAAAATACCTAGGGCTTCCCTGAACAAAAGCTGGGAGATACTTGAAGGCCACCATCTAAAAAGTAAAGGTTTAATTTGGAGAGCAACAGTTGTCGACTGACTTCACAAGTTTGTTTTAAAAAAAATTTTCCAGGGAAGCAAATGAATTGGAGAGCTCATGCATTGTACTGACTATACACCTTTGCTCGTGTTATTCCCTCTAACTCAAATACTCTCCAAATCTCCATGATACTTAAGACACATGTCAAATTCTATCTTTCTGGAGTTACAAAAGACCTTTGTAATTGCTCTACCCCAAATTCCTGTCATATTCATATACCATTATCAATTATCAGACACTTAGCACACATAACTTCATATAGACATTTTTCTTTTTCTAGGTGTGTCTGATCTCAAATAGCAATAAACATAGGTACTCAATCTTACACTTCTTTATATAGATGGCATTATGCCTATCAAATTTGCATATGTCACGAAACTAGAAGGGATAAGCAACACACTGGATAAAAGGATATGGATCCAAAAATATCCTGATAGGCTAAAACATTGAGCTATATCTAATAAAATGAAACTCAATAGGGACAAAAGAAGAGTCTGACACCTGGGTTCAAAATAATCAACTTTACCAGCATAGGCAAGAGAAGGAATGCTTAGATAGCAGGTTATCTAAAGAAAGATCTAGAGTCCTTAGTGAGCTGCAAGGTCAACATGAATGAGTAGTATAATATGACAGCCAAAAAAGTTAATGGACTTTTGGTTACATAAAAAGGCATAGCTTCCAGGAATAAGGAGGTGATAATCCCTCCATGCTCTACCCTGGTCAAAAGACATTCTGAGTATTCATTCAGTTATGACCACCACACTTTAGGAAAGATATCAATAATTTGGAGAATATTCAGAAGCAGGCAAACAGGTTGGTGAATAGCCTTAAGTCCAAACCATAGGCAGATGAGATGAAAGAACAGAGGGAGCTTTGCCTCGAGGAGACGATAATCATATAGAGTTGATCACTTTATTCAAGTATGTGCAGGATGAAAGAGAGGTTCTGTTTGGCCGAAGAGCACAGAATCAGGAGCAGAGGATGGAAACTGAAAATACAAATTTAGGCTTAATGTCAAGAGAAACTTAAATATTAGAGATGTATGAAAGTGGAATGGGTATCCTCGATGGGGGATGGATTCACCTTTGTTGGACATATTTAAGGAGAGGCTGAATAATCATATATAGGTCATGTTACAATGGAGATTGCTTGTCAGCTATATGTTAGACTAGATGGTCACTGAAATAATTTCCAACTCCAAAATTCTGTGATTTTGTGGATCCTCGGAGCCTGGCCCAGGGTCAGGTACACTGTACTTCAATGCCTTCTACAAGCATTGATACTCTTCTCCACCAGAGGAGATTGAAACCCCTCTAAGAACCTGAGTAGACAGTCTCTAGGAGTTGCTATGACTAATCCTCTCTGCTCCTAAGTAAGAGATTTGGTCCTGGTCTCAAAACCTTTTCAGTTTGGTAGGTTCTGTAAAAGTTGGTGCTTTATTAGCCTAAACATCAAAACCCAGAGTCACCTCTACAATATGATGAGGTATCAGAGGAAGACTTTACTAGAGGTGCTAAAGTACATACTCAATAAATATTTGCTCTGATGACATTTGAGTGGGAAGCTGAAGGTCACAGGAAATGGTATATGACCAAAGGGAAAACCTTCCTGCTTAATAATTTCTGTCTATTTCTGTCTATCTCATCAAAATACATTAGCAATGTATAGTGTCATCAGCATGGCATATTAGATAATGCCAAAGGATCCAAGAAGGTAAGGGTTCCTGGGGCCTTATTATAACATAGAACTGCCTATATTTTTTCTTAACTACCTACCAACTAGATCTTATATAAAATTCAAAGTCATGTTATAGTACAAACCTAATGTATATACTCCATTGCTTGGCATAGCAATCATTTACCATAGCAATGTGAGTAGAATATTTGGTGGCATTTCATCAAACTAAATATATAAGTGAGAAGACTGAGATTTAACAGAGTATACATTTAATTGAACATTTAATCTTCTGTAAAGCTGCAGCCTACATCATCACATAAAAGCAGATGTAGATTAAAATGGACCTGAGTTCAATCTTGGAGGTTTCTCAGTAAGTCATGTTCTTTGTTTATGCTCCCACCTTCGAGGATAAATCTGTAACACCTAAATCTGTCTCCTTCCTAGCTCTCACTTGGCCCTCAGTTCCCTTGCAAATCCAAGCTACTAAGATACCAAACATAAAATGAGTTTCTCATACTATGAAAGCAGACAAAATCCCTTGCCCTTTTTAGAAATGAGAAAGCATTTTAAATTATCTTAGCCTGAAGCCTTTGAACCCATATGAAAGAGAACAACTTTTCAGTCTTTCTTTATCAATTATGAAACAATGTCCTGTTCTTTTTCCTTTGATCAGCCCAGGATATACTTTTCCCTTGAAATAATTAGAGAAGTAACCAGACAAGGACAAAACCAAAGGGCTCTAGATTGATCCTAAGAAGTAGCCTCTTTCCTGAATACCCTGAAGAGATTAGGGTAATGATGCCCCCAAGAAAATGAGGAAATCTCATTGATTACTGATCAATTTGAAAAGAGAATCCTTGAGGAGAGTAGTCATTGAGGGATTGAGTGGTTTTAAGAAAATGATTCTACAAGATTAAGAGACTTTTGCTCTGGACTGATGAATCAAAATGCTAACTTTTACCTTATAGTAATAATCAAAAGTGGGTAATGATGCTTGGGTTAGAAGTAAAAACTTAATTTTTAAAATTGCTTCTGATGGGCTTGTGCCTATAATGCAGAATATAGTATCAATACTTTTTCCCAGACACATACACAACAAAGAAAACAAAAAGGATTTGTACTTGAACCAATAAGTAGTTTGAGGAAACATTTCCCTTTGGTAGGCTCCATTCCCCCAGGTACCTATATTCACAGTATATAAAGAGTCAGGGGAATCTATCTCTCCGGGGATCTCTACCTTCCAGGGGAACTATACATAACTTTAGACTTATAATGTACATATAACTCTATATTTATGGTAATAACCTGGGGCTGAACTGCTACTGCCACAAAGCAAAGAAAGAACTTGGGGATGCCAGAGAATCAACCTCCCTCTACTAGGCCTTCATAGTCCACATGACAATCAGCACTAGGTAGGTGCAAGGTCATGATTTACTTCTTGACATCATGCATTCTGTACTTTGCTGCTTCTTGATCCAAACTCTTATCACTCTGACCCTGAATAAGTACACCTTCTCCTTGCTGCTTCACTGTAATGATTTCCTGATTCTCTAATCTTAAGGTCTTCACTGCTCATTCCTAAGTGAGTTACCATAACTGAATTCCAGTTTCTCTTGCATATGTTCCTACACACATACACAAACATCAATTAAGGTTAGGCTATGAAAATTACTTTATCATAAGAAATTTGTGAATTATTGTGAGGGCTACCAAAACCATGAAATGTTTTCTTTGAAGAACTTCAGAATTAAACAGACTTTCAGGTCATAGGAACAAGGTGGAGAGTAGACATTTTCTCTGATCTTCACAACCTCTCAGACCTCTCCAAAGCTGAAATTATATACCAAAGATCAAGCAACTTCAGCTGTCTCCATGGTCTAGGACACTCAAAATTCAAAAGAAAGTTAAAAAAAACCATGAACTGACATCTACCCTGAGTTCAGTCAGTGTCCCTCCCTCACCTTCCACACTATCTGCAGTAGAGCTGTATAAGTCAACTGAAGGTCATGACACAGGTTTGCCACAAAACCAAACCACACACTGGCCTTCTCTCCCACTTTCCAGTGCCATGGAGACAAATGTAGACTTCAGTATGGGGAAATATATGCAAACCATAACAGAAAGCCAGTGTGACAGCAGCCCTTCAGGAAAGAAGTCGGCTGGGACCATGACAGACAGTGCTGCAGCAAACTGCCAGTATTGGAACAGCAAAGTGAAGAACATAGGGAGTGGGGTAACACACTGGGACATGTGTGTCTGGAAGACGGAGGGGCTGTGTGGCACTCTACTAAATCTGAACAAAAGAATTCAGCATCTAACCAGAGACCAGTTTTGTCCACCCAAGAGTCACTTGTGGCAGCAGTCTAGGTTGGTGAATGGTGAATTACCTGGCATGGAAAGAAGATGAGATATTTTAAGATCCAGCCCCCTGGGAAATTACCATTACAGGGAAAAGAACATAAGCGATAGGGAAAAATAGGGAGGTAGGGGAAGACTGACATTGCCAAAGATATCAGGAAGTGTTGTGCCAAAAGGAGCGAGACAAGAGACCCCCCAAGAGTAAAATTTGGAAGTGGATTTTATTTTCTGCGGGACTGTTCAGGGTCAGGCCCAAATCGAACAGTGAGTCTACAAAGACAATGTGTTGGCTTTTAAAGGGATACTACATGGCCAATGTTTAGGTATTACGCAAGTAGAAACTTGCAGAGGCCAAGAACAGTGACTGGTTAGTACACACCTCGAAATTCCCACTGGATCCAAGTCTCCCTCACCAGGAAGCCTGCCCACCTGTGTGGAGGTGAGCTGACTGGGTAAAGGACATCTGTTGGGAGAGTGTGGAACTGACCTGGCAATCTGCTCACTTCCCTGAGGGAGTGCTGAGGTTGGGGGATGGGAAAACCAGGTAGCCAGGTACATTTCCCACTTCTTCTGTGTGTGTGTCAAATCCTTGACACCTCCAGGTCAAATCATAAAGGTCAGTCAGTTTTGTACCCAAAAGCTGGTAGTGGGGATCCATAACAGTTATCAATTTAACAGAGAAAATGATTAATGAGGTAGGGTCCTGAGTCAGTCAGGTTTTCCTGTAGTTCCTCTGGTTGGATTTCTCCAGGAAAGAAGCTGTACCAATAGAGGCCAGGTCCGGATTCTTGGGAAAGCTGTCTGCATCTGATGGTTTTTTCAGATCCCATGGCTCAGGGGGGTAATCTTTAGATGACTAGAGTTCAAATGTACAATATGTATAAGCTAGCACAGCCAGCCAAACCTGACAAGAGCTCCCAGAAACACGATTTTACATATAAAGGTCCAGTTTTCTAGTCTGCAAGACCAGGTTCAAACAAATAGTTTGGATTTCTTAGCCACACAGGGCTAGGCTCAATCAATACAATGAGGTTTTTCTCACAATTTTACAAAATGACATGATTACATTAAGTCAGGTACACAATTATGTCACCAAGATAACCAAGAAAACTTACATACAAACTACATAAGAATCATAATTAACATACAGTTCCTTGTATCCCAGTGACCTATTTCATTTAAACAACACTTTTAAATCCCAGATGCCTCATGTAGTTACAGAATTTAAAAAGGAGTTCTGCTTCTCCAGTTCAGATCTAGGGGTGACCAGATAATCCTGACTTAATATATATTAGCACAATTACTTAAGGTTAGTTCCATATTTTGAAACTACAGAGAATTTTTCAGTTTATTTATTCTTTGTTATTTCCACTTTTCCTAAATCCTGTAACTGGTATAGGAATCTTTTAAAATACGAAAACCTTTTTTTAAAAAATTGATTTCAGGGGTGCGGCTAGGTTGCTCAGTGAAGAGAGCACTGGCTCTGGAGTCAGGAAGACCTGAGTTCAAATCTGGCCTCAGACACTTAACACAAAACTAGCTGTGTGACCTTGGGCTAGTAGCTTAACCCCAATTGCCCTACCTTCCCCCCTCCAAAAAAGCAAAAAAAAATTGATTTCATCTGTCCTTTGTAAAATAACAGACAGATGCTTTAACAAAGTAACATAAGCTTCACCCTTACCACTATCTTATCCAATCCTTGTGCTAAAAACCAAACTCTAAACCTCTGATCTTATTCCCAAACATTCTCAAAGCATGAATTCACATAATAGAAAATTTTTAAAGCCAATTTCTATACATCTGTATTTAATCTTTGGTGTCATCTAAGTCTGATCCTGTTGCTCTCCTCAAACTTCACCATCCTGGTTAATTAGGTATCTATTTCATTACATTTTGCCTTATTACTAATCACCTCCTTCTTTGAAGGATGTTATTTCTATATTTATTCATTTATTTGGCCCTGAATATTACTTCTCAATAAATTTGCTATAGAAAAAAAGGAGGGACAATGTCATAAGCCTTGCCAGAAGGAAAACTTCCTTAGTCATATTTGGATCCAGGCATGAGTCATTTCTGGTAGTCATTTAGATAGCTACCCAATGCTGTAATCAGGGCTTAGGCATAAATAGGTTTTCCTTTTCAGAAAGAAAACGCACAATTGGAAATAAAGTCAGAGAGATCCCACCTGGTCAGTGTCTAAGGTTTTCCCCAGACTTTTCCAAGCACAGACATCCACCTTGAACAGTTTGCAGTTTGCAGCCTCTGCCATCCCATAATTGGCTTTTATGAAAACAGATTTCTGTAATTAAGGCTCAGAATAATAGAAAGCATTTACAATCCCCCAAATTATTAAATAGCATTTGATTGAGCTATTAATTACCAACTCAAGTTACAAATCTTTCCTCCTTCCCAAAACTTCCTAATGCTCTCTCAACATACTTCCAAAACTGATATCAACTATCTGGAAACAGGAGGGGCTGGATGAACCCCATTTGTCCCCAAACTTTCTTATCTGCTTAGTTCAGCTTTCCATAAATAGACTTTAAAGACAGTTTGAATAAACCTGGTGTTAAAAATGGTATCTTTCTTTTCTCTCAACTAAAGTATCTCTGCTTAAACTAAATATCAGACACCCAAATACCGTATCATTCCAAGCACCCCATCATTCCCCCCTTAAACAGCTGGGACCCAAAATCATTTGGGCCTCATGCTGAGGGAGAACATAGAGCTGTCTGTTT
The DNA here is from genome assembly GCF_028583685.1 of Petaurus breviceps papuanus. Taxonomy (NCBI): domain Eukaryota; kingdom Metazoa; phylum Chordata; class Mammalia; order Diprotodontia; family Petauridae; genus Petaurus; species Petaurus breviceps. Next base: position 1,348,246 of record NW_027187290.1, read on the forward strand.
CATAGGGTCCCACCATTTAGGGGGCTGGGTCTGCAGCAAGTGGCCAAAATGTGGCTGAAGTCAGGTCCAGGGGTTGATGGGCCATGGCCTCGGGACTGTGGGTACTCAGCCTGAGATAACATCTGCAAGTGAATGATGCTGAGTCTAGAAGAAACAAATCTGGCAAAGAGATTAAACAAGGGCCAAAAAGGAGTAGGAGGAAAGTGACCAGAAGTGGGGTGAGAATGGGTTAGTATAATCCATTACTCAGACTATTTCACTTTCCTTTATATTTCTACAAACTACATAAATGAGATACTTCATAAGTTATTATTCTTTTACTAACATTTCTATACCGCCTTAAACAACAGAGGTTCCTGACTTGAACCTCACAACTGAATGGTAGACATACATCCTTGTTTCACAAAGCTTGTTTGTCCTCTGATTATATTCACTCTGGAAGAGATACTTCAGAAATTGAATCTTTAACATACACATTCAGTTAACTTTTGCTTAGAGCATGAAATAACTACAAATTCAGATCAAAACAGCAAGATCTCTTCTGCTTTACAATCTCATTAAACTTTTATGAAGAAAATTAGTTGAAAACTGTTAAAATGATCTTAAGAAGTTTGCATAACTTTCTAACTCTAGATGAAAAATAATATTAGATTTTCCAATAAGCTTACACAAAAAAGCTCATATCTTTTACTGACTATGTGCTCTGATCATAGGAAATTTGCTAAAGAAGGAAAAAAAATCACCTTAAACAGTCAATTTCACCAATCACAGTTTAGAGCATTTTTTATTCTTAAGGGCTGCAATCAGCAATAAAGATTTAGCAGGCCTCACAAATGTAGAGATTCCATTTACCATCTTCTCAAATCTAAACTTGTAAAAAAAACCCAATTGATAGAAATCCCTTCTATCTCTTGTACATGAACTTACAATTTCTCAGAAATTTAAGTCCATTGTTTATGGACTGCTTGACTAAAACAATTTCCTTTCCCTAATGTAACCAGTTAATTACTAATCTGGTGACCTTAAATCAGCTGGATGTGCTTTTCGAATTTTCATATACAAACAAAAATTTGCTTTACCATTACATTCTGGAAACCTTCAGATTAACACCAATACACCCATATATATTTTCATTTGCTCAATAAGAGCTCTACAAAACACAGTTTCAATTCACCTAGTACAGAGAATCCTTCATCTCATCATTATATTTCCATAATAGCCAAAATTTTAAATGAAATATCAGCAGCATTATTATTGCCTGTTTGTAACCCAAACATAAGTTTAAATTAACAAATTTTATAACATAAAAACCCAATACACATGTAATCCAAAATCCAGATTTTTAAAATTGCTGTAATACTATTCATACTTCAGAATGTTTTTTAAGTCCACTAGCTAAACAGACTTTTAGAAACACACTACAATCTTAGAAAGATGGCAACAACATAACAATGAATATCAAATGACATCAAATGACTTATACAATAATTGATCTTATCACTCCTGGAATCAGCTTCAAAGTTAGAGAGATACCAACTTTATATTTTAGAATCATTATTGAGGGAACAGGTCAAGTAGAGATAGCAAAAAAAAACAAAACTTCTGGTTTTTTTTAAGCAATTCCAATATCCTATTTCCAACTTCTTAATGATTAATTCTTAGAATTTGCGAAGATATTTTGTTTGTTTGTTTTTCTAGCTTTCGTTATAATTCCAGGCTGAGCAGACCAGGACTATAAAGAAAGAGATTGTACATATTCTCCAAATTAAAAAAAATTTCAAAATATTACAACCAGCAGCTGAGGGCTTGGGGCAGGGGCCTTCATCTTCTCCCACGCGGGCAGCGCAGGGTAGGGGTGGGTCAGTCCCACCCTCAGCCTGACACCCAGGTCAGGCTGGCCTCCCCCCCGCCCCCATCCCCACCTTCCTCCCCAGCCCGGCTTCCCTCTGGGTTTAGGGATTCCCTGAGGGGAAGGATGGCTGAAGCAGAAGAGGGTTCTTCTGGGGCTGATGGCTTGCCCTAGTCTGGGAGTGTGTGTGGGGAGGTTGGAAACCCTGAAGAGTCAGGGGAAGAGGCGGAGGGAAGACACAAATGAAACTCTTCATCTCTGACATAGACACTAAAGTAACCTAGCAAATAATAAATAAAGTAACCTGGCAAATCTATATCTATCTACCATATATATGGTGCATATATACCTTTATATACATATACAAGTATGAATACATAGTTGACACACAAATGCATAAATAAAATGTGTTTATGAATGAAAAAAATACTCTATCAGCTTTTGCTAGGATGCTTTCCAAAGCTAGTGTCCATTTTACAGTTTTGAAACTATGCTAAGACTGGAATTGCATAGTCAGTAATTTCTTCCAATATAGCTTTTCCATTGAGCTTTGATTTTAGGATTTTCAGCAGGTCTCTTAAGATATTCAGCCACAGCTTTCTCCAAGATAGCTTTATGCTTAAGGGGTCCTGCCTGGAGGAGAACAAAGTATTTTTCAATATTACATAATTCCAATCAGCTTTCTGAAATGATTGGACAAATTTACAGCTCCACCAAGAGTGCATTAGTGTGTTTATCCCTCCAAAATTAACTATTCTCAGCTTTTGTTATTACTTCTAATTTTTGGAGGGTGTGAAGAGAAACCTCAGAGCTGTTTTGATTTACATTTCTCTTATTAGTGACTTGGAATAATATTTCATATGGTAATTAATGAATTTTGAAAATCATTTGTATTCTTATGTACTGGAGAATGGTTTTTGGTTATATTTGTGTTAATTACCTATACATCTTGGCCATCAAACCTTTGGAGATATTTGACACGAAGATTTTTTCCCCCCAGCAAATCAATTTCTTTCTAATTATAGTGTGAAACAATATGTGCCAGAGCCAAGATTCTAAATTTCCCACTCTTGAGGAAGACAGATTTCATTCTCTTTTCCTCACAATGACCCTCTTTCTCTACTATGCTTGAAGACTCAAGCTAATCCAATGACTCGGTGGAGAGTTTTAGAACAAAATGAGACTATCTAAAGTATTTAATATTTAACTATTGCTAAACTAATTAATTTTAAACTAATATTTAACTAAAAGGTTACTTTCATAAGATCATGGAAATGATACTTGGTGTCTTGGTACCAGGGCTGTGTTGGCATTACCTGTGCTGTACTGAGCTCCACTTACTCTCACAAGGTGCAGCAGACCCTTCCCCACCTTCCAAGTTGTCTTTGGCATCTGTGGGTGGAGAGGTCTAGAAACAGCCACTGCTGCCAGTGATTCAGTTGCCCTGAGGCCTTCTCCTGGTTTGTTGGGGCACAGTCTGTGCTGGCATGAACTACATTGGCCTATGCTTCTCTCTCACCCTGGTGTAACAGACCTTTCCTGCCAAAGTCATCCTTCCAAGTTGTCTTGGGCTAGAAATTTGTTTCACTCCATCTTTTTGTGGGTTCTGCTGCCCTAGAATTTGTTTAGAAACATTTTAAAGGTATCTGGAGGTGTTTGGGGGAGATCTCAGGTGAGTCCCTGGCTTTACTCTATCATCTTGGCTCAGCCCTCCAATAGTACAACATTTGTTCAGTCAGAAATAGTCTCCCCTCTCCCCACCCCTGCCTTGTCTTTATATAGGAACACATCTGGTGTACTGTAATGCCAAGCAAAGGCAACTTCCCAAGGTTCCGAATACCAGCATAGGTGCTCTCCATTTTATTCAGTGACAAACCAAGAACAGAGAAGATCAAAACATGACATCATTCAAAATACAGCATTTACTAAGTGTGACTAAATAATCTGCAAGTACTACCCCACCCCAGGACCTTCCATTCATTCAATCAATTACAAAGTCCCTGTTCTAAATACTACTCCACCCCTAGGCTGTACCTTCATTTAGTCCACCACAAAGCCCTTCTTCTCAAATGGAGATTAGTTTCCAAACATAAGTAAAGTACATTCATTTGTTCAACCATAGAACACTAAAAGGTCAAAAGTTCCCCACCCCTGGATCACAATTGAATCTACCCCAGAGTTACATCAAGTTTAAGCACAGCACTTAATACCCAAATGGAGGTCTTTTCTTCATCTTGACACTGAGGCAAGTTCTCAGCAATCTTAGTTCCTGGGGAGACAAGGCTTAGCAAGGCCACAAGATACATTGCCAGTCTCTTCATTAATTCATCCTCTGTCTGCAGAACAGTCCTAGAACCCCTGAAAACATTAGCAAAAACCCTCTCCCAGGATTTCTGTAAACATACAACAAGAAAATCCTTCTTCAGGGCTTCTGAACCAACAGAAAGGTTCCCAGACCCCTGCAACAACAGCACTGTCCTTCACCAGTGGACAGCATTCACTCTCTGTCTGCAGGACAGTCTCAGGAGCTCTGAACCAACAGAAAGGTTCCCAGACCCCTGCAACAACAGCACTGTCCTTCACCAGTGACAGTATTCACTCTCTGTCTGCAGGACAGTCTCAGGAGCTCTTAGCCAACAGCCAGGTTCCAGGACTTCTTCAACAGGACTGTCTTTCACCAGTGGACAAATCTGACAAAACAACATCAAAACAGACAGACAAAGTACCAGCAAAACAGCCATGTCTCCTCAGTCCTTGGCAGCTCCGGGAGCAGGTCTCAAAAGTCCAGGGTGATTCAAAGTGGCCCTCAGCAATCCTCTCAGTCTCTCTCTGCCTCCACAAGGGTGCTGCTTCCAAAAAGTTCTTCTGCCTCTCTCTTGTCTCTCCAAATCTATGTCACCAGCTCCTCCCAGTTCAGGACTCTCTTTTCACATCAACAAGTCCATCCCACAGGTGGGATTAACAAGCTCTGGGTTTAAACACAATCAATTTGAAAACCAAGCCAATACAGGGGGATCTTTATATTCCATTACTATCACATCTGGTCAGATGACTGTGCTAACCCTAATTGTAATTGGGCATCTGTCAAATCTGAGGGGTACCAATTCCTCAAAGGATAGACTTTTTATGCTCTAGTCTCCCAGGAAGCCATTTTAATGGCTTGAACCCTTATACTTCAGAACAAGCAAATCTGAGAGATGACTTCCCTGTCTTTTGGGGAAAAACAAATACAGCCTTCACGACAAGGACATAGTAGATGTTACTCTTAGCATAAAGACCCTAAAGGGGGCGCCCCACCCTCTTGATCTATTCATAGGTGTTTAAATGGTCAGAAGTAGTCTATAAACACAGCCAGACTCTAATTCCATCTTTACTGTATAAAGAACAACATTAACACTAGGATCATATTTAACATGCATCACATACACCTTAGTAAAACACCAGACAACTTTCCAAAAACAATTTTCTTCCAAGGATGCTGTATGGCTGAGAGTCATGGAATACCAATGTCTCCAAAATATTAAAGTTGCAGTGTTTCCTCCCTCTCCCAAAGAGAAACATAGATGTGCTTGAGGCATACATTTCCAAATATGGCCAATGTGTCCATTCATTTTGCTTAACTGTACTTCTTTATTAAAAGGGAGGATTCTCTTGGGAAGGAGGAGAGTGATTGAAAAGTGACAGGAACATTTTTAAAAAGCACCAATAAAACATCTTTTAATTAAGGCTGCAGGTCACCCAAAGTGCACCAGTGAGGCTCTTGGTATATTTACTGTCAAAGAATTACACAGGAGAGGCAACATAAAGGATGCTCTCAGAGAGATGTACGACCAGAAAAAAGGGACAGTTGGTATTTAGAGTGAAGAGTAAAAGGAAGGCTGCCTGGGTGCTCCACTGATATCCACAAAATATCCCAAGATCAAGAGCAAGGAGTTTGGGGTCTGTGGATTTGGATAAGAAAATAATTTCATCCTTATTTTCATTCATCACTAACTGAAACTTAGTATTTATTTCAAGGATTTGAAAACATGATTCTGTGGCTTCACCAAAATGATTGCCAAAGGGATCTGGGACCCAAACAGATTGAGAATCCCTCTTCTAGAGAAAAGACCCCAGTATGTAAACTCCTTTTCAGAATTTACAAGAAGATATGCATAAGAGTCTGAGGTCAAAGAGGTAGAGAGGGGCTATAAAAGATACCATTAGAAAGAATGTCCACAGTGCTGAGATCAGAGATCCATTTAAGTTTGGAAGAAAAAGAGTAGAGCAATTTGATCTAGATTGAAGATTTCAAATTGTGGTATATTAATGAAAGGAAATTAAGATCGGTAAGTGTGAAGAATACAAGAACATTTGTATACAAGCAACATTTATAAAATAATTCAAAGCAAAAAGGATCAGGCTATAATATAAACTATAATCAGATAAGAGGAATAATTAGTTGCAATGGACAAAGAATCCTCATGAAGACTTAGCAGTGACATTTTTATGAAAAAAAATTATGTAACATGATTAAGTGACATGATCATGTTAATTCCTTGCTCAGTTGTAAACAGTTGTACAATTTAACTGTATTCAGATTCAATTTTGTTTAAAAAATTTTTAATAAAAAATCAATTGTCTACAATGCAAAGTTCAGGTTGACTTCAGGTTTATAACACTTAGCATGGCTCGGTGCAAAGAGTTTTGGACATAATGGACTTCTCAGTTCCTTGTACAGTCTTCTTTCTTGCTCCTCTTTATATACTGAAATATTCATGTCTGTTTACAAGTAAAAAGTTCTGAAAGAAAAATCCTACTTGATTTAGGAGTCAGAAGATCTGCATACAAAACTGTGTGACTATGGAAAAGACAGAAAGGAAACCGGGAGTTCGAAGAGGCGCTGGTGAGGAGAGAATGCATTCCATACGTGGGGGATAGCCTACATAAAGGTGTAAAGATAAGTATGATGGGAAATCTGTGTACAAAAAAACATCAAGAAGGCCAAGTTCACTGAACTGTCAAGTTTATGAAGGAGAGAAATGAATAAGGCTTTGTTTCAGGGACAAATTTGGAGGGCATTAAAACAACTGTGCAGTTCCTCAAAGGTAAGGTAGTCTGCTCTTATCCACGTGTTTAGTTATGGACACAGCTCTTTATCTATTTGTACTCCCTATTCAAAATACATATTCCCTATACCAGAGTGTGTCCATCATTATTATAATACAGGGTGTGTGTGTGTGTGGCCCATGTAGGTTACAGGTCCACAAAGACCTTTCCAGATATGACTCAGATGAAGCTGTGAAGAGATATCTCTAGCGTCTGCATTAGCTTTGAGGAACTGCCCAGTTCTTTTAATGTCCCCAGATTTGTCCATGAAACAAAGACCCTTCCTTCCCTATGACTATTGAGAGCACCATCATCCTCCCAGATAGCCTGGCTCACCAACTTCAGCGTTACCCTCATCTCCTTACTCATCTCACTCATCCAAATTAAGTTACCTAGACTTATTTCTACCTTTACAATAACTCTAATACATGTCCCCTTATCTCCACTTCTACAGTCACACCTTTGTGGTATAGGCCCTCATCACCTTACATCTGGACTACTGTAATAGCCTCACTGGTCTGCCTGTCTCAAGTCCCTTTCCACGCTAGGCCATCCTTCACTCAGCTCCCAAAATGATCTTCTTAAAGCACAGGCATGATCATGTTACTTCCTTGCTCAATGAGCTCCAATTGGTTTCTCTTATCACCAGGATCAAGTATAAATTCTTCATTTCCTGTCATCTTACATTTCTTCCCCTCTACCCATTCTAATTCAGTTAAATTGGTGTTCCTTCTATTCCTCACACATAACAAACACTTCATCTATCAACTGTTACTTTTCAATGACTGTCTTTTATGCCTGGAATATTTTCCCAATTTCTACCTCCTGCTTTGCTTCAAGACAGTTCGAACCCCGCCTTATGTAGAACGTTTTTTCCCAGAATCAACCCCCACCCCAATTCTAGTTTCTTCCCTCTGAGACTACTTTCCTTTTACCTTGTACTTTTCTTGTATTTACATCTTGTTTCCCCATTAGAATGTGAGCTCCTTGAAATTAGTTTGAGTTACCATCTTACTCTGCATACCTATCACTTAGTATAATGTCTTCCTGATTTCAAATCCAGAACTCTGTTTACTAAGTCATGGTGCTCTAGGAATCAAATATTATAGTCTCTGAAAACCTAAAGTTGAGGATTACCCAAAAGACAACAGTCTTTCAGTGGGTATGAGCATTTTATAAACAAGGAATCATGTAGAAATGTTTTTAAAGAATAGCATCACTAAAATTTATCACACACACAAAAATACGGGTAGGTGATGTAGCAAAAGTGAAGGATAACCAATTAACAGCCTGCTTTCTCCACTGGTGACCATACAATGACAAGATAATAAGAGCGAGGCCCTGAGCACATTAAACTCTGAGTCCAATTTACAGGATAATATAGGTGTGAGTCACACAGAATTGGCAGGCAAAGGCAGGTCCTGAAATATGTTGTTATAGGGTATACCCATATTGATATAATCAAAAATTCACTATAGTATTAAAATAAATTGGGCTGACCTTATATGTAGGTGGGGGTAGCAGGCAATGAGAACTTCTTCAGTCCACTAGCTTAAGGCTCTGTGAGCCTGTTCATATATAAACATTTGCCTTGGGAACATTCTCCTCCACTGGAAATTACTTTGTATTATAAATGTGCACATACTGTATCCCCTCGGTACAATAATAGAAACTCCTTTAGGATCATTTTTGTGGTTTATCCCCTACACTTAGCTCAGTAACTATCCCACAATAAGGTTTGCTCAGTTACAAGGGCATTTTGCTCACTTTTCTCAATGTGACGTCTTTCACTTCCATGGACATTTATCATTAGTAGAGTAGTGTAAAAGAGTTCAATCCAAAAAACATTTATTAAGGATCTATGATGGAATAAATGTTTGGTTATTATAAGTACTAGGACAAGATTAGGAGTCAAGATGTCTGCAAGCTTTGGCTCTACCCCTAATTAGCTATGTAAGATCAGGCTTCCCTTTCTTGAACTTCAGATTCCTTCTCTGGATAATGAAGAGATTGAGGTAAATGTCCCTGGATTCCTCGTAGAAAAGAGAAGGGAACCACCCAAAAATGAGAAAGGGTACATAATAATGCAAGACAAACTGTACCTACTTTACCATTTGATGATGCATGACTTCCCCCCGGCTGTTCTGTACAGGCTTCCAACGGCCTGATGTTGGAACAAAGGGTCATTAAAAAGGAACATGAAGGAGTCTGATGTTGATTCTGGTCCAACAGTCCAAAATGGATTTTTATGCATGAAATATCAGAGAGATGAACTATCCTCTCTTTAAAAAGTCCAGTTAGGCAAAATTGAATACCCTTAATCCCTTTCCTGGGTTATAACTCTTTAAAGTCCAAATATAAACCTTTTTCCCCCTCTCTTTTCTCATCATTTCCCTTTCCTGGTACTCCCAGAAAGAGTCACAGTATTTACTTGCTATACCTTTAGTTCTGCTTTTTCCAAAAGGCTTCCAAACTGAAAAAGACAATACAATATCAGCAACACTGAAAAGGAAGAAAAAAAGTCATTTCTGGAAACACCAAGAGCATCAAAATTAATTGAATTTTTAAAATTTATATTTTCATTGTGATTAATGTCAATGAAATAATGTATATATCTGTCCACAAATCAGATTTGAGATAAACCTATAGATGCTGTGAGAGTTATGTAAGAAAAATGCAAGTATTCTTTTCATTTGCAGGTAGATCCCCAAATACAAAAACAGAGTGTTTCAAGTCACCAGCATAGGATTAGTTCAAGAAGGCCATTGAGAAATGAATGTGCTCAAAATAAGGCAACCGGGATATAACACAAGGAACTGGGGATGTTGAGCAAGGAGGAAAGATCATTTACTGGAGATCCAGATACCTGTCTTGAATGGCCATAAATAAAAGAGATCTTACTATTCTGCTTGACTCCTGGGAAGAGCAGGGTAAACCAAGGAAAAAGAGACAGAAGTTACAATCAGTAAATCAATAAGTGTCTACTATGTCTACTCTGTGTCAGACACTGTACTTAGTGCTGGGTATGTATGTACAAAGAACAAAATAATCCTCATCCACAATGATACATTCTAAGCAGGGAGAAAAATAAACATATAAATATATGCAGCATAAATTTAAAGTGAATAAATACAAATACACGCAAAGGAGTTAAATATATGGTAACTTGGGAGGGAAGTACTAGAATTTAGGAGGATCAGGAAAAACTGAATTGAGAAACTGGCAGCTGAGGGATCCTATGAGTTAACAGTAAGGAAAGTATGTACTCCAGGCATGTAGGAGGGCCATTGCAAAGGTGTGGAGACAGGAAATGAAGTGCCATGTGTCAGAAACAGAGAGAAGGCTAGGCTGACAGGATTGAACGAAGAAAGATGTTGAGATATAAACAATGAGACTACAAAGATATCTTATGGCCAGGTTGTATATGGCTTTAAAGGGTAAATAAAGGAGTTTATATTTGTTCCTAGAGGCAACAGGAGGCCAAAAGAGTTGGTTGATTAATGGACTCACATGGTCAGATGTGTACATAAGGAAAATCACTATTGCAGTGTGAATGATGGACTGGAGTAGACTTGGACCAGGGAGACCAATTAGGAGGCTGCTGAAGTAACCTAGGAAGAAATGATGAGAGCCTGAACTACAATGGTACTAAACTGTGAGATTGTAGAGAAGGGATTAGATGGGAGAGATGCTGTAAAGATAGAAATAGTAAGATCTGGCAAATAATTAGATATGTAGGGCAAGGGACTATGATGAGTCAAGGATAATGACAAGGTTGCAAACAATGCAAGAAAATTATGAAATGAGAGTCAACAGCCTGACTGAGGAAAACAATACCTTAAAAATAGACTAACTCAAATGGCAAAAGAGGCTCAAAAATGCAATGAGGAGAAGAATGCCTTTAAAAAAAAGCTGAATTTGCCAGATGGAAAAAGAATCTCAAAAAATGAGGAGAATCATGGCTTCAGAATTAGATGGGAGCAAAAGGAAGCTAATGACTTTATGAGAAATCAAGATGCTGTTAAACAGATCCAAACAAATGAAAGAATAGAAGGCAATGTAAAATATCTCATGGGAAAAACCACTGACCTGGAAAATAGATCCAGGAGAGATAATTTAAAAATTATTGGACTACCTGAAAGCAATGATCAAAGTAAGAACCTAGAAAATATTCTCCAGAAAGTTCTCAAAGAAAACTGCCCTGATGTTTTAGAACCAGAGGGCAAAACAGAGGTTGAAAGAATCCCCTGATCACCTCCTGAAAAAGATCCCAAAACGAAAACTCCTAGGAATATTATAGCCAGGTTCTGGAATCCCCAGATTAAGGAGAGAATATTGCAAGCAGCCAGGAAGAAACAATTTGAATATTGTGGAAACACAATCAAGATAAGCTAGGATCTGGCAGCTTCTACACTGAGGGATAGAAGGGCTTGGAATATGATATTCTGGAGGTCAAAGGAACTGGGATTAAAACCAAGAGTCACCTGCCCAGCAAAACTGAGTATCATGTTTCAGGGGAAAATATGGTCATTCAGTGGAATAGAGGACTTCCAAGCATTCTTGCTGGAAAAAAACCAGAGTTGAATAGAAAATTTGACATTCAGATACAAGAAGTAAGAGAAGCATGAGAAGGTAAACAGGGAAAAGAAATCATAAGGAACTTATCAAAGTTGAATTATTAACATTCCTACACGGAAAAACAATAATTGTAACTTATGAAACCTTTCTCAGTAGTTGAAAGGAATAGAAATATATATATATATATATTTTTTTTATATATATGAGGGTTTATGGGCATATGTTTACAGGCATACATAGATAGAGGGCACAGAACCAATTTAACAGGAAGGGATGATACTTAAAAGGTGAAATTATGAGGTGAGAGAGGAATATAATGAGAGGAGATGGGGAGAGACAGAATGGAGTAAACTATCTCATATAGAAGAAGTAAGGGAAAATGGTTACAATGGAGGGGAAGAATAGGAAGGCAAAAGGGAATGGGTCAACCTTATTCCCATTGAATTTGGCTTGAGGAGGGAATGAAATACACACTAAATAGTTTATTCCATCCTCCCGGAGAGTAGGGGAGGAAGTGGATGAGAAGGGGGGATGATGGAAGGGAGGGCAGGCTAGGGGTGAGGGAAGTTGGAAGCACCCACTTTTGAAAAGGGACAGGATCAAAATAGAGAATAGAACAAATGGGAGGTGGGATAGGAGGGAGGGAAATATAATCAGTCTTATACAATATATCTACTATGTTATTGTTTTGCATTAGCCACACATGTACAACCTATACTGAACTGTTTATCTTCCCAGTAAGGGTGGGTGACAAGAGGAAGAGAATGAATCTGGAATTCAAAGTTTTAAAATCAAATACTGAAATATATATATATATATATATATACATATATATATACTATTATTAATACTATTTTCCATGTATTTGGGAAATAAGATATACAGGCACTGGGGCATAGAGTTCCATTAGAAAAGTCAAAAGGGGTATGGGAGAAAATATGGGAGAGAGCAGATTGGAGAAGGGGATATCCTGTGGGACTGCTATTTTGGGGTGGTGGGGAAAAATGGGGAGAAAATTTGTAACTCAAAATCTTGTGGAAATGAATGATGTAAATCAGAAGTTAATAAAACATTTGAAAAAAATAAAAATAAAAGAGTATGAGAGGGTCAAACAAGAAATCATAGAAACAATCAGTAACTTCATTCAAGAGAATGACAATAATGAGACAACATACAAAATTTGTGGGATACAGTAAAGGCAGTTCTTAGGGGAAGTTTTATATCCCTGAGTCCATACATGAATAAATTAGAGAAAAGGGAGATCAATGAATTGGGCATGCAATTGAAAAAGCTAGAAAAAGAACAAATTGAAAATCCCCAATTAAATACTAAATTAGTAATACTGAAAACCAAAGGAGAGATTAATAAAATTGTAATTAAGAAAATTATTTAATTAATAAATAAAACTAAGATCTGATTTTATGAAAAAAACATAAAATTGATAGACCCTTATCAATATGATAAAAAAAGAAAGAAGAAAACCAAATTATGAGTATCAAAAATTAAAAGGGTGAATCTACCACCAATGAAGAAGAAATTAAAACAATAATTAGGAATTATTTTGCCCAATTGTATGCACATAAATTTGACAATCTTAGTCAAATGGATGAATATTTACAAAAAATATGAGTTGCCCAGATTAACTGAAGAGGAAGTAAATTACTTAAATAACCCTATCTCCGAAAAAGAAATCAAACAAGTCATCAGTGAACTCCCTAGGAAAAAATCTCCAGGGCCAGATGAATTTACTAGTGAATTCTATCAAACATTTAAAGAACAATTGATTCCAGTACTCTACAAACTATTTGAGAAAATTAGTGAAGAAGAAGGAGTCTTACCAAATTTTTTTCCTGACACAAATATGGTACTGATACCTTAATCAGGAAGAGATAAAACAGAGAAAGAAAATTATGAACCATTTTTCCCTCATGAATATAGATGAAAAATTTTAAATAAAATATTAGCAAAGAGACTACAGCAACTTATCACAAGAATAGTACACTTTGATCAGGTAGGATTTATTCCAGGAATGCAAGGATGGTTTAATATTAGGAAAACCATCACTATAATTGATCATATCAACAATAAAACTAGCAAAAAAAACCACATGATTATCTCAATAGATGCAGAAACGGCTTTTGACAAAATACAACATCCATTCCTATTAAAAATACTAGAAAGTATAGGAATAAATGGAACCTTCCTTAAAATAATAGGTAGCATCTATTTAAAGCCATCAGCAAGTATTATGTGTAATGGGGATAAGCTAGAAGCATTTCCAATAAGATCAGGGGTGAAACAAGGATGTCCACTATCACCCCTCTTATTCACTCTGGTACTAGAAATGTTAGCAGTAGCAATTAGAGAAGAAAAAGAAATCAAATTAGGCAAAGAAGAGACCAAGTTATCACTCTTTGCAGATGATATGATGATATAATTAGAGAATCCTAAAGAATCAAGTAAAAAGCTACTTGAGACAATAAATAAATTTGGCAAAGTTGCAGGATATAAAATAAACCCACATAAATCCTCCGCATCCATGTATATTTCTAATGAAATTCAACAGCAAGAGATAGAAAGAGAAATCCCATTTAAAGTTACTGTAGACATTATAAAATATTTGGGCATCTACCTGACAAAACAAACCCAGGACCTATATGAACACAATTACAAAACACTTTTCACACAAATAAAGTCAGATCTAACTAATTGGAAAGACATCAATTGCTCATGGCTAAGTTGAGCTAATATAATAAAAATGAAAATTTTACCTAAATTAAATTACATATTTAGTGCCATACCAATCAGTTTACAAAAAAACTACTTTATAGAGCTAGGAAAAATAGTAACAAAATTCATTTGGAAGAACAAAAGGCCCACAACATCAAGGGAGTTAATGAAAGGAAATGCTAGTGATGGTGGACTAGCTATACCAGATTTTAATCTGTACTATAAAGCAATAGTCCTCAAAACTACTTGGTACTGGCTGAGGAATAGAGTAGTAGATCAATGGAATAGATTGGGTACAGGAGACTCAGTAGTCAATGACTATAGTAATCTACTGTTTGATAAACCCAAAGACCCCAGCTTTTGGGATAAGAACTCACTATCTGACAAAAATTGCTGGGAAAACTGGAATATAGTATGGCAGAAACTGGGCATAGACCACTATCTAACACCATATACCAAAATCAAGTCTAAATGTGTGCATGATCTAGGTATAAAGGGTGATACTGTAAGCAACCTGGGAAAGCAAGGAATAGTTTACCTGTCAGATTTGTGGAGATGGGAAGAATTTATGACCAAACAAGAGTTAGAGAGCATTATAAAATGCAAAATGGATAATTTTAATTATATTAAATTAAAAAGCTTCTGTACAAACAAAGCCAATGTAACCAGGATTAGGAGGGAAGTGGAAAATTGGGAAATAATTTTTACAACCTATGTCTCTGATAAAGGACTCATTTCTAAAATACACAGAGAATTGAGTCAAATCTATAAGAATACAAGTCATTCCCCAAATGATAAATGGTCAATGGATATGAACAGGCAGTTTTCAGAGGAAGAAATTAAAGATATCTATAAGCATATGAAAAAATGCTCTAAATCACTGTTGATTAGAGAAATGCAAATCAAAACAACTCTGAAGTACCACATCTCACCAGTCAGATTGGCTAAGATGACAAAACAGGAAAATGACAAATGCTGGAGAGGATGTGGACAAATTGGAACATTAATGCATTGCTAGTGGAGTTGTGAATCGATCTAACCATTCTGGAGAGCAATCTGGAATTATGCCCAAAGGGTTATAAAAAATTTCATACAAGCAATACCACTTCTAGGGTTGTATCCCAAAGAGATTATAGAAGTGGGGGGGGGGAAGACCCATATGTACAAAAATATTTATAGCAGCTCTTTTTGTGGTGGCAAAGAATTGGAAATTAAGGGGGTGCCCATCAATTGGGGAATGGCTGAACAAATTGTGGTATATGCATATAATGGAATACTATTGTGCTATAAGAAATGAGGAGCAGATGGACTTCATATCTACCTGGAGAGGCTTATACGAACTCATGCTGCGTGAGAAGAGTAGAGCCAGGAGAAATTTGTATACAATTACAGACACAACATATATGTGACAACCAACTTTGATAGACTAGATTCTTCTCAGCAATTCAGGGTTATAAGTCAACCCCAAAAGTCTCATGATAGAGAGAGATGTCTACATCCAGAGAAAGAACTCAGTTTGAATTCAGATTGAAGCAAACTACCTGCTCTTTTTCTTTTTCCTGTTTGGTTTTGTTTCCTCTTTCCCATTGTTCATTCCATCTGATACAACCATTCTTTATAATCTGACTAATGTCTAATGTGAAACTATTTGCAGATCCTGTACCTGATTGTATGCCGCCATGGCCCGGGGGGAGGGGGGGCGGGAAGTAGGGGGAGAAAATTTGAAATCAAGGAATTGTGGAATTGAATCCTGTAAACAAACAAATTAATAAAGACCAAAAAAAAAAGAAATCAAAGATATCAGGGTGGCTAGGTGGTGCAGTGAATAGAGCACTGGCCCTGGAGTCAGGAGGACCTGAGTTCAAATTTGGCCTCAGACACTTAACTCAAAAACTAGCCATGTGACCTTGGGCAAGTCACTTAACCCCAATTGCCCCTCCAAAAAAAGGGCAAAAAAGAAATCAAAGATATCTATAGGCATATGAAGAAGTACTCTAAATAACTTTTGAATAGAGAAATACAAATTAAAACAACTCTGAAACACCACCTCATACCAATTAGATTGGCTAATATGACAAAATTGAAAATTATAAATGTTGGATAGGATGAGGGAAAATTGGGTCATTAATGCACTGTTGGTACAGTTGAGAACTGACTCAATCATTCTGGAGAGTAATTTGGAACTATGTCCAAAGGGCAACCAAATTATGCATACTCTTTGACTCAGAAATACCACTACCAGGACTGAATCCCAAAGAGATCATAAAAAATGGAAAAAGACCTGCAGGTACAAAAATATTTATAGCAGCCCTATTTGTGGTGGCAAAATATTAGAAACTGAGGGTATGCCCTTCAGTTGAGGAATTGCTGAAAAAGCTGTAGTATATGAATATGATAGAATACTACTGTGCAATAAGATTTCACAAAAACCTAGAAAGACTTGTACAAACTGATGTAAAGTGAAATGAGCAGAACCAGGAATACACTGTACACAGCATCAGCAACATCGTGTGATGATCAGCTTACTGTGACTCAGCTCTTTTCAGTAATACAATGATTCAAGACAAGTACAAAGAACTCAGGAAGGAAAAGGCTATTCATATCCAGTTAAAGAACTGGTGGACTCAGAATTCACACTGAAGTATATAGTTTTCACTTTATTCTTTCTCATGATTTTATTTCCTTTTGATCTGCTTCTTTTTCCACAATGGTGACAAATATAGAAATATGTTTTCCATGGTAGCACATGTATGAACTATATAAAAGGGGAGGTGGAAAAATTTGGAACTCAAAATCTTGTAAAAATGAATGCTAAAAAATCTTCTTAATATGTAATTTTGGGAAAAAAACACAATTTAAAAAGGAACAAAATAAAAGAAGTATAAGGGTGCTTTTTTCAGAAATCGACTTATAAATGGGCTAATGTCTCATTAGGGTGCACGATTTTTCTGGGCTCAGGGGTCTCTAGGACAGGGCTTTTTAAACTTTTTCCACTCATGACTCATTCAGTGCTTCTTAAACAGTGAGTCTTGACCACATATGGGGTTGCAACCCACTATTTAAGAAGTGCTTGCTCTGGGGAACTGACCCATGAGACTTCAGGGAATTTGGAGGGGGAGGTAAAGGTATTAAATTCTATCCTTTCCCTCTCCAGTGGACTATAAGCTCCTGAGCGATCAAAAAGGTACATATTTAAAGTTAAAAGAGACCTCAAAGGTAGTCTAGCTTAACCCCCTCACTTTCCAAAGAGGAACTTAAAACCTGGAATGGTTAAGTGACTTGCCCAAGGTGACAGAGTTATATAGAAGAGCTGAAATTTAGACCCAAGTCCACTCACCATAAATCTAGCACTTTCTACCCAACCTTATTTCATCTATATATTGTCCCGGTCAGCATCCAGCATAGTATTCTTAGCATTATGGCTGCTTAAGGACTTACTGGTTGAATTTAATTGAAAGGTGATTTTACTATGACAAGGTGGCAAGGGGAGAGACCACAGGTTCTCCTTAATTAACATATTACACAGAGGGAAAATTAAATACTTAAGTGAAACTGGATATAGTAAAACATTTATCAAAAGGGGGTGGTAAAAAGTAAAGTTCTCATGTTACCTCTGAGTTTGAGATAGTTGTGTTTTTAATACTTATACATTCTAGCTTCTTGTCTTACTGGATCGAAGAGCAAAGTTTCTTCCCATGTTCATGATGCTTCCATCAACTACATGATCTGGCAGGCAAATCTCCCTAGAAGACTGGGGGGGGGGGCACAATGAAAGCAGAGCCTCTAATGAAGGGAAGGGAAGCAAAAGGAGAAAATTTGCTAAAATTCAACTAGTTGGGAGAACTGGGAAAATGTTAAGAAAAATGATGAGAAACATATGACTACTTCATTGCTGCTATGCTGCTATATGGGAAAGTGTATCCATTTCAAAGACTTCAGGCAGGCCACTCAAAGGTTTCCACTGGTAAAGCCCATATCTCATGTTAGTGACTGGGGGCGATGATGTGTGTTTACAGCAGCTCTTTAAAATGTATAAATACACTGGAGGCTACTTATGAAATGGAGTCAGATTTTATATTCATAATGTGGAAAAATATTTCATACCCCCCAAATCCTAAGTGTGTGAAAGAAAGTAAATGAGAATCTGGCCTTTAATATTTATTTCGTGCTCCACTGGGTAAACCTATGCTGAATCTCTTGGTCCCCATATGCAACATAGGGTGAGAGGGAAGAGGGGAGCTGTTACAAACCTTCTAACAGATGTTCTGAAGCATGAGCTGGGGAAAAACAACACACAAGTCTTGTTCAATATACCTTGTGTGAACCTCTCCTATTCAGGCTCTGCTAGCCTAGCAAGTGGATGCCTGCTTCTTTTAATTTGGCTCTTACATTTGAATGCAAGTTTTGAATGGTTGCTCTCTAAAGAGTCAATTGATGAAAATCATCTTGTATTACAAGGGGCAGATTAGGCTTGGTGCAAATCAATCATTTTAACTCCCTGTACTTTGTAAGCCATACGTGTTACAAACAACCCTTTCCCCCTGTAAAGCCTGCTATTAATTCTAATCTCAGAGTGCTCTCTGTTGGTGATAAATGACAGGCAATCTCATTAGATGTCTAAGGACCCAATTAACACTTTATTTCAGGCTCAGAATATGGAGTAAAGACAGGAGCACTGGCCTAGTCATTCCATTAGTATGTTAGAACCTAGGATGCACCAAGAAATTAGTCCTCATGTAAAACTGTAGAAACTCATGCTATGGAAACAGCAAACCTCTCAATAAGAATAACAGAGGAAAGTAAGCAAAGGTAGCACTTCCTTCACAGAACAATTTTATTCCAGCAAGTGGGCCACAAAGCTGGTTGCTAAAATAAACGTCATCTCCCTTTTGACTTTCATTATAAAAATGAAGATGAGATGATGGGAGGAAGACAGGAGATAAGAAATAGGAGGGGAAAAGTCCACCTAGACAAACCAAATTCAAAACTTTTATGGATCCAATCAAGATTTTGAATCTCACTTGGGTCATTCATGTTAAGTATTGGGGTACCCTAGAATGATGGCTCTCAACGTTTCTGCCTCTCCCTCTTGCTCTCCCACCCTCACTGTACTCCCTCCTCTCTCCACTGGACTTCAACAGATGTCCTTGAGTTTTATTTATCTTGATATTTACCAAATCTAAGTAAAATGGTCTTGAATACTTGGGCAATTAAAGGTAATATTCAGCTAGGAAGTACAGCTGTCTGATTGAGAATATAATATTTATGGAAAATCTGAAGCTATATCTTCATATGGAATTAGCTTCTTTCAAAGCCCCTTCCCCACAATGTGTTGTCTTCCCCAATAGGATATAAATTCCTTGAAAGAAGGAGCTGTCTTTGGTCTTGTATTTGTATTTCCAGCACTATGTATGGTGCTTGTCCAGTGGGAAGTACATAAGAAATGCTCTTCATTCATTCACATTAAAGACATTTTCCCATCCCCCCCAGTTAGCAATTCCCTCTTAAAATTACTCTGTTTATAACTCCTTATGCAAGAATGTAAGCTCATCAAGGGCAGAGGATATTTTCCTTTTTGTCTTTGTATCCAAAGTGTCTAGCACACAATTCAGTGTAATAGAGATGTGTTAAGTGCCAGTTAGACAAATGAAGTCACTTGGCTTTGATTAATGCAGAGAACAACTCCCAAGCCTTTAACACTGTTGATCACCCTTTTCCTCTTGATACTTTCTTCTTCTCTCTGGGTTTTAAGGACATCACTCTCTCCTAGTTTTCTCCTACATATATGGTGGTTCTTTTTGTCTCCTTCACTGAATCCTCAACTAGGTCATGCCCAGTAACTATGGGTATACTACAGGGCTCTGGTCTTAGACCTTCTCTTGTCCTCTCTACTTCACTTGGAAATCTCATTAGCTGCCATGGATTCAATTATCTCTATGAAGATAATTTCCAGATTTATGCATCCAGCTCTTGTGTCTCTGCTGAGATACAGTCTCACATTTACAATTGCCTGTGGACATCTTAAACCTGATATCTTGTAGGCATCTCAAATTCAGCATGAAAATAGAATTCATCTTTTTGCTCAAAAAAATCCTTCTACCCTTCTAAAATTTCTCATTACTACAAAGAGTACTAGCATTTTCCTAGTAACTCAGGCCTAAAACCTTGTGTCATCCTCACATCCTTACTCTCATTTACCCTACACATGCAATCCATTTCCAAGTTTTGTTGTTACCATCTTCATGACACCTCTTGTATATGTCCTCTTACCTGTACTCAAACAGCCACAATTCATGCCCTTATCACCTCTCACCTTAACTACTGCATTAGACTTCTAATTAGCCCCCCACCTCAATTTCTCTCCACTTCAGTCCATCCTCCAGTTAGTTTCCAAGATGATTTCCCTAAGACATAAGAAATTTGACTGCATCAACACTATTCAACAAACTCCAGTAACTCCCTATTACTTTTAGGATCAAATATAGTCTTTTGCCAGGCAATTAAGACTCTTCACAATCTGGCCCTTTCCTACCTTTCTAGCCTTTAACTTTACTCCCTACCACATGTTCTATGCTCCAGCTCCACTGGATTTATTGCAGTTCCTTCAACCCAACTCTATCTCCTGTTTCCATGTCTTTGTACTGGCTATCTTTCATACCTAGAAGGTTCTGATGCCTGAGATCCAACTATAGCAACTTTTAGTTAATCATCCATACAGTATTGATGTTACTATGTGCAATGTTCTCCTGGTTCTGCTCACTTCACTTTGCTTCGGTTCATGTAAGGTTTTCCAGGTTTTTCTGAAAGCATCCTGCTCATCATTTCTTAGAGCATAACAGTATTCCATCACAATCATATACCACTTGTTTAGCCATTCCCCAACTAACTGACATCCATTCAATTTCCAATTCTTAAACAAGACAAAAAGAACTGCTATAGATATTTTTGTACATATAGGTCCTTTTCCTTTCTCTTTGATCTCTTTGGGATAGATGCCTAGGAGTGGTATTACTAGATTAAAGGGTATTCACAGTTTGGTTGCCTTTTGGGCATAATTCCAAATTGCTCTCCAGAATGGTTGGATCAGTTCGCAATTTCTCCAACAGTGCATTAGTGTACCTATTGTCCCATATCTCCTCCAATATCTGTGATTTTACTTTTCTGTCATATCAGTCAATCTATTAGGTATAAGGTGGTACCTCAGAGTTGTTTTAATTTGCATTTCTTTAATCAATAGTGACTTAGAGCATTTTTTCATAATACTATAAATAGTTTTGGATTTTTTTCATCTAAAAACTGCCTGTTCACATTGTTCAACCATTTTTCAATGAAGGGATGATTTGTATTTTTATAAATTTGACTCTGTTCTCTATATATTTGAGAGATGAAGCCTTTATCAGAGAAACTCACTGTAAAATATTTTCCCAGTTTTCTTCTTTCCTTCTAATCTTGGCTGTATTGTTATTGTTTGTACAAAACTTTTTTAATTTAATGTAATCAAAATTATCCATTTTACATCCTCTAATACTATCTTGTTTGGTCATAAATTCTTCCCCTAGCCATAGATTTGACATGTAAACTATCCCATGCTCCTCTAATTTGCTTATACTATCAACATTTACATCTAAATTGTACCTATTTTGACCTTATCTTGTTATACAGTATGAATGGTGGTCTATACCTAGCTTCTGCCAAACTGCTTTCCAGTTTTCTCATCAGCTTTTTGTCAAATAGTGAGTTACTATGTATTTACCTCCATCTTATTTTTTCCTGTTTATTTTTTTCTCTCTCTTTACCCTTTCACACTGTTACACCTCAAAAGTGTTTTGCTTCTGACCATTGCCTCCCCCAGTCTGTCCTCCCTTCTTTCAGCACTGCCCTTCTCTTATCCCCTTGTCCTCCTACTTCCCTGTAGGATAAGACATTTCTATGATCAACTGGTTGCGTATATTATTCTCTCTTTGAGCCAATTCTAATGAGAGCAAAGTTCAAGTATTGCCTGCCATTCCTCCCATCTTTCCCTCCACCATAAAAGCTCTTTTGCACCTCTTTTATGTGAAATAATTTATCCCCATTCTACCTCTTCATTTCCCTTTTCAACCAGTACATCCCGCTTTCTCACTCCTTAATTTAATTTTTTGGATATCACTCTATCATAGTCAACTCATACCTGGGCCGTCTGTTTCAGGGGTGGGGAACCTGTGCCCTAATAATGATAAAGTTTTTAGGAGTTAATTAAGTAACATCTTCCCATATAAGAATGTGAACAGTTTAACCCTATTGGATCCTTTACAATTTCTCTTTTCTCTTTACCCTTTTAATATTTCTCTTGAGTCTTGTATTTCAAAGTCAAATTTCCTATTCAGCTCTGGTCTTTTCATAAGGAATTCTTGAAAATCCTTTATTTCATTAAATATTCATTTTCCCCTGAAGAACTATACTCATTTTTTCTAGGTAGATAATTCTTGGTTGCAATGCTAGCTACTTTTCTCTCCAGAATATCATATTCCAAGTCCTATGATCTTTTAATGTAGAAGCTGCTAAATCTTTTGTGATCCTGACTGTGGCTCGATGACATTTGAAAGATTTCTTTCAAGCTTTTTGCAGTATCCTCTCTTTGACCTGGGAGTTCTGGAAGTTGGCTATAATACTCCTGGGAATTTTCATTTAGGGATCTTGTTCAGGAGGTGATCAGTGGATTCTTTCAATTTCTATTTTGCTCTCTGGTTCTACGACATTAGAACAGTTTTCCTTGGTAACTTCTTGAAATATGATGTTTAGGCTCTTTCTTTGACCATGGCTTTCAGGTAGCCCAATAATTCTTAAATTATCTATCCTGCATCTACTTTCCATATCAGTAGGTTTTCCAATGAGATATTTCACATTTTATTCTTTTTTTATTCTTTCAATTTTTATTTTTATTTTATTGATGTCTCCTGGAGCAATTAGAGTCCACTTGCCAAATTCTAATTTTTAAGGAATTTATTTCTTCACTGAGCTTTTGTAATTCCTTTTCATTTGATCAATTCTTTTTGTTGTTGTTTTTTTTTCTTTTTCGAGGGGGAAGGCAGGGCAACTGGGGTTAAGCGACTTTAACAAGGTCACACAGCTAGTAAGTGTTAAGTGTCTGAGGCCGTATTTGAACTCAAGTGCTCTTGATTCCAGGGCCAGGGCTCTATTCACTGCACCACCTAGAAGCCCCAACCAATTCTTTTGAAAGGAGAAATCTTCTTCAGCAAATTTTTCTACATTTTTTTCCTATTTGTCCAATTCTGCTTTTTAAGGAGCTCTCTTCAGTGGATTTTTGTGCCTCTTTTACCATCTGCGCCATTCTATTTTTAAGGTGTTATTTTCTTCCAATATTTTTATGCCTCCCTTAACAAGCTATTTCCCTCCATCCTATCACAACCCCTCAATTGTTCTATTCTCTATTTTGATCCTGTCCCTTTTCAAAAGTGGGTGCTTCCAACTTCCCTCCCCCCCACCCCAGGCTGCCCTCCCTTCCGTCATCCCCCCTCTCATCCCTCAATTCTGGTTTTCTTGTCAAGAATGCTTGAAAATCCTCTATTCCATTAAGTTACCATATTTTCCCCTGAAACATGATACTCAGTTTTGCTGGGTAGGTGATTCTTGGTTTTGATCCCAGTTCCTTTGACCTCCGGAATATCATATTTCAAGCCCTTCGATCCCTCAGTGTAGAAACTGCCAGATCCTGTGTTATCCTGATTGTGTTTCCACAATATTCAAATTGTTTCCTCCTAGTTCCTTGTAATATTTTCTCCTTGATCTGGGAATTCTGGAACCTGGCTATAATTTTCCTAGGAGTTTTCTTTTTGGGATCTTTTTCAGGAAGTGATCGGTGGATTCTTTCAACCTCTATTTTGCTGGTTCTAAAACATCAGGGAAATTTTCCTTGAGAATTTCTTGGAGGATGATTTCTAGGTTCTTTTTTTTAAGCAATTGGGGTTAAGTAACTTGCTCAAGGTTACATGGCCAGTTATTTCTGGGTGTGGTGCTGAGTATCTGAGCCCGGATTTGATCCAGGTTATCCCAACACTGGAGCCAGTGCTCTTACTCGCTGAGCCACCTGGCCACCCCTAAGCAATTGGGGTTAAGTAACTTGCTCAAGGTTATGTGGCCAGGTGTTTCTGGGTGGGTGCTAAGTGTCTGAGCCTGAGATTCGATCTCCAGGTCTTCTCAACACTGGAGCCAGTGCTCTTACTCGCTGTGCTACCTGGCCACCCCCTAGGTTCTTTTTTGATCATGGCTTTCAGATAGTCCAATAATTTTAAAATTATCTCTCCTGGATCTATTTTCCAGGTCAGTGGTTTTTCCAATGAGATATTTCACATAGCCTTCTATTTTTCATTTGTTTGGATCTGTTTAATGGTATCTTGATTTCTCATAAAGTCACTAGCTTCCATTTGCTCTAATCTAATTCTGAAGGAATGATTCTCTTCAGTGAGCTTTTGAGATTCTTTTTCCTTCTGGCAAATTTGGCTTTTTAAGGCATTCTTCTCCTCATTGGCTTTTTGAACCTCTTTTGCCATTTGAGTTAGTCTATTTTTAAGATGATATTTTCTTCAGTCAGGTTGTTGACTCTCATTTTATAATTTTCTTGCATCATTCTAATTTCTCTTCCCAATTTTTCCTTGACTTCTCTTATTTGGTTTTCAGAATCCTTCTTAAGCTTCTCTATAGCCTGTAAGCAGCTTATTCTTTTGTTGGAAGCTTTTGGTGCAGGAGTTCTAACTTTGCTGTCTTTCTCCTGTTCCATGCCCCGATCCTTTTTGTCCCCAAAAAAGGAATCCAAAGTTGGACCACTGTGCTTGCCTTGCTTCCCTTGCTTGCTCATGTTGCCACTCAATTACTTGACTTTTGAGCTTTTTGCCACAGTAGAACTCTGCTACCAGAGTGGGGAGCTTTGTCCCAATCGCTGGAGTTTTCTCAGCTGCTGGAGCTATTACTTGGCTGCCCTCTCTGAAGCCTCCAGATGCTCTGGCACACTGGTCACGCACCCCAGGACCTCCACCCCAGACAGTGATCCAGATCCAAGCAGGCTAAAGTAAAAGCAATTACCCCTCAGACTGGTTGCTTGGTCCCCATACAATCTGCAGGTCCAGAGCTTAGAAGCAGACACATGGCAGTGGCTGGATGGCCACCATTCCTCAGCAGCTTCTTGCCCTGGGGGCAAAGGCCAGACCACCCTCCCGAACTCCCAGGTCCCAAATTCCACACTGCATTGATGTCTCACTTTGTCCTTAGCATCTATGGGTTGATAATTCTGGAAACCTTCACAGCTGCTGGTGATCTGAAGTCCCTCCAGCAGGTGGCTGGTTGTGGATGCCCTAAGGCTAAAACCTCAGGCTCACATGGGGCTGTGCTTGGCTCCCAGAGTGCTGTGCTGGCCCCTTCCTGACAGCCCGCTGGACTACCTTCAGCGCAAGGTTATCTTCTCTCTGTCATTTTGTGGGTTCTGTAGCTCCAAAGTTTGTTTAGAGTCATTTTTTTACATGAATTGGAGGAGGTAGGAGTGGGAGCCCCGTGGAAGTCCTGTTTCTACTCCAGCATCTTGAATCCACCCCCCCCATTTGATTTTTAAAGTCCTTTTTGAGATCTTTCAGGAATTCTTTTCAGGACTGAGACTAATTCAAAATTTTCTTTGAAGCTTTGCACATAGCTGTTTTGACATCGTTGTCTTTAGAGTTTGTGTTTTGATATTCCCTGTTACCATAGTAACTTTGTATGATTAGATTATTTTGGTTGTTGTTGGTATTTCCTCGTTTTTCAGTCTATTTCTTGACTTTTACCTTTATGTTAAAGCTCTGCTTCCAAGGTGAAGGGGGCAGTGTCCCAAGGTTCAGGTTTTTATGTCGCTGTTTTCATAGCTAGTTCTGGAGATCTGCAAGTTTTCAGTTCTTCTAATGTGGTACGATGTAATGAGAGCCATGCTCGCTGCTTGCCTCGTCTGTGTGCAACCACAAGCTCTCTTTGCAACAGTGTGACCAAGATCCCTACTCCTCCTAGTGCTCCCCTTCATCATGCAACTGCAACCCGGAACGGAGTATAAGCAAAGCAACAAAGTCCTGCTCCTAGTCCCGACACAGCTTCCCTGTAATCTCCTTTTGACCACTTGTCTTACCCCCTTCCCATCTGCGGACTAAAAGCTCTAGATGACTCTACTGTTGATTTAAACACCCCCAAACACCTGGTGCTGGCTTGCCTTGAGCACAGCCTATACTAGACTGAGTACAACTCTCACTGGATAAAGACTTTTCCTGCCACCCTTTAAATTATCTTGGGCTGGAAATATATTTCACCCCATCCTTTTATTAATTCTGCCCCTCCAGAATTCATTTTGAGGCATTATTTTAACACTGTTTAGAGGGGAACTGTGAAGAGCTTAGGTGAGGCCCTGCCTTTTTTCCACTATCTTGGCTCTATCTCACTTCAGACATTCTTTAAAAAATGCTCACTGACTAGCTTTTAGACACTGTTCTAAGGTCTGGTGATACAAATATAAGCAAGGAAGATAGTTTCTGCCCTCAAGGAATTTACATTGCAATAGAAGAAGACAATGTATGAAGAGGAGCTGTAAAGAGGTAGAGGAATATATACATATGATGGCAAAGTGTGAAAATGGTATCCAGAATATGGCTTTAAGGCCTCTTTCTGCTCTAGCTAAGGAGGAAGATCATCTATCAGAGCTCAGAGTGATCCTAGGACAGAAATCAAGGGAGAAGGGAGGGTAATAATAAGGACAATGATTAGAAACCAGTCAGTATGGTATGGAAATTGTATGTTGAAAGTGACCTGGTAGTCAGATTCTGAACAAAAGGTAAAAGCTCACTTATCAGGGTAGCTAGCTCCAAAAGCAGAAACTCTTGAGTTCAGTCATAAATAGAGCTAGAGGTTTAAAATGGATATAAGGAGGTAAACATTCCAAACAGAGAATTTCTTATGTACAGTTGTACTGAGAAGAAATGAAATGTCATATACAGAGTACAGAAAGCAGATTAATTGGGCTATAACACAGAATATACAGGGACAGCAAAACACAATCAGACCAGAAAGGTAGACTGGAGCAAGACTGTAAGGGGCTCTAAATGTCAACCAGATTAATTTATATTTTATCCTAGATGCAATAGGGAGCCACTGGAGTTGCTTGAGTGGTGGAGTTATATGGTCATATCTGTGCTTTAGAAGCATCTATCTAGCAGCTGTGCAAAGGATAAATTGAAAATGAAAGAATGGATGTATAAAATATCATAGGATCACAGACTGAGGGGTAAAAAGAACCTTCAAAGCCATCTATTCTAAATTTCTCATTTTACAGATGAGGAAAGTGGGGCACAAAGAGGTTAAGTGAGTTGCCCAGGGTCATGTAGCCAAAGTGGTGGAAGATGCTCATTTAGCAGAGTTTCATCTTCCTTCAGGTGATTCAGCATGAGTGTAAAAGACAATTTTAAGGCCAGTGCTCATTCAGGTTGTGTAGCATTCTCTTTCTTCAACTTATCTCCACTTAGGTACTGGCCACAGCCCCAAGGTCAAAACACCACAGGAAACCACTCTTATTAATACCCAACTTCAAAAGAAGGAGTGGTAGTAAGAATGAAGCAAGGAGTGGCCAAAACTGACTAGAACAGTGCCCAGAGACGCCAGCTACTTGGCATTCAAATGTGCACCAGCTGTGAGTATTTGGATCCTGTTAAGTCAGAGTGTGCTGGAAAGGAGACAGGATACTGCTGTGAAAATGCTTCCAACCCTTAATCTTAGTTCTGTCTCCCGATTTTCATATTTTCTCCCCATGGAGGTAGATAATATGTGAAGAATAAATGCAAAAATCCCATGAAGCTCTACATGGGTTATCACTGAGCAATTCTAGAGCTTGGGCAAGAGTCTCCCTAACATCTCACTGTTTACCATGGTCAGCCATTATAAAACATCACCTTTTCTTTTTAGCAGAACTTGTAAAGTGGCCAATTTAGACTGACTATCTGGTCAGGGTGACTTTCTAACAATTAGAGGTGTCCAAAAAAGGAAAGGACCTCTGGTAGTAATGCATTCCCCTTCACTGGCATCCTTCAAACAAAGGTTAGATGGCCTCGTTGGACATGGTGTAGAGGAAATTCCTTTTCCGATACTATGATTTAGACTAGATGGCCTATAAAGCCCCCTTCAGATCTGAAGTTTTGTCACTCTAATAAATGGTTATCACCTCAATAGTAACCAATCTTGTGAGACAGTGTAGTGGATAAAGTGCTGGATACAGAATCAGAGGATCAGGGGTCAAATGCCAGCTCTAGTATTTACTGCTCGTGACTTTGGTTAATTTAAATTAATTAATTTATTTGGTTAATTAAACCTCCTCTGAGCCTCAAATCCTCCTTCTGTAAAATGAGGGTGTGGAACTAGACTTTAATCTCTGAACCAGTGGTTAGCACAGTACCTGACAATAGTATAAACTCAATAAATTCTTGCTAATTGAGTGTTTGCTATATGCAGGAAAAGGAATATATTCATAAGCCAGAGTCTGATGGTACTAAATCATCTTAGTATTGCAGACTGAAGACTTTGCACAAAGGACCTTGTTTGTTGTGGTTTAATTGTTTTCAGTCACAGTCAACTCTCTGTGACTCCATTTGGGGCATTCTTGGCAAAAATACTGAAGTGGTTTGCCATTTCTTTCTCCAGTTCATTTTAAAGATGAGGAAAGTGAGGCAAACAAGGTGAAGTGACAGCTAGTAAGTGTCTGAAGCCAAATTTGAACTCACAAAGAGAAGTCTTCCTAATTCTAGGCCTGGTACTCTACTGCACCACCTAGATGCCAAACAGGCCCTTAGAGGTCATTAAATCCCACCTCTTAATTTTTACAGAGAAGAAAAATGAGGTCCAAGACATTTCAGAGACTTGTCCAATGTCCACAGAGATAGTTTATGGCAGGGTAGGGACATGTGGGGAAATGATTCAAACAGGTTGTCACAACCACAAACCTACTTCTACGGCGTATTTCTGTTGATAAAGAAACAAAATATAATTTTTCATTTTATTTTGCTACATTTTCATGAAAAGAAATAATTTAAATATATTTGAGATAAATACCTTCATGCCTATTTATTCATTTATAACCATATTTGAATATCAACATTAATACCATTTGCCAAATCCCAGCCTTTTGATGAAGGTGAATCCATTCAACATAAATACCAAGAGACTCTAGTGACTAACCTGATTTTCTATCATAAAAATCCAGGGGAAGCTGTGTAGATCACTGTGTCCTTCCTACCCTGTACCATCCACGCTTCAATATACATAATGGTTGGGAGGAAAAGATAGGTAATGGAAAGGGTCAAACAAATTACAATCAGCCTTCAGTTTTATGACCTGTACTAGACACTTGGGTGGATGAAAGCACACCCGGACTCAGGTGTGGGACTTGAGTCCTAAACTGTCAAGAGAGAGACAAATTAAGTCTACTCTGCTTGGGTCCAAGGAGTTGATGTTAGAGTAATGGGTAGAAACTGCAGAAAAGCAAATTGAGGTTTTCTGTAAGGAAAAATCTTGAGGAAAATTAGAGCTATCCAAAAGCGCTAACTTGGAAAATAGTGGGTTCACTCTTGCTATAAGCCTTCAACTCCAAAATTCTGTGATTCAATATGGAGTATTGAGGCATTCGCTAATTACCTACACAGTAATTACCCAGGTAATTTTCATAACCTTGGCTCAAAATATTTTCCTAACAAAGTTGTTCCAAGATGTCATGAGTAGTGAATTTTCAAAATATTCAAAAGGAAGTTAGATGACCCCCTGTCAAGGATGTTTTGAATGGGATGGTCAGGTTTGTACTGAGTGACCTCCAAGGTTCCCAGGAGTCTATTTCTGTCCAAACTGAATATCACATCATGTATACATAGTCCTGCCAAAATTGGGCTTGATCTTTTTGTGTGTGCCATTTTTGCCATTCCAGTGGGCGTAAACTAGTACCTTAGAGTTATCTTCCATCTATCAGATTACAAGAACTTTTAGCATCTTTTCATGTGGTTAAAAACAATTCCTATTTCTTTCTTCTCAAATTATTCATATCCTCAGACCACTGATCCATTGAAAAAAGTCCATCCTCAGTTTCCCTGACATATATCAGTTTTTTTTTAGATCCTGGATTTTAGTATTTCACCTGAAATATTTAGCTGCAAATATATCCTCCCAAACCTTTATCTTTTCTTTTTCATTTTGATGATAGGACTTTTTATCAAGAGGGTTCTTATGTTATTCCTTGGATGCTCAATGCCATTACCTTTGATGTCTAACCCATCTGGGTCTTTTCTGGACAGGACCCTATTCTTTAGACCATTTTTCCCTTCTCCGGGGGGCCATCACCAGTCATCCTGACCTATATCTTGCCACTGAACTGGGATGACTCCGAAGAAAAAAGTGAGGCTAAGTAAATGCCCTTGGACTAAAACAAATTGAGAAAAAGAGGACATTGACAGATAAGGGCAATTCCCAACTAGGTAACTAAAGAGAGAAATCATGTTACCAATGTTGAAATGAGTGATTAATTTAAATAGCTCCCTCTTTTACTGGTCAACCAGAGTACTAAAGAGAAGCAGCCAGGTATATCTACCAGTTATCTACTTTAGCTAGTCACCTACAAACACACTACTAGCATGTGGGACAAAATGACTTGGAATGAATGAATACACTAAGCCCCTATAGGTGGCTATCATTGCTTAATGAAGAATATCAACCTTTCTTCTAGGTGCTACTCTGTGCTGCTCAGAGGCTGTCAACATTCTCTAGTCCATTCAGTCAGTAAATAAGTATTCTAGTGAATTTCGGTGTGCTTCTCTCTTCAAGTTTAGTTTGTGCCCTAGTATTACTGTTGTAGGCACATGGGCCAGGACATGGGCACAGCAGTTCTAACATGTGCTTATGTAAACAGAAAATTCATGAGAGGCAGTATGGTGCTATGGAAAAAGTCCTGGATATGATATCCAAGGACTCAGGTTCAAATCCCAGCTATGATACTTCGTGTGTGACCATGGTGAAGTTAGTTGCCTTCTCTGGGCCTCAATTTCTTCTTCAATAAAATGAAGAAACTGCACTAAAGGACCTCTGAGATCCCTTTGTAGCTCTACATTATATGACTTATTCATTTTGTTAAATTAAGTAACAAAGGACTTCAGGATTTAGAGTTGAAAGGAACCCTGGACATTATTTAGTTCAACCCCTCCATTTTACAGACAAAGAAACCAAGTGATAATTGAGGTTACTATAATTCTTTATTGGAAATAAAACCTTAGTTGTAGAAAAGCTATTTTCTCAACTATCTTGCTAAAAATATATAGGATCACAGATACACAGCTGGAAGAGATCTTCAATATCACCTAGTTCAACCTTTTCATTTTACAGATAAGAAAACTGAGGCCTGTAAAGGGTAAATGACCTGACCAAGGTCATAGATAAGACCAAAGTGGCAAAGCTGGGCTTAGATGCCTTATTAAAAAATAGAAGGTATTAATTGGACTTCTAGCCAATATGGCTTCCTAAACAAGAGAAAGATGACCTATGTTCTATCTACCTACTCTAGAAAAATTCTGAACTTCTCACCGGCCAGAAAGTCAATGAAAAACTACAGTAAGTGACTTATTCTACATCAGAAGTACAAAAAAAAGATCACTCAGGAGACTAACAATAAACAGAAAGGGAGCCCAAAAATGCAGAATAGCTTTCTAGTGCGAATAAGATCAAGTATAACATGTGAAACTCTGTGTCCACATGTTGCTTATAAGAAAAAACACCTGAAATAGAAATATATACACAAAGTTAAAATAAAAGTCTGGAGCAGAATCTAATATGCTTCAGCTGAAGTGGAAAAAAAGTCTGGATAGCAATCATGATCTCAGACAAAACAAAAAGCAAAAATAGACCTAATTGAAAGAGATAATCAGGGAAACTTCATTTTGCTAAAAAAGAGTCCAAAGACAATGGAGTAATATCAGCTCTAAAAATATATGTACCAAATGGCAGAGCATCCAAATTCGTTTTTTCTTCAGCGCATCCAAATTCTTAAAGGAAAAGCTAAATGAGTTACAAGAGGAAATAGACAATAAATAGACAGTAATATAGTAGTAAAAGAGACAGTAAATAGACAGTAAAACAGACAGTAAAAGTATAATATTGTGGGAGATCTCAATTTATCCCTTTCAGAACTAGATAAATCAAAACATAAAATAAATAAGAAAGAAGTTAAGAAAATTAATAGAATTTTAGAAAAGTTAGATATGAAAGACCTCTGGAGCAAACTGAATGGGAATAAAAGGAGTTTACCTATTTTCAACTATATAGGGCACCTTCACAAAAAGTGACCATGAATCAGGGCATTAAAACTTCCCAAACAAATGAAGAATAGCAGAAATACTAAATGTATCCTTTCCAGACCATAATACAATAAAATTACATTAAAGGACTTTAAAAACATAGATTAAAAATTAATTGGAGACTAAATAATCTAATCCTAAAGGATAAATTAAATTGGTCAAAGAACAAATTGTGGAAATAATCAATAATTTTATTAAAGATAATGAATACAATAAAATAACAAAAAAAATTGTGGAATGAATTCATGGCAGTTCTGGGGGCAGGGGGGAGTGGAATACACACACATATACATATACATACATACATGGTTATATTAATAAAAGAGAGAAAGAATAGATAAGTGAATTGGGCATGCAACTAAAAAAAAACTAGAAAAACAACCCAAAATATCCCCAATCAAACACCAAAATAGAAATCCTGAAAAATCAAAGGAGAGATTAATAAAACTGAAAGCAAAAGGAAAAAAAAAACCTCATTCAACTAATAAATAAAACTAGTAGCTGGTTATATTGTGAAGAGGGGAACAATCAAATAGATGAACCATTGGTTAATTTGTTTTTTTATTTGAAAAAATCAAATTACCAGTATAAAAATGAAAAGGATGAAATTAAAACAAATATAATGAGCTATTTTGCCCAATTATGTGCCAATAAAACTGACAATCTAAGTGACATGGATGAATATTGACAAAAATATAAATTGCTTAGACTAACAGAAGAGGAAAGAGAATAATCAAATAACCCTATCTTAGAAAAAGAAATTGAAAAAGCCATAAATGGGCTCCTTAAGAAAAACCTCCCAGGACCAGATGGAATTACAAGTTAATTCTACCAAAAAAAATTTTAATTAATTCCAATACTATATAAATTATTTAAAAAATAGTCCTACCAAATTCTTTCTATGACACAAGTATAATTTTGAAACCTAAACTAGAGAGAGCAAAATCAAAGAAAGAAAACTACAGATGTTCCTAAAACTACAATTATCCTAATGAATACAGACGCAAAAAAATTTAAATAAAATAGTAGCAAGGAGGCTATAGAAATATATAACAAAAAATAATGCACTATGATTAGGTGGAATTTATAGAATTCACTTGTAAATCCATCTGGTCTTGGGGATTTTTTTTCCCTAGGACGTTCATTCATGACCTTTTCAATTTATTTTTCTAAGACAGAGTCATTTAAGTATTCTATTTCCTCTTCTGTTAGTCTGGGCAATTTATGGCTTTATAATGCAGTGCTGGTTCAATAGTAGGAAAACTATATCCATAATTGACGATATCATTAAAAAAAACTAAAAATCATATGATGACCTCTTTAGATACAGAAAAAGCTTTTGACTAAATATAACACCCATTTCTATTAAAACATCAGAAAGCACAGAAATAAATGGAGCTTTTAAAAAAAATTTCTGTTTAAAAAAAGTATTTTCTGTTTAAAATTAAGAGCAAATATTATGTGTAATGGAGATAAACTAGAAGCCTTTTGAAAAAGATCAGCAATGAACTATAACTTAGGTTAGAATTCTGGGAACCAGGATCCAAATTTTAGTTCCACCACTTAAACTCCCTGGATTTCAGTTTTAGTGCAAAAGTTAGTGAATGTAAGCTTATAATTTACAAAGTCTACTCTCTTTTCTTTTGGGGAAATATTAGGGGCTTTGTTCTGCAGTCATGTGGCTCCTTGATCTTCACAGTTTTTCAAAATTCAGTCAAAATATTACTCAAACAAGATAGGATGCAAAGATTAAAACCTATCATCAAAGGCAAAAATAGAAAAGATGAGCAATGAAGCAACGATGTTCATTATCAAAATCATTATTCAATATTGTACTAGAAATAGTGGCTATAGTAACAAGACAAGAAAAAGAAACTGAAGAAATAATAATAGGCAACTGTAATGCCATACACGAGCAGCTTTCCAGAAGAATGCTACTGTGAACAGCTTTTAAGGTTCTGATTACACAGTATAGTGAACACTCTATTTATTCAGTAACAAATGAAAGCAAAACATTCACAGAAAATCAAGGTACAGCATTCACAATATTACAACTTGTCACAGAAAATTACAATATAGTATTCACAACAGCTTATCATTAAAATGGCCACATAGTTTCCACCATAGTGGCCACAAAGTTTTGAACAAAGAACAATCATCTCGCTTTTGTGGGTTGGTGGAGCGTGAGGCGGCAGCACCATGAAGGCCTCGGGCACCCTGAGAGAGTATAAGGTTGTTGGGCGCTACCTGCCCACTCCCAAGAGACCAGTGCCACCTCTTTATCGCATGCAGGTCTTTGCTCCTAATCATGTGGTAGCGAAGTCCCAGTTCTGGTATTTCGTTTCCCAGCTGAAAAAAATGAAGAAGTCTTCTGGAGAAATCGTATACTGCGGACAGGTCTTTGAAAAGTCCCCTCTTAGAGTGAAGAACGTTGGCATCTGGCTGCGTTATGATTCCAGGAGGGGGACCCACAACATGTACAGGGAGTACAGGGACCTGACCACTGCTGTTGCCATCGCTCAGTGCTACCGAGATATGGGAGCCTGTCACCGTGCCCGGGCCCACTACATCCAGATCATGAAAGTGGAAGAAATTCCTGCCGGCAAATGCCGCTGGCCCACAGTCAAGCAGTTTCACAACTCCAAAATCAAGTTCCCTCTGCCCCACAGAGTTCTGTGTCGCCAGCACAAGCCACGCTTTACTACCAAGAGGCCCAACACCTTCTTCTAAGATTAGAGACAATGAGGCACCTATTTGGTTTAAATAAATTTCTCAATTGGAAACCCCCCCCCAAAAAAAGAACAATCATCTCAAAGTACAATAGTAAAAGTCTTCCACTCATGGGGTACACTAAGTTAACTCAATCAGTCACTTATTCAGCAATCAATTACTAAGTATCATTAATCACTAAGTATAATCACTAGAAAATA
Source organism: Petaurus breviceps papuanus (assembly GCF_028583685.1). Taxonomy (NCBI): domain Eukaryota; kingdom Metazoa; phylum Chordata; class Mammalia; order Diprotodontia; family Petauridae; genus Petaurus; species Petaurus breviceps. The sequence goes on from NW_027187290.1 coordinate 1,383,801, forward strand.
CACAGACCCTCCACCCCTTAGGTCACTAGTAAACTACAATTTCATCACTACTCAGTACCCATGGAGAGGTCTTTTCATCTTGACTCGAGGCAGGCAACTCCTACCTGAATCCACCAGTCACCTGGATTCAAAGGCAGACAGCTCCCAGTTCCTTGTCCAGCTCTCCGTGTAAGTCCTGCTCCACACTGAAGTTCACAGGGTCCAGTTCATCTCAAATCCTTCACAATTCCTGTTCCCAGGAATTCATGGCTCAACCAAGCCACAAACAGACAAAGTCCCTGCATCCTGGTCATGCATCCTCAGTCTTCTGCAGCTCATTCAAAAAATGAGAATCACCTTATCCAGCTGGGGAGGGGTGGGGATGAGCTCCTGGGCTCCTCTTCAGGAGAAGTTCTGCCACCACAAGTTCTCAGGAAATTCTGACTCAGCTCTTGATTATCATTTCTCTTCTACTCGTGCATGGTGTTACAGCAACAAGAAGACAAAACTATCCCTCTTTGCCACAGATGTGATATTATACTTAGATAATCCTAGAGAATCAACTAAAAATCTAGCTCAAACAATGAACACTTTTAGCTAAGTTACAGGATATAAAATAAACCCCCATATATTATCAGTATTTTTATATGTTACCAGCAAAATCCAACAGGAAGAGATAGAGCAATTCCATTTAAAATCACTGCCGAGTATAAAATACTTAGGAGTCTACTGACCAAGACACACCAGGTATTTTATGAACACAACCAGAGAACACTTTTCACACAAATAAAGAGAGAACTAAGCAAATGAACAAATATTCATTGTGACTCATGAGTAGGTGAGTCAATATAATAAAAATGACAGTTCTACCTAAATAGATTTACCGAATTAGTGCCATATCGCTTAAACTGCCAGAGAATTATTTTATACAAGTAGAAAAAATCAGCAATCATCAATGCAATCTGATACTGGCTAAGAAATAAAGTGGTAGATCAATAGAAGGGATTAAGTATATGATATACAGAAAAAAGACTATATTAATCTATTGCTTAATAAACCCAAAGATCCAAGCTATTAAAGGAAGAATTCACTATTTTAAAAAACTGCTAGGAAAACTGGAAAGCAGTTTGGCAGAAACTCAGCATAGATACATCTCACACTACAAACCAAGATAAAGTCAAAATGGGTATATGATTTTGATATAAAGGGTGATACCATAAGAAATTAGAGAAGCATGGAAAAAATTACCTGTCAGATCTATTAATGGGGAAGATTTTATGATCAAACAGGAGAAGATTAAGAGAAGTAAAGTGGATAATTTTGATTACCTGAAGTTAAAAAGGTATTGCACAAACAAAACCAAGCTCTAAGTGTTGCATAAAGTCTACTTCAGCTGCCTTTGTGGCCACTGGAAGAAAATGTTCTCATCCACCCATTCTACCAGTCAGAAGTCTTCACATACTTAGGGTAGATAGCCTCCTAATTCACTGACAGGTTTGAGGTCTATCAGTTACTCTCAATCTGGGTTAGCTCATCTGCAGATGCAGTTTTACCATGGTGTGGCTGTTATACATGCTATAGCTTCTTGGAGCCACAGGTGAAAACTGGGTAATAGGTGGATACCAAAGGTGGATGAGAAGCCCTGAAATCAGCTCAGCAAGTCCTCACACCAAAGGTGCTAGGTGCTCCCTAGATACCCCATACACCATAAGAAGGAAGATAATACCAATGGCAAAAGAAAATGTAAACAAAACAAACTTCTTGATCCTAAAAGGATGGGGGGAGGGGATAAAGGAGAAAAAAGAGAAAATATTTAATATCTACAGGGATGCCTAAGATCACCTCTTAAACAACCGGGGAATGGCTGAACAAAGTATGGTATATGCATGTAATGGAATACTATTGCTCTATAAGAAATAACAAGAGAAATTATTTCAGAAAATCCTGGGTAGTATGAAGTTATGGAGTGCAATGAGCAGAACCAAGAGAATAATTTATACAAGGACAACAACATGGAAAGGAAAAAACAATATAGAAAGATAAAGAATTTTGATTAATGTAATAATCAACCATGTCTCTAGAGGACCTATTGTTAAACATTCTTCCAAAGTCATAAGTAAAAGCAACTGGAGTTTATAAACAGGAATAAATGGAAAAACCTACAGTCTCCATGTTTATATAACATGGTATTTACAGTCGGAATTGTGTAGATTTATAGGGGGAAAAGTCCTGGGTAATAACTTCTGTTTCTATCTCTAAGCCCTTGAATGAATGAAAACTTCCATTGGACTTAAGGTGCAGAAAGAGACATACGCTTTTTGGACACATCCACTATGTAATTTTGTTTGACTATGCTTACCTGTTACAAGGATATTTTTCCTTTCTTTTTCTTACTTTTTAATTGGGGGAGAGGTGCTAAGGAAGGGATACTATCAATAGGGATGCCAAAAAGAGGGCCACTGAGATGAGCAGAATACTTTCCGAAAAACCTGGGAAGACTTACATAATATGATGTAAAGTGAAATGAAGAGAACCAGAATGGTGTACACAGAAATAGCAATATTTATTGTAGGATGATCAACTGGAATGACAACAATTCTTAGCAAGATAATAATCCAAGACAATTTCAAAGGACTTATGATGAAAAATGTTATCCATCTCCAGAGAAAGAAATGATGGGGTCTGAATACAGATTGAAGCATGCTCTTTATACTTTATTGATTTCTTTTGGGGGGGGTGTCTGTGTTTTATTTTGTAATATGGCCAATATGGAACTGTTTTACATGACTACACATGTATAATCTATATCAAATTGCTTGCCTTCTGAATGACAGCGAGGTGGAGGGAGGGAGAAAATTTGGAACTCAAAATTTTTGTTTACATGTAATGGAGAAAAAAGGGCAAAAAGAGGGCCACTGAAACACTTATTAAATACACACAAGAAAAGTTCAAAAGGAAACATAGGTAAGCAGGGAAGTTTTGAAAGTAAAGTACAAGATTTATTAAATACTGTTTTTAGAAATTACACTATGAAATGGAGCTTCGTGGCTTCATAAAGAATCCTCTTTTTATATTCTATTATGTATATGACAATGTTATTTTTATTGTTTAATTTAAAATTAAACTCAGAATTTAAGTTTTTTTAATTAAAAGAAGGCATTAATTCTAATGGTAGAAAGGAAAACTAACATTATTCATCCATCTTCACTCCAAATTAATTTGGACTACTGTAGAAAAAAATTCCTAAAATCATGTTAATGAGCCACCAATATGAAGATCATCAAACAAGAAACTTATGGTCACAACAAAAGGGGAAGGGGGTGTAGAAAGTCACATCAAGAAGATGAAGTAATTTTGTGTTTCTATAAGAATACACAGTCAATGGTTGAAAGCAAAAAGAGAATAAATTATAACAATGAAGTCCCATTGAAATTTTCATTTCCATTCAAGGTCTTTAAAGCTAGAAATTTAAGTCATTGCCCAGGACTTTTTTTCCCTGTAAATCTATACAACTCTAACTGTAAGGACCATGTGATGTAAACATGGAGATTGTAAGTTTCTCCATTTATTACTGCTTATAAACTCCTGTCGTTTTCACTTATGATTTTAGAAGAAAAGACTAAATACTCACTGGAGCCCATATCATTACTATTCGCTTTTGTGATTTATCCTAAAAGATCCTCCTGGAAAATTAGTATTATTCAAAATTGTTTGAAAAGTTCACTCCTCCCAACAGTGACTTCTAAATCCCTTCCAGATGGCACCCAACATTTCATTGGCCTTTTTGGTTGCAGCAATGCAATGGACTGATGCCTTCAAGGAATAATCCTGCAATAACTCTCATAGAACCATAACTCAGGCAGAACAACTGGGGCTTGATCCAAGGGGGTCAAAATCTAGAAGAGGCACAAGGAGCATTTTTAAATCTTCAAAAGCAAAGAAGCACCTGAACTTAGTATCTAGTTACCAAGAATAATTAGCTTAAAGTATGAAGATATCAGATGCTGGCTTCCCCCTCCTCCCTACCTGAAATTCCCCAACCTGGGGACCATATGACAGGTGAATTCCTGCCCAGTCAACCTTATCCTTTCAATTTTCTTCCTCTCCCACCACAGTGGCAATCTCCCCAACAGAAGTTGGTGTTCCAAAATTTCTGCTTCCACACCTAATTCAACTAAAGACACATTATGGATCATTTAATTACCCTAAGCACAAAAATTATGAGTTAATGCTCTAAAGTCTCAGGTAACTATCCTATGTTTCATAAAAGATCATACACCTAGAGCTAGAAGGGACCTCAGACCTATCTATTTCAAAACCTTGATTTTAGAAATGAGGAACTTGAAGTTCACGGAGCTTAAGTGACTTGTCCAAGGTTACAGAGATAGTAATGAATCCAGGTTTTCTGACTCCAAAGCCAGTACTCCTTCCATTGGATCATGCTATCTTCTATAACAGTGGTGTCAAACTCAAATGTAAACAGGGGCCATAAAACCACACACAAGGATCACTGTGGATTATAAAGTGACTTAACATTAAAATATAAAATTATCTATATCATATTATGTTTATGTTTTTATTTTCTTTGTGAAATATTTCCCAAATATATTTTCATCTCGTTAAGGCCATACTTGGTAGTGTTGTGGGTCACATGCAACCTATGGGCTGCATGTTTGGCATCTCTAGTCTAGAGTCAATCTCTCAGAGCAATTCGTTATATGTATGGTAGAGGAGAAAGCATGATAGATTTAAAAGTGAAGAAGAGGGAGCTGGGCCTGGAGTCAAGAAGACCTTGAGTTAAAAAAGACACTCCTTACTAGTCATGTGACTCTGAGCAAGTCACTTAACCTCTCCCTCCATTTCAGTTTCTTCATTTGTAAAAGGGAGATAATAATAGCATCTCCCTCTTCGGGTTGTTGTGAGGATTAAATGAGATAATATTTGTAAACTGCTTAGCATAGTGCTGAGCATATAGTAGAGCCTTAATAAATGTTCATTTCATTCCTTCTTAGTCTTTTCTCCTGAATGCACTGCAATATTAATTACAGAACTTTGATTATTGCTCCAGAGACCAGGGAAAATATCAGTCCAGTTGGTTATGTGTTTTATTTCCTCTAATACATGGGAATCTCCTCCAGAGTAGAGATCAAACCTTAATCATCTTTGCCTCTCCCAGCACAAGGTCCTGCACATAGTTAATACTCAGTAAACACATTTCTGAAAGAGCAAGGCTTCAAAAGGCCAAGATGTTAAAAACTAGAATTATATCTACTGATAATATTGCTTCATGACAACCACAGCTAAATTTACCCAAACTTCAAAAGAAAAAAGTATCGAAAGCATGGAATTTTGTGAAAATTCTCAGTGTATGTTTCATATCATACAGTTTCACAAGTGGAAGAAACTACAGAGGTTGTAGAATCTACTCCCTGACCTACAGGTGAGTTTCACTCCAGTGTCTGCCTGGCCTACATGACTTACAAAGCTGTGTGTAGCCACACATTTGCCTACCTACACTGGCCTAGTACTTGTCTAAACTTGACATACACAGCATAGCACAATATGATAGTACTGCTACTTTTACTCTAGAAAGCCCCAGAGCTAAAAGAGAAAAACATTGCAATCAGAGTTAATTTAGTTTGGCAGTTTAGTGCTGAGGCTTAAGGCTTTATGAATTCTTGGGCAAAAAACTGAAGCCCTGCTACCGGATGAAGATAGGGGCTTGAGGAGAGAAAGGCAGATTTGGGAAATTAACATTTAGTTAAGAAAATGATATGTGAAAACAGGATTCAGATTTCTAGGATATGGCATATAATATAGTAATGATGGGCTCTTGGCAGGCAATGGAGTACATGTGATGAGAGTCTGTAGAAATATATTTGCCAAGAGGCTGGCAAATCCGAGGAAGACAACTTTAAACTGAGAATTGGAGGAAGGGGAGAAAACTACACACATATAACCAGCAAACCACAAACCAGAGAATTATAAGCACAGCATAGGAAGAATAAACGAGTGGGGACATAAATACATTGGAATGAAGGACAATCTGGGAGAAGAGAAGCAAAAAACAACATTAAAAGAAAACATGTTCTCCTTATAACCAAAATATATTAATACTGCAGATAGGATGTACAGAAACAACTTAAGGACTATAGGCACCCCAAAAGAAGACAAGTCAAAAAACCTCAACATTACAACACAAGAATTTTTTTAAATAGCCCAGAACTTTTGAACTCTGAAAACAAAGTGCCAATCAAAAAAAAAAAAACCCCACAGATTGCCTCCAGGAAAAAAAGAACCCTCTAAGGCAACATAATGGTCAAACTGAACAATTTCACTGACAAACAAAAAAAATTTGCAAGTTACTAGTGGAAAAAACCCTTCAAATATAAAAGAAATGAAATTTGAATAGCATATGACTATTCTGAACCCACTAGAAACCATAGGAAAGAAACAATGTGGTCCAAAGAGTAATGGAGCTCAAAATTCAACCCTTAGGAGACCTATCCTACAAATCTGGTTCTAATTATTAATGAAAAAAAAGACAGTTGTTCAATAAAAAGAGGGGTTTGAAACATTACTAGAAAATCAAGACTAAAGCAATTATTTGCTTTTCAAACACCTCAGACAACAAGTATACAAGATACACAAATACATCAACTAAGGACAGTAACAACAAAATAATAATAACAGCAAACATCAAGAGATTTATTTTTAAATGTACTCAAGAAGACATGAGTGAAAACAGAAATCAAAAAGAAGTGATAATGGAGAAACAGGCCTGAAATGTCATGGATTAAACCTCACAATAGTCTGTCTACAAATAAATCAGTATTAATTTTTTGTTCGACTAAATTACAGAAATGGAGATTTCATAAAAGTGGAGAGGAAAGGGAGAAAGACAGAGGGGCACATGTGAGATACCTTAAATAAATGAAAGGTTAATTAATGAAGGGAAAATAACTCCCAAGGTCTCTCAGGAACAAAAGATTCTATAGAACGGGCAAGGAGGCAAAGGAGAAACTGACAAGGTCAGAAAGCAAGGAGAAATCATGTTTCATTGGTGGAAAGAGGTACCAGAATGCTTCAGTGGAAAAAGAGAAAGGTTCTATAAATGGAGATAGAGACTTTAAAATAAGTGTAATCTGTAGGGATTTGGCACTAAGACCATTCATCCTGACTGAAGAGAAGGGGAATGAGAGTTTGTGGGGGAAATGGACACCCAGAAGAACTGGGGGATATGGACACAAGGAGATGATTTCAAGGCAAATGGGGAAAAAATTACCACATGGAGGACAAAGGTTAATAATGAACTGCACCATTAGGGACATAGGAAAATTCCTACTATGGGGCAACATGTTCTTTATCATCTGCAGGAACTGATCTATAAGGCAATTACAAATAAAATGTTTAGAAGAGAAAATAAAAAATAGATACCTTAAAAGTTTCAAACATGAAGAATACAGAGACTAAAGAAGCAGTTAATAAGCATAAGTATCATGAATCAAAGGGAAGATAAATACTAAAGAGAATAAGGAAAATAAATTCTTTTTAGAAAAAAGACCCAGAAAATGAAAATTAAAAAAAAACTAACATACAAAATAAGTTGAAGGGGAGGAGAGGAAGGATATCACTTGACTACTTACCAGAAAGAAATAAAAAGAGGAAAAGAATAAAAAAAATTGAATAAAAGCAAAAAAGAAAAAGGCATAATAAGCAAAACTCTAAAAGCATGAAAATAAATAACAAATGGGGGTCAGGGAGAAGTTGAGGGTGAGAGGAAGAGTGTCAGTGGGAATACTGTTGCCTTAAAATAGACTAAGCTGAAATAACTGAACAGACATACTACTGTGTTAACAGAGGAAGAGTGTAAGAAATCCAATTTTTTTAAAAGCAACACTAGAGACAAAGGAAAGTAAAAACTTAACTTTCATAACTTTAAATGTAAATGAATTAAACAATCCAAAAATATTTAAAAAGTGATTTAGAAAAGAAAACAAGATATTAAATCTGTTGCTTATACAACATAAAAATGAAGGGATGGAAGAAAATTTCCTATGCATTAGATAATAAAAAATGTACAAGTTTTTTTTTTAAGTTTCGCTTCTCCAGCGGTTTAAATACTTTATCTTTTCTTTCCTTGTATTAGACTTATCCAAAACTGAGGACAATGAAATCTCCTGTCACTATTGTGTTACTATGGCTTCTTACTAGTTCAGTTAATTTTTTCTTTATGAATTTAGATTCTTAGGCATTTGAATCATGTAAGTTTAATAATGATATTATCACACAAAACATAAACAAGCATTCAAAACATAAAAAGGGATAAATAAGGAAACTATATTATCCTGAAAGGCACAATAGATAACAAACCAGTACCAGAAAGAACTTGCAGAAATCACATTAAATCCTCCTCCAAAGTGCATTGCTATACCCAAAGGAGACGATGTTTATGAATAGCAGTCTATCTATCTTGGGACCACCAGGATCTGTCTAGGAAGAAAGGGTTTTCTTTCTTTGTAGTCCCTTCTCACCATACTACCCATTTAAACTTAACATTACCTAACCAAGTTACATTTTAGACAACAATCCATCACTGTAATTTTAAGTCAAAAAGTGATCTGTTTAAACACTCTAGGAGTGGTGTCAAACTTTAATAGAAGCTGGGGCCACTAAATCATATATAAAGATCCCTATAGACTGCGTACTGACTTAGAAAACCACATATCAACAGGGCCTCATGTCTGACACCTCTGTTTTAAAGGATAATTGGACTCCAACCCTAACCATTTCTAAAGTTTCTTTTTTCCATCTGCTCACTTCTCACATATTGCAACCCTGCTGACCTCATGGTGGGAAGTACTGCCACATGACCAAGAGAGCAGAAAACGAGAATGGCCATACAGTGGACCAAGAGATATGTGACATAACCTACTACTAATGCTTCTGGACCTCTATAAGTCCTTCCTTCTCTTTTGTTCTTGTTTATGATTAAATTTTGAACCATTTTGTGACAACATATTATCCTTTATTTTCATTATTTTAATTTTATTTTCCCTTTAACTTGTTCCATTAACTTGGAAGTCCTTTCCCTCCAAGTAGACAAGGATTTTTCAGTATTTTTTCCAGTGCAAAGAATGTTGTATATGTAATAGTATAGAGAGCTTTGTCACAAAGTTTTGTATTAATGTGTTTTTATTTCCTTTTATGCAGTTTTAGGGAAACAAAAATTCAAAATTGTATCTTGTTTCCACTTTGATGTATTGTTTAGGGATGATTTTTTTGTAATGACATATTTAATGGAAGGTGCATGCTATCAGGAACAATTTTTATACAAAAGCTCAAATTCAACAATCACTGTACATTACTGAAATTTTGTTTATAACTAGCCTTCTATCTCCCATGTAAATGAATACATGCTTGTATTTTATTTAATTAAAGCACTCAATAAAACATTGTGGTCAATCAAAAAAACCCTTATGGTATCTTCTAAATGAGACTGCTAAAAATTTACATATTTCTTAGTACACAGAACTTTTACAAAAGTTGATTATATATTAGAGCACAGAGATAATACAAAAAATATAAAAAGGCAGAAATAGTAAATAAATATTTTAAATATCCTCAGGAGGAAAATCTTACCCTTAAAAATATGTAAGAAAATAGAAAGGGGTGGCTAGGTGGCACAGTGAGTAAAGTGCCAACCCCAGAGTCGGGAGGACCTGAGTTCGGTTCCAGCCTCAGACACTTAACACCCACACAAAAAAACTAGCCGTGTAACCTTGGGCAAGTTACTTAACCCCAAATGCCCTCCAAAAGGCAAAAAAAAAAGAAGAAAAAGAAAGCATTAATGGCTTGAATAGCCCTTTAAAAATTAGAAAGCAAAAAAATAAATCCAAAATAAGTACAAAAGAGGAAATATTAAAAATCAAAGGAGGGGCGGCCAAGTAGCACAGCGAGTAAGAACACCGGCTCCAGTGTCAGGATGAGCTGGAGATCAAATCCCGGGCTCAGACACTTAGCACCCACCCAGAAACACCTGGCCGTGTAACCTTGAGCAAGTTACTTAACCCCAATTGCTTAGGGGTGGCCAGGTAGCTCAGCAAGTAAGAGCACCGGCTCCAGTGTCGGGATGACCTGGGGATCAAATCTGGGCTCAGATACTCAGCACCACACCCAGAAATAACTGGCCGTGTAACCTTGAGCAAGTTACTTAACCCCGATTGCTTTAAAAAAAATCAAAGGAGAAATAATAAATAAAAATGAAAAATGGCTCTTTGAAAAGACTAATAAAATTTATGTTTTTAGAAAATATGGGGGGGGGGGCAGAGTCAAGATGGCAGAGTAGAAACAGGACTTCCCCATGACTCTGGCTTCCAACTCCTCCAATTTATGTAAAAAATTACTCTAAACAAATTTTAGAGGTACAGAATCCACAAAGTGACAGAGAGAAACAAATATCCTACTGAAGGCAGCCTAGTAGGCCAGCAGGAATGGGCTATCACACAAAGCTGAGAGGCTAGCACAGCCCTGCATGAGCAGTTCTGGCCCAAGGGGAGCCCCAACCAGCAGTCGCAGAAATAGACTTCAGGAGAGTAAAGCACCAGCAGCTGTGCCAGTTTCCAGATTTCTCAACCCATAAATGCCAAAGAAAAAGTAAAAGGTCAGTGTGGAACTCTATTGGAAGAGGGGTGGACAGATATCCAGCCCCTACCTCTGAGGCAAGAAGTGGCAGAGGCACAGTGGCTGTACCGTGTGGCTGCTTCAGGAGCTGGCCTGCAGACTGTAGGGGGAACAAGTGACCATTCAGAGGGTAATTGCTCTAGCTTTGACTTGCTTGGATGGGGATCGTGGTCTTGGGTGGTAGTTCGGGGGTAGGTGGCCAGATGCCAGTGTCTATGGGGGCTACAGAGAGGGTGCCCTCCTAATTGTTCTGGCAGCTGCAAAAAACCCAGTGATTTGGAACAAAGATCTCTCCATTCTGGAAGCAGAGTTCTATTGTGGCAAAGAGTCGAAATGTCAAGTAATTGACTGGCAATAGAAGCAAGCCAAGGAAATGAAATCCAACCATAGTTTCCTTTTTTGGGGACAAAAAGGATCAAGGCATGGAATGGGAAGAAGACTACAAAGTCAGAACTCCTGCATAAAAAACTCCCAAGAAAAATATGAACTGCTTACAGGCCATGGAGGAGCTCAAGAAGAATTTTGAAAACCAAGTAAGAGAAGTAGAGGAAAAATTGGGAAGAGAAATGAGAATGATGCAAGAAAATCAAGAAAAATAGTCAACAGCCTGACTGAAGAAAATAACACCTTAAAAAAATAGACTAACTCAAATGGCAAAAGACGCCCAAAAGCCAATGAGAAGAAGAATGCCTTAAAAAGCTGAATTTGCCAGATAGAAAAAAGAATTTCAAAAACTCACTGAAGAGAATAATTCCTTCAGAATTAGATTGGAGGGGCTGGCCAGAGGGACTCCAGATCAACAGCAGCTGTGGCCTTTTCCAGATTTATCAACACATAGATGTGAAAGACAAAGTGAGAGGTCAGTGCAGTCTGGACTTTGGGACCCAGTAAGTGGGAGTGCATGGCTTTTGCCCCCAGGGCGAGAAGCCGCTGAGACGCATGGCAGAGCTAGCCAGCCCCACGTGGCAGCTTCAGCTCCTGGCCTGCAAAGTGTAAGGGGACCAAGCACCAGTCTGAGGGGTAATCGCTCTTGCTTTAAGGAGCTTCGATCTGGATTGCAGTCTAGGGTGGAGGTCCTGGGGTGTGTGACCAGATTGCCAGAGCGTGTGGAGACCTCATAGAAGGCACCCATCTAATACCTCTGGCAGCTGAAAAAACCCCAGGGTTTGGGACAAAAGCTCCCCTGTCTGGTGGCAGAGTCCTACTGTGGCAAAAAGCCCAGGGATCAAGTAACTGAGGGGCGACATGACCAGGCAAAGGAAACAAAGTACACAGAAGATTCCAATGTTAAACTCCTATTTTGAGGACAAAAAGGAGCAAGGCATGGAACAGGAGGAAGACAGTAAAGTTAAAACTCCTGCACCAAAAGCTTCAAAGGAAAATACGAGCTGGTTACAGGCCATAGAGGACCTTAAGAAGCAGATAAGAGAAGTGGAGGAAAAATTGGGAAGAGAAATGAGAACAATGCAAGAAAATTATGAAATGAGAGTCAACAGCCTGACGGAGGAAAATAATACCTTAAAAAACAGACTAACTCAAATGGAAAAGAGGCTCCAAAAGGCAATGAGGAGAAGAATGCCTTAAAAAGCCGAATTTGCCAGATGGAAAACCAATCTCAAAAGCTCAATGAGGAAAATCATTGCTTCAGAATTAGATTGGAGCAAATGGAAGCTAATGATTTTATGAGAAATCAAGATGCTGTTAAACAAATGAAAGAATAGAAGGCAATGTGAAATATCTCATGGGAAAAACCACTGACCTGGAAAATAGATCCAGGAGAGATACTTTAAAAATTATTGGACTGCCTGAAAGCCATGATCAAAGTAAGAACCTAGAAATCATCCTCCAGGAAGTTCTCAAGGAAAACTGCCCTGATGTTTTAGAACCAGAGGGCAAAATAGAGGTTGAAAGAATACACTGATCACCTACTGAAAAAGATCCCAAAAAGAAAACTCCTAGGAATATTATAGCCAGGTTCTGGAATTCCCAGATTAAGGAGAGAATATAACAAGCAGCCAGGAAGAAACAATTTGAATATTGTGGAAACACAATCAGGACAACCCAGGATCTGGTACCTTCTACAAAGAGGCATCGAAGGGCTTGGAATATGATATTCCAGAGGTCGAAGGAGCTGGGATTAAAACCAAGAGTCACCTACCCAGCAAAACTGAGTATCATGTTTCAGGGGAAAATATGGTCATTCAGTGAAATAGTGGACTTTCAAGCATTCTTGCTGAACAAACCAGAGTTGAATAGAAAATTTGACATCCAGATACAAGAAGCAAGAGAAGCATGAGAAGGTAAACAGGGAAAAGAAATCATAAGGAACTTATCAAAGTCGAACTATTAACATTCCTACATGGAAAAACAATAATTGTAACTTGAAAATTTTCTCAGTAGTTGAAGGGAATATATATGAGGGTATGTGGCATATGAATACATATGTGAATGTGTGTATATATGTTAACAGATATACATAGATAGAGGGTACAGGACCAATTTAACAGGAAGGGACGATACTTAAAAGGTGAAATTAAGAGGTAAGAAAGGAATATAATGAGAGGAGATTGGGAGAGACAGAATGGGGTAAACTATCTCATATAGAAGAGGCAAGGGAAAATGGTTACAACAGAGAGGAAAAATAGGAAGGCAAAAGGGATTGGGTCAACCTTATTCCCATTGAATTTGACTTGAGGAGGGAACGAAATACACACTAAATAGGGTATCTCATCCACCAGGAGAGTAGGGGGGGAAGGGGATGAGAGGAGTGATGATGGAAGGGAAGGCAGGCTGGAGGGAGGGAAGTTGGAAGCACCCACTTTTGAAAAGGGACAGAATCAAAGTAGAGAACAGAACAAGTGGGAGGTGGGATAGGAGGGAGGGAAATATAGTCAGTCTTTTACAATATATCTACTATGTTATTGTTTTGCATTAGCCACACATGTATAACCTATATTGAACTGCTTATCTTCCCAGTAAGGGTGGGTGACAAGGGAGGAAGGGAATGAATCTGGAATTTGAAGTTTTAAAATCAAATACTCTCTGTTTCTCTCTCTCTGTCTCTGTCTCTGTATATATATATATATATATATATATATATATATATATATATATATATATGTACTATTATTAATACTATTTTACATGTAATTGGGAAATAAGATATACAGGCACTGGGGTGTGGAGATCCACTGGAAAAGTCAAAAGGGGTATGGGAGAAAATATGGGAGAGAGCAGATTGGAGGAGGGGATAATCTATGGGACCGCTATTTTGGGGCGGTGGATAGGGGAAAAACGGGGAGAAAATTTGTAACTCAAAATCTGGCAGAAATGAATGATGTAAATCAGAAGTTAATAAAACATTTGAAAAAAAGAATTAGATTGGAGGAAACGGAAGCTAATGATTTTATGAGAAATCAAGATACTATAAAACAGATCCAAACAAATGAAAGAATAGAAGGCAATGTTAAATATCTCACTGGAAAAACTACTGACCTGGAAAATAGATCCAGGAGAGATAATTTAAAAATTATTGGTCTACCTGAAAGTCATGATCAAAAAAAGAGCCTAGACATCATCTTTAAAGAAATTATCAATGGAAACTGCCCTGATATTCTAGAACCAAAGGGCAAAATAGAAATTGAAAGAATTCACTGATTGCCTCTTGAAAAAGATCCCAAAAAGAAAACTCCTAAGAATATTATAGCCAAATTCCAGAGTTCCCAGGTCAAGGAGAAAATACTGCAAGCAGTCAGGAAGAAACAATTTGAGTACTGTGGAAACACAATCAGGATAACACAAGACCTAGCAGCTTCTATACTAAGGTATAGAAGGGCTTGGAATATAATATTTCAGAGGTCAAAGGAGCTAAGATTAAAAGCAAGAATCACCTACCCAGCAAAACTGAGTATAATGTTTCAGGGGAAAATATGGCCATTAAATGAAATAGAGGACTTGCAAGCATTCTTGATGAAAAAATCAGAGCTGAACAGAAAATCTGACTGTCAAATACAAGAAGCAAGAGAAGCATGAGAAGGTAAAAAGGAAAAAGAAATCATAAGGAACTTTAAATTAAAGTTGAACTGTTTACATTCATACATGGAAAAACAATAATTTTAACTCATAAGACTTCTCAGTGTGAGGACAGTTGAAGGGAATATATATGCATATATACATATATATGTATGTATAGTAGGGTGTAGATATATATAAATATATATGTGAGTGTGTGCATATGTATGTACATGTATACATAGACAGAGGGCACAGGACAAATTGAATATAAAGGGATAATATCTAAAAAATAAAATTAAGAGGTGAGAGAGGAATTTATTGGGAGAAGGAGAAAGGGAGAGATAGATTAGGGTAAATTATCTCATATAAAAGAGGCACAAGAAAACTGTTACAATGGAAGGGAAGAGCAGGAAGGTGAAAGGGAATGGGACAACCTTACTCTCAATGAACTTGACTTAAGGAGGGAATAACATACACACTAAATTGGATATCTTACCGTACAGGAAAATAGAGGAGGAGGATAAGAGGGGGGATGATAGAAAGGAGGGCAGATTGGGGGAGAGGATAGTTAGAAGTGAACACTTTTGAAAAGGGACAGGGTCAAAGGAGAAAACAGAATAAGTGAGGGGCAGGATAGGATGGAAGGAAATATAGTTATTCTTTCACAATATACTTACTATGTAAATGTTTTGCATAACTCCACATGTACAACCTATATTGAATTGCTTATATTCCCAGTGGGGGTGGGGGTGGAGGGAAGAAGGGAAAAAATCTGGAACTCAAAGTTTTTAAAACAAACGTGTATAAGAAAAAAATTGTTGGGGTTTTTTTATATGCAACTTGGAAATAAGATATACTGGCATGGGGGTATAGAAATTCATCTTGCCTTACTAGAAGGTTGGGGGACGATGGGGGAGGATATAAGAGAGAACAGATTGGGGAAAGGGGTATTCAATGGGCTTGCTATTTTGGGGTGGGGGTTAGGGGAAAGACAGGGAGAAAAATTTTTAACTCAAAATCTTGTGGAAATGAATGGTGAAAACTAAAAATAAATAAACTGACAGAGAAAAAAAGGGGGCAAAAAGAAAATATGATTAAAAATAAGAAGGCAGAAAATCAAATCAACAGAACAGTAAGTGAACAAGGTAAAATCATAACAAAAACAAAAGAAATAAAAAGAATTATCAAAACCTACTATGTACAGTTATATAGCTGCTAACAAAACTGAGAACACAAAAGAAATACTTCAAAAATATAAAGTACCCAAACTAACAGAAAAACAGGTAGAGGTCCTGAGTAACTCAATCTCAGAAAAGAAAATATTACTAGCTGTAAAGGAATTACCAAAGGGGGAAATAATCCCCTTATACCAATAGATTCACAAAAACAATTCTTTCAAACTTAAAAAAAGTACCAATAATATACAAATTATTCTCAAAAATGAAGCAATAGTCTACCAAGTTGCTTTTATGATATGTAGTCATATATGTGAAAGTATATCTAAATATAGTCTTAACATGTCAAAAGCGAGGGATAAAGCTCAAAAGAAGAACTATAGACAATATAATTAACAAATATTGACTCAATTTTAAATAGAATCATGTCTAAGAGACTACAGCTATTCATCAAAGAACTCATTCATCATGACCAAGCTGCATTTATACCAGGACAAGCATGGCTCAACATGAGGAAAACAATCAACATAATCAATAAACAATCAATCCTATTTTAAAAAACAGTATCTAAAACCACATGATCTCAACTGATGCAGAAAAGTACTTTGACAAAGTACAAAACTCATTTATGGTAAAAAAAAAAAACCTACAAGTATAATTATAGAAGGACCCTTTTGTAAAATCATAAAAAGTATCTATCTAAATAAAACCAAAATCAAGCATCATACACAATGGGGAAGCACTAGAAGCTTTCCTAATAAATACAGTGAAAACACAAGGATGTCCACTCTTCTGTTTGAGAAATGCTAGTAATAGCAATAAGAGAAAGAAATTTAAGGTATAGACAGAGGTAAAAAAGAAATGAAACTATCCTTACAATAGTATGTTTGAAAAATCCTAGGAAATCAGCAAAGACTAATCTAGAAAATCGCTTCAGCAAAGTTGCAAGCTACAAAATAAACCCTAAAAAATAAACTGTATTTCTAATATGAAAACAACAAGGGGAGTTAATTTTAAATCAGTACAAGATGGCAGAGAAGGACTCGGCATTGCAGAGGCAGCAGCATCAGCACCCACCCCAGGAGCTGTGGCGGGGGCGGCCTTGGAGCGGAGACCCAATGATCCAGGACAACCATGTCTCATCCCTGTCCTTGCTAGGTGAAGATTACAAGGATGATGAGCTGGTGAACTCAGATGAGGCTATGAAGAAACCCTGTCCAGTACAGATTGTTCTTGCTCATGAAGATGATCACAACTTTGAGCTTGATGAAGAAGCATTAGAGCAGATTTTGTTACAAGAGCATACACGATCTTAATATCATAGTGGTGTCTGTGGCAGGAGCTTTATGTAAAGGGAAATCATTCTTATTGGACTTCATGCTGAAGTACATGCATAACAAGAATTCCTCTAGTTGAATTGGTGGAAATAATGAACCATTGATTGGCTTTACAGGGAGAGGTGGATGTGAGAGAGAAACAACAGGCATACAGGTCTGGAATGAAGTGTTTGTAATTGATAGGCCAGATGGAACAAAGGTTGCTGTATTGTTAATGGGCACCCAGGGTGCCTTTGACAGCCAATCAACTATCAAAGACTGTGCAAATGTATTTGCTTTGAGCACTATGACAAGTTCTGTTCAGGTATATAATTTATCTCAGAATATTCAAGAAGATGATCTTCAGCATTTACAATTGTTTACAGAGTATGGAAGACTCGCGATGGAAGAAATCTACCAGAAGCCGTTTCAGACCTTAATGTTCTTGATTCGAGATTGGAATTATCCACATGAGCATTCATATGGCTTGTAAGGAGGAAGACAGTTTCTTGAAAAAAGATTTCAGGTAAAGCAAAACCAACATGAAGAGCTGCAGAATGTAAGGAAGCATATTCACAGTTGTTTCTCTAACCTTGGTTGTTTCCTGTTGCCACATCCACATCCTTGGATCTTGCCAATCCAGGTTTTGATGGGAGATGGACTGATATTGATGAAGACTTTAAAAAATAACTTTGAAATCTGGTTCTGTTACTTCTTGCCCCTGAAAATTTGGTAGAAAAAGAGATAAGTGGATCCAAAGTGACTTGTAGAGATCTCATAGAATACTTTAAGGCTTATATTAAAATATATCAAGGAGAGGAGCTTCCGCATCCTAAATCTATGCTTCGGGCAACTGCTGAAGCTAACAATCTTGCCGCAGTAGCAGGAGCAAAGGACAGCTATAGCAAAAACATGGAGCAGGTATGTGGTGGAGATAAGCCTTACATTGCATCTTCGTATTTAGAAAAAAAAAACATTTGGATTTCAAGGAGGTGGCTGTCAAACAGATTTGTTCTGTGAAAAAAAATGGGAGGAGCTGAATTCTTATCGGGAGCAGCTTGAAGCTGAGATGGAAGAAACCTATGCAAATTTTGTAAAGCACAATGATGGCAAAAACATCTTCCATGCTGCTCGTACCCCTGCCACACTGTTCGCAGTCATGTTTGCTACATATCTAATCTCAGGACTGACTGGCTTCATCGGCCTGAACTCGATAGCCGTCTTGTGTAACCTGATAATGGGTTTAGCACTGACATCCCTTTGTACTTGGGCATATGTTAAATACTATGGGGAGTTCAGAGAAATTGGAACAAGGATTGATCAAATTACTGGGAATTTGGTATTGGGAAACAGGTACTGAAGCCCTACAAATTGATGGAGGAAAACATAAGGCAGTCTGTAACAAACTCTGTAACAGTCTGTAACAAACAAACAAATCAAAGCAGGCCTGACTGACCGGGTGTCTCATCATGCCAGATTAAAGACAGACTGATAGTTCATCTTCTCTTCAGCTCTCCCATCGTTTTTCGTGCCTGCTGTACAATGAAAACTCAAAATAAACCAAAGTTTACAATCCACAAAAAAAATGAAAACAACAAAATATAAGGGATAGTGATAGAAAGGGAAATCTCACACTATATAATTAAAAATGAATAAATACATGGGGATCAACAATACCAAAGCATAGAAAACATCTTTATAGATTATCAAGTGCTTCTTAGAAAGGACAACTTAAATAGGTGGAAGACTATTCGGTGCTCATGGATGGTCTGTGACAATATAAAAAAAATGACAATGCTATCAAAGTCAATTTACACTTTTAAAGCAATGCCAATCAAATTATCAAAGGGATAATGTACAGAACCTGATAAAATAATAATAAAATTCATTTGGAAAAATAAAGTTCCTGGAATATCAAGGGAAATTATGAAAAGAGGTAAGGATGAAGGAAGATATTAAACTATATTATAAACCAAAAACTATATGGAGATTTCCAGATGTCAAAAAATATTGTAAAGCAGCAGTCATCAAAACCATCTTGTATTGGTTAAAAAATAGAGAGGAAGATAAATGGAACAGGCTAGACAAGGGAAAATCAGAAACAACAGAAATCAACAACTGGTTGTCCAACGAACTGGAAAATATAAATTACTTAGGAAAGACCTATTTGATAAGCAGTCTGGCAAAAATTGGGCTTAGACCAACACCTCATACCATATTCCACAACACATTCTAAAGGACATATAGGATCTTAATTAATTAATATTAAAGATCATACTATTAAAAAATTGGAAGAGAAATAGAATACCTCTCACAGTTATGAGTAGATATATTCTTAAACAAGGGATAGAAGAGATTACAAAAAATAAAATAACTTTGATTACATGAAGCTGAAAATTTTCTTTACAAACAAAACTAATACAATTAGGATAAGAAAGAAAACCCATCTAATGAGGAAAAAATCTTTCTATCCAATTTCTCTGAAAAGGATGTGGTATCCCAGCTATAGAAATAATTAGCAGATAAATATAAAACCAAAACTATTCCCCCAAAAGATAAGTGGTCAAAGGACATGAAAAAACAGTTCTCAAAAGAATTACAAACTAATAACAACCACATGAAAGAATGCTCCAAATTACTAAAGAGAAATGCAAATACATACACACCAAATACATATGCAACAAAATATTTATAGCATTATTTTTTGTGACAGGAAAGAATTGGAAACAAAGTAGATGCCCATAGATTGGGAAATGGCTAAGTTGTGGTATTTAAATATGACAGAATATTACTCTGATGTAAAAAATGGTGAGTTTGATTAATATAATGAAACATGGAAAGATCTATATGAATTGATGCAGTCACACAAGCAGCGTGAAAATAATATACATAACTACAACAAAGAGAAAGAAATTACATACACACACGAAAACAAAAATACAAAATTATAAAAAAACAAGACTGACTAAAAAAAAGACTATGAGAAGTTCCCACTCTATCCCTTTTCAGAGGGGAGAGGCTCACAAATGTTGCACAAGTCACCTATTCTGAGACTTTTTCAATGTAGTCATCAGTTATGTTGGTTTTTTCCTCTTTTTCTTTTTGTCTTTAAAAAGTACTTTTTGTTATACAGTATGGCTCTCTGAGAAGGGGAGGGGAAGGATATTGGGAAAAACTATGGTGATGTAAAAAAACAAATATAGCAATACTAACTTATCTTAAAGGGGAAATGGAGGGGGGAAGAGGCTATGCTAATGTGAGAAAAGCCAAGAATTGGAAAAAAGGCAAATAGTATTTGGGTGAGGGTCAGCAGAAAAAAGACAAAAGAGATATTTTTAGGGCAGCATAGACCACCTGTCCAGGAGGAAACAGACCACAAACCCAGCATAAAAAAGGGGACACAGATTTTGAGACATCAACTAGAATTCCCTGTCTTTCTACTGAAAACAGGGCAAGTGAAAAAATTCTTGACTTGGCTTATTAATTGGTTTAGTCTTCAAAATGTAGAAGATGGAAGGAGGGGAGCTGTTATTCTGGCCTCCATTGCTCTAAATGAGGGGGTGCTGCTTGTCAAAGTGGAGAGAACAGCAGCCTGAAAAAGCCTGGAGCTTGGGGAGCATGACAGGTACTCACACCAAGGATGCAGGGCTTAGGCCCATGGTCACCTGGTAGGCACTGGTGACCCCAGACTGGATGGATCTCAGCTGTCAGCCACTAGCCAGCCATCCAGCTACATCCACAAGTCATTTGGCCTGGCATATGGCCTGTGGCTCAGCTGGAAGATTTCCCTTCTACTTAGCCCTCGAAGGTGAAGGGATTTTTTGGAGGGGAGAGGCCAGGCTCCTCACACTTGCCCCCCCACTTTCATCTCTTGTTAGAGACCTGTTCTCACCAAGGTATAAAATAAAAAGAAATGAGGAAGATCCCAAAAGAGAATGTTTTCAAAATTAACCTAATGAAAAAATAATCTAGAGATTTTTAGGGAAGGAAGGCAGGTGGGAAGGGGAAGAGAGAGAGAGAGAGGGAGAGAGAGAGAGAGAGAGAGAGACAGAGACAGAGAGAAAGAGACAGAGACAGAAAGAAAGAGACAGAGACAGAGAGAGGAGACAGAGAGAAACACAGAGAGAGAGGGAGACAGAGAAGACAGAAAGACAGAGAGAGAGAGACAGAGAGAAAAGAAAGAATGTTATGAAAATGACAGGCCTAGGCATAGCTGGGAGGTAAAGGGGAGCGACGCCTCCATGCTCCTTCTGGAGGTGCCCTGGTGGAGCCCGCACGTGTGCACTGGCGCGCCCTCGCACAGCAAAGGGCACTTTCCGCCCCGCCTCAGGTGTCAATCACGCCAGCGCTGCCACGGCAGCCTCGGCCCAGGTGTCTGCCAGGTAGCAATCGGGGTGGGGGGCAGGAGGAAGATGCAGAGCATGCATGGACATTTGGAGAGAGCAGCTGCCCCTGGGCCCTGCCGCTGCTCCTGCTCCACCACAAGCCCCACGCTTTCAGAAACCCTGGGGAAGGAGGAAAGGAGATGGTCAATTATTCCTGACCCTGAGCTAGCACTGACAAACCTTGAGTTCAGAGTTTGGGAAATTCGGGCGCTCCACGTTCCTCAGTGACACAGGATCAGAAAGTGGGGGCGGGGGCTTTGGGGGTTCTTTCATGTGCAACACCCTCTATTTTATTAACTCATATTTCTCTAGTGCCTTAAGGTTTATTAGTAATAACAATTTACATAGAATGCTTTAAGACTGGCAACACACTTTTCATATATTATGATACTAGCTTTAAGGTTTGCAAAGCAGTTTACACACATAATCTCATTTGCCTCACACAAGAACCCTGGGAAAGTAGGCACTTCAGATATCAGCTCCATCTTTACAGAAACTAGAGCTCAGGAAGGTTCAAGTGATTTGCCCATGATCATACATCAAAGAGGATCACAAGATCAACATTTGAAAGTTGGAAGGTACCTTAGAGGTCATTTTACAAATGGAGAAACTGAGGCCCAGAGAGTAAAAGTGACTTTCCCAGTGTCACACAGTAAAGCAGCAGAGAGGTCTTGTAAACATGTCTTCTAATGCCAGGCTCAGGCTGCTTTCCCCTAAACTCCTCCCTAGGGGTAAATGAAGGACACATTGATAGGTAGGGGTTAAAGGTCTTCAGTGAAAGATTAAAGGACCTGGGATTATTATTTAGGTTTAAAGAAAACAGCCTGAGAAAGAATTTAATAATCATCTCAAAGTAGATAAAGAGTAACTAAATAAAGAATGAAGACCAACTTATTCTTCATAGTTATTTGGGACAAAACAAGCCAGGGTAGTGAAGAGGAGTAACATTAAACTGTGCCAAGACTTTTAAAGTCCTGTCAAGGACATTTGAGTAGAGTTTTGTTGTTATGTATGTGAAGTAGGGGTTGAGAAAGATGACAATTAGCATCTTCCTACAGGGCTGTTAAGTTACCATGAGGCAATGGCGAGGAAAGATGACGATTTAAGAGTAAACTGAGGTAGATATGGAAATGTATTTCACACCCTTACTTCTGTGTAGAAAGGTACATTTCCACATCGAAAAAAGAAAAGAATTTCGACTCATAGTTTTAGCATTAACTATGGAAGGTTAATGTGGAGATGTTTACATGATTGCACATGTATATCTTAGATTACTAGCCATCTTGGGGAGGGGGAGGGGGAAGAGGGAAGAACTGAAAAGCTTTCAAAACTTGAATGTTGAAAATTGTCTTTACATGTAATTGGAAAACATAAAATGCTATTAAATTGAAAATAAAAAATAAAAGAAAACAAGATATTTAAAAGAAAACTTTAAAAAAAAACTATGGTAGTTCTAATGCATACTCTATTAAATTTAGTTTGTAGCACATTTGTAAATCCATCACTGGAATTTTGGAAGTTATCATTAAACTGTTAAAGTGAAGATGACCTGGTTTGTGACTATGGTGGCTCAGAAAGCTGATTGAAGGTACTGTAATTCATCAACCTGTTCTATTATTAATATGCTGCCTACTTTATAAAATCTGGATTACTGATAAAGGAACAAAACAAAGCAGTTGAAGGCCAGAAGAATGCTGTGAAGGGACTGGGATCACATTCTTGACTTGGGAGTTGAAACTGTGTTTAGGCAGCAGTTGGTGGGCTGATGTAAAATAAAGTCATTAGGTAAAGATTTTCTCTGTTAAAAAATTTTCTGGAGAATACCTGCTAATAGGGTGTGAACTGATGTGCTCTAGAGAAAACAAGGGCTGGGCTTCTCTGGTCTGAGTCAGATGAAGAATGAGAGAGTGGTAAAGAGAAAGGAAAAGAAATAGCAACTGAGGTTTTGACACCTCCTTTCAAGCCTTGCCTCAGTTTCTGCAACTGCCTGGTGAAACAGCTGTGTCAAAGTAGCTCAAATATCAGTGTCACCAAAGTGAACATTTACCATGATTTGAATACACACACAGTCACCTTTTGTCCTTAAAGCTTCTAGGGAAGGGGATTTGGGTACTCTTCAAGCTGAAACCCAAGTCCAGGGTACCAATGGGTTAACCATCTACCTCAATACCATCAAGAGATCATTGATCTAGAACTGGGAGGATGCTGTTGAGTCCAAGCTCCTCAGTTTAGAGGAGGGGAAACTGAGGTACAAGGAAATTATGCTCACACAGCTAGTTTATGTCTAAGACAAGATTAGAATTCAGGTCTTCCTGACTCCAAGACCATTACTGCCACCTACCTGCCTGTTTGTAAATCCCCTTCTCCGTTGAATCTCCCCAATCAACCCTAAATAAAATCTGCGACATTATAGTAAATGATATCTTCTTAAAACAATTCCAAATAAATGAGGAAGAATCCATACCTCTCTTCCTTCTCCCTCCCACAACACATACACACACACACACACACACACACACACACACACACACACACACACACACCCCCTAACACAAGACCCCTGCCACCAACTGAAAACAGAATACTTGTAGCCTGAATACTCCCTCTCTCCCAGTTAAACTCCAGTCTGAAAATGTCACCAACTGCCTGCAAGAAGCAGCTACTGTCATCTCCTTGGCTGCTTTCTCCATTGAGCCAGCATGTGCTACTGCTGCCATCTGCTGTTTTCTCACTGAATTGCAATCACTCTTCTCCACGGGGCGGGGTGGGGGGGGGGGGGGGGGACCTGGAGAGCTCTTTTGTGTGTCTGGGCCACATTTCCAGAAGCTATGGCCTCAGGGCTGTTTCCATTATTCTCTGAGTCAGTCCAAAAGTAGGCCAGCAACCAGAAGACATAGCAAAATCCCTCAGATTAAGTCTAAGGTTTTGACAAACAACATCCCCCCCAGAACTCCCCCAGGACTGCTTCATTTTGGGGCTAAGGTGAATAGATCCCTTTTAATTCCCAACATGCCACTGAAGCTACAGTCAGGGTAGAAATAATTATCCTCAGCTACTACTTAACACCATTGGAGGTATGGGGTGGAGTTGTCAAGCTTTGTCCTGCATTCCTACATTTTTACATCCAGATTGCTACCCTCCTTATACCACTTTTCATATACCAGTCACTACTGGTACTATATTGCAACCTACTTACACTAGCAATAGAAAAGAAGTCCTTGTAACTAGTAGTTTTGATGTCTGGAAAAGCTTTTGGGGGGGTAGGGGGAGAGACTCACCATGCCAGTAGCCTACATAAGAGACCTCAGGATATCACTCTGTGGAGATGAGACAGAGACCATACAAAGTCACTGCTAGGAGCGAGGGAGTAGTGGAGGGAAAGAAGCAGGGCAGCACTTAGACAGGGGAGTAAGAGCTAGGGGAAAAATGGTGGTCCATTTCGCATCCCTTTGCTTTACCTATTTATTTCTTCTTGCCAACTAGGTGCTAAACTTGATTATTTTTATGCCATTGAAGGAGTATAAGTGTTATCATAGCAATCTAAAATTATGTACCCTGGAGTTAAGGCCTTGTTTTTGTTGTTCAGTTTCATCCCACTCTTTTTGATCGCATTTGAGGTTTTCTTGGCAAAGATACTGGAGAGGTTTGCCATTTCCTTCTCCAGTTCAGTTTCCAGATGAGGAAACTTAGGCAAACAAGGTGAAATGATTTACCCAGGGTCACACAGCTAGTAAACGTCTGAAGCCAGATTTGAACTCGGGTCTTTCTGACTCCAGGCCCAACGCTCTATCCGCTGTGCCACCAAGCTGCCCCCAATCCCCTACATCTATACCCTATTTATGCATCTGAATTAAAAAGCAGTATTTAAATTTCCATATAGACCTAAGCTCCAAACAAACACAACTAGTTCTCTTTACCAAATGTCTGCGTTTTCTCAGATACAGTGACATAATAGCACCTGACAAAATCATGTTTCTAGGTCAAAAGGGTTCTGTGAAGCTTGCAGACATTGTGTTTCTGTGTCACTGTTATAGCCACTGCCAGCTGGAGGTTATGGCTGAAGCTGCTTGATGCTCAACACCTTTTTCTTAAGTCAATGGCATTTAGGCCATATGTAATTAATGACTATTTATCACTAGAATTATTAATACCACCACAAGAGCAAAATCGATAAACAAGTATTTAGCAATTATCTGTATGCCAAGCTTCTTACCAGGGGCTACAAATACAGAAATGAGTCCATGAAACATGAAGATCGGTAAAAGGAACGGAGCATGTTTAGCCTAGAGAAGAGAAGACTCAAGGGAACCTATGAAAGTTATCAGATTTGAGGGGCTGATATGTAAAGGAGGATCAGATCTGTTCTTATCCCAGGAGGATAAAACCAGGAACAAGAGTTGGAAGCTGAAAAGAGGTGATTAATACTCCATGTTAAGAAAAACTCAGTAACAATTCAAGCTGTCTAGAAGTGAAGTGGGCAAAATGGGTGGATTCCCCCTCCTTAGAGCTTCAGGAAGAGACTGCAGGACTACTCTTAAGGAATGTTCTAGTAAGGATTCCTTTCATTTATAGGTTGAACTAGATGGATGCTACGGTCCCTTCCAACTCAAAATCAGTGATTTGATGAAATACTAGGTAATTTGGGGGGAAAGGGACCATGGGCTTGTGAGAAATGAGTCATTTGAACCCCTACTCAGAGAATTTTCAGAAACTGAGAGAATTTTCACACTAGGACATCCACACATAGATGAAATCACATATCTGAAACAGAAAAAAAATATTTTGAGGTATACAACACATGCGTAGTACACAAAGTGCTGGTTTGAAGTCTGGAAGACCTAGTTCCAAATCCTGCCCCTGACAACTTCTAGCTATGTGGCATTGGGCAAACCACTTTACCGACTGCCTCAGATAACTCTTGAGAACTCATCTACTAAGAAAGACACAGACAGTTTGGGATCTAAGCTGGTAACATAAGTTCACCCATTGAGTTTATTCTACACGACTATCTAAATAGGGAAAGGGTTAAGTGTATCTTGGCGAGAGAGGTGGTATGCAAGGTGACCCACTAGTGACTCACCCAGGAAGAAAGAGCAGACAAAAGATAGGGATGAGAATATACCTGTTTTGACTTCCAGAATTTGGACTCAATTCCTGGTTCCTCATTTGTATACTATTTGGTAGTTTTCCTGTTGAGAGGTACCTGGCACTAGGGGCAGCTGGGTGGGACTGTGTATAGAGCTCTGGGCCTGGAGTTCAAAGAACTGATTTTAAATCCAGTCTCAGACACTTCTTTAAATCACTTAATCTCTATTTGCTGCTGTTTCCTCATCTGTAAAATGGGGATAAAAATAGTACCCATCTCCCAGAGTTGTTGTGATGATTAAATGAAACAATATTCGTAAAAAGTGCCTGGCACAAATGAGACAATATTCGTGAAAAGTGCTTAATTATGCTTACTTCTTTCCCCTGTTGGTGGGACTGAGTGGTTCCCAGAATGAGCAATATCCTTCAAACCCCAACCTCTTTTCCACCTTTCCAAGTAGGGAGAGTGCTGCTTCCACTACCCCATTTCTCTGATCCAATTAATTCCTGGTTTAAATAGTTGGGAGTGGGGGTGTGGTTATGAAATCAGAAGGAGAAAAAACTTTTTTCAAGTAGAAGACTTGAGAACTTGTAAGATCTTCCTTTCCAATTCAATACCATCCACAGGAACGTATCTCTTTGGAAAAAGAGGAGATTAATTACAGGGATGAAAAGAATCTTTACAGATGACTCAGTTACTAGGCGAGGGGAAGGAGGAGAGCACCTTATGGGGGATTTTCGTGAGGAGAATGGACTTCTGAGCAGAGCAGTCCTGAATCACTGATTCACTGTCCAGCTATCAAAAACTCAAACTGGTTTTAGCTTTTTCTGACTGTACATGTGTGAAAGAGCAAATCTATAGTTATTACCATCCAGTCTGAAAGAGTGTGCTTTCACATTTCAAAGCCTTTCCCCTGAAGATCCATCAGGATCCCTGGTAAAATGTAAGTACTCTTGAGAGCAATCTTTTTGGCTGAACTGAAAAAAATTAGAGAAAGTGGTATAAACTTTCCCATGAATATGAACAGTGTGGTCCTAATTAGAAAAATTGAAAAGTATTATGTTAAAGCCACAAAAGAAAGAAAAATTTAACCCTACCTGGGGATATAGTACTGTTCTGTTTCTCAAGTCCTAAGTGAAAAAATTTTGGAGTGATATATTTCAATCACAACTCTGAAAACCAGTAGAAGGGTTGAATAGCTCAGTAAAATGTCATCTTTTGGGATGCTGATAAGGAAAGGCCCTGTACCAGGATCAAGCTACCTCCCCATAGGCAGGAGAAGGGACAAAATGGAGAGTAACCTGTTAAACAAAATTCTGAATTGGGAATACTTTCTTTGGGGGGTGGAGGGAATTGGGGTTAAATGACTTACTCAGGGTCACACAGCTAATAAGCAACAGGAGACCAGATTTGAACTCAGGTCCTTCTGTCTCTAGGACCGGGGCCAGTTCTCTATTCACTACACCACCTATGTGAATTGGGAATACTTTCCAAAACTTTCTGAAGTGTTTCATTGGCAATCACAACCAATGTTTTCCTTCTTTAAAAAAAATTCTTGGGGCAGCTAGGTGGCGCAGTAAGAGCACCAGCCCCGGAGTCAGGAGACCTGGGATCGATTCTGGCCTAAGATACTTAACACCCATACAAAATAAATGGCCCTGTAACCTCAGGCAAGTTACTTAACCCCAATTTCTTTAAAAAAAATTCTTATTAAAATCTTTTGTTTTTATAACACCTTCAGTTCCAGCTGAACTGGAATGCTTCCCCACTTTATATTTTGTATCCCCTTCATTTCTATTTTTTTGCTTTATTTTTTTTGGAGGGGGGAAGGCAGGGCAATTGGGGTTAAGTGACTTGCCCAAGGTTACACGGTTAGTAAGTGTTAAGTGTCTGAGGTCAGATTATCCCCTTCATTTCTAGATGAAACTCCTCTACTAAAAGGCTCTCTTCTACTCTCCTACACAGAGATCCATACCTTTAATAAAGAATTAAGAGTTCAGCAAAACTAATAAGCATATCCTTTGAGGTTTAAAATACATGCAATCTTGGTTACCCATAGTTTTCACCTCTGCAAAGAAAAGAGGAAGGAAAAACAGTAAGTTTTTTAAAGAAGACCTTTGGGAATTCTTAAATCTAGAACAGACTATGCCCTGAGTACTTACTAGAGGGGTCAAGATTTTCCTATATGCAAAAAGCATTGTAGTTGAAAGGGACCTTGGAGATCATTCTATTCAATTTCCTTCATTTTGAAACAGAAAAGACTGATAGCAGAACCAAGACCAGAACCCATATCTCTTGACACCATGTTATGAGATATAATTAACTGAGGGTTATGACTGGGTTTGGGTTATTTGAATATTCTCAGTCTTCTCTCTATGCTTATGTGCATATAAGTATATATGTATATGTATATGTGCAAATGTAAAGGGCATGTACCTATCTCTACATGAACAAATTCTGTACTGAATCTGTTTTCTGAACTGTAAAATGAGGATAATACACTTACTACCTCCCAGAGCTGGTATGAAGAAAGTGATTTTTAACCTTTACTTGACCTTGCCATTCCCACAAATGGGCCATGGGAACTTTACAACTTTACTGACTGCCTCCAATTCTCACCTTTCACTCACTTCTCAATCCCTTGCAAACTGGCTCCTAATGCACCCACTCAACTAACTCATCCTCTCTGCATCTTCCATACCATCAAGCACTCCATTCTCCTTGAGACGTTCCCCTCCTTTCACTTCCAGGCAACTGCCCTCTTGCCTCTCCTATCTGGCTCACCACTTATACTCAGTCACCTTCCTTCAATGATCATCATCCTTCCCCACCTCCCTTACCCTATGTGTGGTCAACCCCTAAGACTCTGACCTCACTGTTCACTCTTCTCTCTAGAATCAGTGATCTCATCAGCTACCATGAGCCCAATTATCATCTTGATGCAAACAACTCCCAAATCCATATATCTATAGTAGACCTACCTTCTCTTTCGAGTCCCCATTCTGCATTACTACTGCCAAATGGACATCTGTACCTAAATGCCCTGTAGTGGACATCTGAGAAACAGGATAGCAAAGCCAATTATAATTTGATAGGAGTGTTTATTAACCAGATGGTGATTGTCTCTCAGAGGGAAAGACAGTCCCGAGCTTTCTGTTAGACATAATTTTATAGACAATGTGATTGCTAGCAACAGAATATATTTCTAAGGGGGTGCAATGTCTTTAGCATTGTTTCTATTGAAGCAAAACATTCTCAGTATTATTTCTACTGAAGTGAAACAGACCTGAATCCATGGGAATCTGTGGCATGTTTCTAGCAACACAGGTGAAATATTTCTTTACTATTGGGGCCTATTAGGTAGTTTCCAAGGAACCAAGTAGGGGTCCCCTCTAGCAGGTTTGCGGGGGCTTTGGTGTATAATTTCTGGTGGGCACTTAAGCCCTATGGTCATCTCAAACTCAACATGACCAAAATAGAACTTATAATTGTCCCCCCAAAACCCAAACCTCCTCCACACTTCCTTAGTTCTACTGAAAGTGTTACCATCCTTCCAATCAAGTGTACTTGACTCTTCTCTCTTCTTTACCTCACTACCATTTTCAGCTAGTAACTAAGTCTTATTTATCCAACTGCCACAATATGTCTTGCTTTTGTCCCTTTCTCTCCACTCACACAGCTTCTATTCTAGTTCAGGTATTCATGACCTCTTCCTGGACTACTGGAATAGCCTCCTAATTGGTCTACCTGACTTCCAATTTCCCCTTTCCTACTCCTTCTCTGTACAACTGCCAAACTGAAATTTTCCTAAAACATGATCTGGCCCTTTCACGTACTTACTTAAAAAGTGTCAGTGGTTCCCTATTGCCTCTAGAATAAAATATAAAATTGTCATTCTGGCATTTAAGTAACTCCACAATCTGACTCCCATCTAACTTTCTGGTCCTCTTTCATATTACTCTCCTTCCCACGTTGTACATTTAGTTAAACTGGCTTACTAGCATTACTATTCAGCAGCTAGGTGGTGAAATAAATAGACCGTCAGGAAGACTCCTCCTCATTAGTTCAAATCTGGCCTCAGACACTTACTAGCTGTGTGACCCTGGGCAAGGCACTTCACCCTGTTTGCCTCAGTTTCCTCATATAAAAAATGACCTGCAAAAGAAAATGGCAAACCACTCCAGTATCTTTGCCAAGAAAACCCCAAATGGGGATTAGAAAGTGTCGGACTAGACTAAAAAAAGATTGAACA
This sequence comes from Petaurus breviceps papuanus, assembly GCF_028583685.1. NCBI lineage: Eukaryota > Metazoa > Chordata > Mammalia > Diprotodontia > Petauridae > Petaurus > Petaurus breviceps. Next base: position 1,414,691 of record NW_027187290.1, read on the forward strand.
ACAACTAGTGGTTCACCCTACACAAGGGGACCACCACCACAAGTCATAGCAACTGCTATTGCCAGGTAGGCAAGCTCAACAGCCCCAGGAACAACTGCACCTTCCATCCCCCAGAACACTAGTCCTGCTTCCAGTCTAACCCTGATAGCCATCATTCAGTGCAAATACAAGCCGGAAACCACCTCTGCAGGTACTACAGCCTTGCCTTCTCAACAGCCACAGCTACTAGAAACCTGGATCAGGAAATTCTTCCCAGGAGGGTCTTTGGCACTATCAAATGGCTCAACATTAAATCAACATCTAAAGCTATGGTTTTTGTGAATGTCAATGACATTAAAGAAGATACACTACCATTTGCTTTAATGATAATAAATGAAACTTTCTATACATGTTGTCTTCCTCCTTGAGAGCAGAGACTGTCTGACTTTTCTCTTTGTATCCCCAAAAGTGAGCACAGTACTTCACACATAGTTAATGCTTACTAAATGCTTTTCTATCCATCCATCCACCCATCTATCCATCCATCCATCCATCCATCCATCCATCCATCCATCCATCCATCCATTCATTCATTCAATCTCCTGCATCTTTACCTTTAGACAGTTGATCTTCTATATATGGAATGTACTCTTTGTGTTAGCCTCCTAAAACCTTTAGAATTTGTTAATAACCAGACCAGATGTTATACCCATAGATGGAGCCATTCAGAAACTCCCTTGGTAGTTAACATGTTCTTCATCTTGAAATTATCTTGTATGATTGGGGCAGCCAGGTAGCACAGCAAGTAAGAGCACCAGCTCCAGTGTTGAGAAGACCTGGAGATCGAATCCCGGGCTCAGACACTTAGCACCCACCCAGAAACACCTGGCCGTGTAACCTTGAGCAAGTTACTTAACCCCAATTGCTTAGGGGCGGCCAGGTGGCTCAGCGAGTAAGAGCACTGGCTCCAGTGTCGGGATGACCTGGATCAAATCCAGGCTCAGACACTTAGCACCCACCCAGAAACACCTGGCCGTGTAACCTTGAGCAAGTTACTTAACCCTGATTGCTTAAAAATAAAAAAATAAAAAAAGAAATTATCTTGTATGAGTTTTATATTTACTTATCTGTGTATGAGTGTTGTCCCCTCAGTAGACTGTAAGTTCTTTGAGGACTGGAAATGTTTAGTTTTTTTGTTTGTTTTATCCCCAGTGCCTAGCACAGGACAAGTGCTTAAGAAACATTTGTGGAACTGAATCACAAGCTACCAAATGCTACATAAATCTGAGTTTTGTTAAACATACACACAGACACATTTCATTAAAAAAAACCTTTTAGGCTTAGACCTGAGATTTCATCATATGTATCTGAAAATTCCTGGTGTGAAAACTCATTCCATGGATCCAAATTGGCAACATGGTTATAACTTATGGTCTTAGGAAATTGTTTAGCGATTTCATGGTCCTAAATCTAGCATGCATAAGAGACAGATCTTCTTGAATCCACTACCAGCCTCTCAGACCCATTTTACCCAGGTTAACACTGAAGTCAATTGGTGTTCTCTAAGCACATGATTCCTAGGCACTAAGAGCTGGAAACCTGAAAATCTTATGGGCAATCCAAGAAAACAGATATGGACTTAAAAACTGACAAGACAATTTTGCAAAATAGAGACTATATACCCCTGGATAACCAAGAATTAATTTTATCTAGAATGGTCTAGCAAGATGCTGCTGCAGCTAGCCAGAAATAATCTCTACACAGTGCAAGAGACTAACTGAAACAACTGACTTTTTATTCAGTTTGCACCATAAAATGGCACCCTGCTGCTGTCCTCGCAAATCATGAGCTATTCAATATGATTTATGAAAAATTTTGATTCTTTCTGTATTATTTCGATCATATTTCAAATATCAACAAGGCCAGTCCTAGTATACTCAAATCATGCAGGCAATTCCATTTGTCATTAATGTTGGGGTGTCACTTGAACAAATTTCGTTAAGAAATTCTCAAAATTGGCCATTCCCTTCTTTGCCCCAAATCCTATGTCCTGATGCTTGACATTTCCAACATTGCTTGAGGAAGAGGAACTCAAAGGTCCTTTCCCATTCTGTATCATACCATTCCATAATCATAGTTGGAAAGATCTGCTATTTGCCCCCATGTGAGATGTGAACTTCTTTAGAACAGCTACATACTCTCACTGTGCCTTCTGGAAGTGTAGAAATATCAGAAGGGAAAAGCTGAGGAAGGTATTTTTCACTAATAGAAATTTTTCTGGAATTTTATTTTAGAGTTGACATTTCCCAAACCAATATTCTTCATTCCATTTCCTAGAAGGATAATGATTCAGATTCTCTAACCTATCAATAGAAGACTGAGAACCAGACTCTCTGACCTACCAATAGAAGGCTGAGATATGCTAAGGCCCCAGAAGGCAATTTTCTTCATGGTTATATCCAGGTAGGAGAATTTGGAAATATGAATCTTGTGTATATCTATATATGTACAAGACATTCCTGTCACTGAACTATAAATTCCTTGAGGGTAGGAGCTGTTTTCCTATTGTCTTAATATCCCTAACACTCAACACAGTAGGTGCTTGATAAATATGTGTTGATTGATTTAGTTAACATAAGTCTTGGTTCTTCATCTGTAAGATGAGTGGGTTACATTAGGTGATTTCTAAAGTCCTTTCCAGCTTTAAATCTATGATTTTTCTTATGTAACCTCATTTTCTTTATCATAAGAAGTTCAATCTGTGAAAAAAGTAGCAGGTCAGGGATCCTTTGCCCTATTTTTTGAGATCATGAAACAATTGCCATTGAGTTACACAGAGACAGGAGCTTGAAGGCCTCTGCCATTAGTCGGTGGCACTACTTGAACATATTGCTGTCTCCCCCAAAGTTTTGATGCACAAGCAACATCAACATCTGTTTCCCTGCTTGCTGCTGGAATTGCAGCCTCCCACAGCCAAATTGCCTCAGCTTCCACCAAGAAAAAGACTATTTATTTTATGCAGCCATATGGGCTCTTACTACCATGTTTTCTCATTTGTGGTCTTGTTTGGGGGCTTTTTCTTTTAAGAATAAAATTTGACGACTTCCTAAGTAATCACTTCTCTCAACAGCATATTTTTTGTTTTGTTTTGTTGTTTGTTTTTGTTTTTTAATAATCCAACAAAGTAAGATAAGTAGTTTACAACATCTCTATGGTGGTAAATACTGCCATGGAGCTGGGGTGAGGAGAAGCCTTTTATCCATCCTTTCACTCTTCTCCACTCCCCCTCCTCCACCCCCACTTGGGTTGGGATCCTCTAAAGCAATGCTTTTCTGAAAACCAATTTAATAAACTTGAAAGGACCTATATGGAGATGCCTAAAGACTTTCTCGTGAAGGTGCTTCCTCTGAATGAGGCAGGCTGTGTAGATGTCATAATCTGCTATCCAAATGGATTCCCCCACCCCCTACCCCTGCCTGTCTGCAGAAATAATGCGGCTCCTATCACTTGTAAACCTGTTCTTACTTTTTGTCAAACACACACAAAAAAGTTTCCTGCTGCTTTTGTAGTCGCTTCAAAAGAAGATAAAACAGAACAGAAATAGATTTACTGAGGGACACAGAGGATAGGAAAGAAGGGGAGATTCATAACAGACAACTTTTCTATAGCACATGAAGTTTGCACGTTACTAACAGTTGCTCTCCAGGAGAATGCAAGCACTTTGAGCCAAAAACTATATACTTTTTTGGCTTTGTATTTCCTTAGCACCAAGAACAATGCTTGGTATATGGTAGGCAGCTAGGTGGTTCGGTGGATAGAACTTCAGGCCTGGAATCAGGAAGATCTCAGTTCAAATCTGATCTCAGATACTTACTAGCTGTGTGACCCTGGGTAAGTCACTTAACCCTGTTTGCCTCAGTCTCCTCATCTGTAAAATGGGCTGAAGAGGGGCATCTAGGTGGTACAGTAGACAGAGCACTGGCCCTGGAGTCAGGAGGACCTAAATTCAAATTTGGCCTCAGACACTTAATAGCTGTGTGACCCTAGACAAGTCATTTAACATCGATTGCCTCAAAAAAATAAAATAAAAAGAAATGAGCTGGAGAAGAAAGTGGCAAACTGCTACAGTATCCTTCCTAAGAAAACCCCAGATGAGATCTTGAAGAGTGGCAACTCAACAACAATAACAACCACAACAAACACTGTAGGTCCTTAATCAAATTGGGTTGAATCTCATTTGATCATTTGAATCCTGCAGGTAAATTCTTTTATTATTATTATTATTATCCTCATTTTACAAATGTAGAAGATGAGGCCTAGGGTTAAGTGACTTATCAAGGGTCAAACAAGTGGTAAGTGTAGAAGGCAGAATTGAACTCAGATCTCTCCTACTTCTAGGTCCAGCACTCTTTTCCATTGTAATAATAATAATAAATTTCTAGAGGGCTTCTGACTTTGCAGAGCAGTTTACATATATTATCTCATTTAATAACAACAACTTGCTTTTATATAGCTCTTTAAGGTTTTTTATTTCATTTTCCATATATTGTTCTTTAATTTTCCTAACAAATCTGTGAGGTAGGTGGCTATTATTATTCCCATTTCACAGGTAAGAAAACTGAGCCTGAGAAAGGTTAAGTCACTTGCTCAAGATCACAGGGCTAGTCACATGGCTAGTATCTACAGGGGTTGAACTGAGGTCCTCCTGACCACAAAGGCAGCATTCTATCCACTGTCCCACCTAGCTGCCTTTCAGGTGAGCCATACTGGGAGGTAGCTACTATAGGTATTATTATCCTCATTTTAGAAACGAGAAAACTGAGGCAAAGGACTATAAAACTGTGCATATCATTTGACCCAGCAATACTACTTCTAGGGCTGTATCCCAAAGAGATCATACAAATGGGAAAAGTACCCACATGTACAAAAATATTTAGAGCAGCTCTTTTTGTGATGGCAAAGAATTGGAAATCAAGGGGATGCCCATCAATTGGGGGATGGCTGAACAAGTTGTGGTATATGAATGTAATGGAATTCTATTGCATTATAGGAAATGAGGAGCAGATGGACTTCATAATAATCTGGAGAGAATGATATAAACTGATGCTGAGTGAGGAGAGAAGAACCAGGAGAACTTTTACATAGTAACATGAATATACTAAGGATGATCAACTGTAAAAGACCAGCAATGCAATGATCTAAGATAATTCCAAAAGACTCTTGTTGGAAAATGCTATCCACATCCAGAGAAGAAGCTATGGTGTCTGAATGCAGATCGAAGCAGCCTATTTTCACTTTTTTTGTTTTTTCTTTCTTGTGGTTTTCCCCTTTTGTTCTGATTCTTTTTTCACAACATGACTAATGTGGAAATATGTTTAATACTATTGTACATGTATCGTTTGTATCAGATTGCATGCTATCATGGGAAAGGGAGAGGGGAGGGAGGCAGAAAAAAATTTGGAACACAAAATATTATAAAAGCAAATGCTAAAACTATCTTTATATGTAACTGGGAAAAATAAAATACTATTAAATGGGGAAAGAAAAAGAAAAAAATTCCCCCACAAGGAGTCTAGGCCTCTTAGATTTGATAAATATCTGAAGAGCCCTCAAGTTTCCATGTGTTCCAATATCCTACCCTGATGACCAGGTAAGTTTTTATATATGAAGGGGACCAAGTCCAGAGAACCTAAGTGCCACTGTGTCCTTGATACATAACTTTACTGTGCTGTAGAAAAGTAAACCTCCTTTTGTCAACCATCCAAAAATAAATAAATAAATATTGACTGATTGATTGATTGAACCCATACCTTCCTGACTCCAAGGCCAGCACTCTGGAACTTGCTGTTTTTCCTAACTGGCTTGCATGAGAAGAATATACAAACATGGAAAAAGTCATGCAGGTAGGGGGCATCAGATGAACCTCTTATCTGAAACTGACAAAAGAAGATAGAATAAGTATACAATCAGGAAACAAGCAGTGATAGAGGGGAGGGGGTTAAGAGGGAGGATAATATCAGGAATGGAATAGTCTGAAACAAAATAAACTTCTTGATCCTGAAGAGAAATTAAATAGAGGAGCGGAGAAAAGAACTATAATATATGGGAGTACCTCAGACTGCCTCTTAGACAACTGGAGAATGGTTGAACAAACTGTTGTATTTGCATTTAAGTTGTAAGAACTGACAAAAGGGATTATTTTAGAGAATTCTGGGTAGAACTGATGCAAAGTGAAGTAACCAGAACCAGAACAATTTATATAAGGAGAGCAACATCATAAACACAAACACTGTTGGGGGACCCAGGTGGCGCAGTGAATAAAGCACCAGCCCTGGAGTCAGGAGGACATGAATTCAGATTTGACCTCAGACACTTGACACTTACTAGCTGTGTGACCTTGGGCAAGTCACTTAACTCCAATTACCCTGCCTCCCCCCCCCTCCAAAGGAAAAAAGAAAGAAAGAAAAACCCTGTTAAAAACTTAAGCCCTCTGATCACTGCAGTGACTGACAATTTCTCCAGAGGACCAATGCTGAAGCATGTTACCCAATTTCTGACAGAGAGGTAACAGACACAAGGTGCAGAAAGAGACATGCATTTTTGGACATGGTTACTGTGTGTGGATTCATTTTGCCTGAATATGCCTATTTGTTATGAAAGATTATGTTTTCTCTTTCTTCTTCCTGGTTTATAATTGGAAGAGGGGCTTGGCAATAGTGATTCCTCTCCCCTCAAAAAAGACGGCCATTGTAACATTTTTAAATGTACAGAAGAGAATACAAGGAAGTTCAAAATGAAATACAGAAAAGCAGGACAGTTTTTAAAGTAACATGGGTAATTTAATATACATTAAAAGATGCAAGCAGTATGAAACTGAGATTTGTGATTTCATATAAAACCCCTATTCATAATCTGCTGTCTTCTTGGTGGTTGTTTGTAACGTATTTTTTAAAAGAAAAGTAACTATAAAATACATATACGTAATGAAACATGCTATCTTCTTCTGGATGGAAAGCTGATGGACTCATAATGCAGACCAAAGTACAATTTCTTTTTCTTTCTTTCTTTTTTTCCCTCTCTTTTTGATAAGGCTAATACAGATTTTGTTTTTCTTGTCTTTTCAATGGGTAGAGGAGAGGGAAGTGGGAGGGAGAGAATTCAGAATTGAAAATAAAACGGAATTTAAATTTTTTAGAAAAAACAAAGTACTTATAAGTGGAGTGATCCTTATATATGTTTAATGAGTTCTCCCACTAACTCTGATAAAAGGACTTTTGTGTGAAGTACATCTTCCCATGAAGGTAAACATGAGGCTGTAGTATCTTTCTGAGGCGTCGTAAGGAACTCCTTTGATTGGTCGTCAGTGACTCCTTCTAAACCGAAATGCAGTAAGATTTGCAAAGGGAATTTTTTCCCTCCCTTTCCTCCTAATGAGAAAAATGGCAGGGTACAGGAGAAGGGCACGGCAAGTTCTTTGTGCTTGCCCAGGTGGCCCCCAATTCGTGAACCTTAGGTTCTGAAATGTCTTTTCTGAGTTTGTGGTTTCTTTTCTGACCACAACTCCATCTTTAGGAAAGAGTTCCTAAAAATGCACTATGTAAGTCTGGGGGTTCCCTAGACAGAACAGGTCGGAGATTAAGGGAGAACACCATTCAGCAGCCAAAAAGTTTCTTTACCTTCCAGAGGGGAGTCTGATGGGCTGTTTTAGTGCTTTATGTTTCAGGAGTTGTTCATGAATTCATGAGTCCTTTGCATCTTATGCATTTCCTGTGGAAGATGAAAAAAAACTTTCCTATACCTGAACAAAAAGCAAATGGTATTAAATGGATATTCATCTTTTCATATAGAATCCTATTTCTGTACTCTGTTAAGTGTATGGAAATGGTTTTTTGGGGGTGTTTTAAGTTTAGAATTTTTTTTTCAATTTAAAGAATGTAAGGTTCTAAGGTCAGAAACTGTCTTGCTTTTTGTATTTGTATTTGCATCCCCAATGGTTAGCACAGAGCCTGGAATATAGTAAGCACTTAATAAATGATTTTTCATTCAATGAATCAATTTGAATGTGCAATCAAACATTCATGGCCATATTGAATGAACAGCTAAACTTGGATTACTTGGATCAAGATCTCCTGGAAGCAAAATGTATCAAAACAGTGTAAGTAACATGAATGTCCTTCAGGAGCTACTGTAATTATTATATACCTCAGGTGGCCTTTCACAGAAATTACAAAATGACCCTAAGTCTGTAAGCCCCTATTCTGTCTGTGGTGACAGCGGGGCATAGGAATCATTATTTCTAAACATGGGTCAACATTCCTTTAACCACTGATACTCTAAATATGAGATCCTTGTCCAGTGACCAATGAGTGGCCACATTGCTGGATGGAGTAAATAATATTAATCTTGACATTCTTACTGAAAAATGAAACCAGAGGAAAAATGAAGTTTCAGCTAAATAGGATGACTCACAAGTTCTCCTTGGAGAAGAAAGTAAAGGAGCTAGTGGAGCTAGTTTTACTAGGAAGCCAAAGGCAGGAAGAAACATAATTTCATAAAGCAGTTGGTCATTTCCTATGGCAGTGCCCAAGATGAGCATTTGCAAAAAAAATTACCATGAAAATAACTGCAGCTTATGAACTAACAGCATCTCCTGCAGAAGATAGGAGATAGAAAAAAAATTCATGAAGAATTCATTAAGATTCTAAACTGTTAGTACTGAGTGATTTCAAATATGGGCACACAGGGCTGTCCAACAAAAAGATATATAATATAAAATAAGGTCAAGATTAAGAAACACAATAGGCCCAAATTTATAGACTATACAAAAGCCTTACACATTTATATCCCAAAAACCTCCTTCAAGAAGAATATTAAGAGGTTCTGAACATGGTAAGCACTGAATAATATCACAAAAATAAAGCTGACTATATATGAATAGATAGGAACTCTTTTTAAACAAGCTATTAATATTGGAAAATTGGGAATGAATAAAATAACAGATGCTGACAGACTGTGACTGTTTCCTAAGAAATTTTATCTAATCACCACAATGGAGAGGCCAAAAGAACCTAAAAACTGCCTCTGCCAACAAACACTTGATCTCCTTGCTGAATGGAGAGAAAGGGCAGCCAATAGCAACAGTCTAGAATTCAAATTTATTTGCAAAACCTTATGAAATATGGTAGAAGGTTAGAAGCAATTAATATTGCTTTATTATTTCATAAATAAGCAAGAAGTGGTAGAGGAAAAAAACAAATTTTTAAAAGTTTGGGATAAACTCACTTATGCCATATTGTCTCAAGAACATTAAAGATAGAACTAGGATTACAAGAAATTAAAACAATGAAAATATCTATCAAAATTTCTAAAACAAATTATTTTCTTCATCACTAGTCATGAATTCACCACATTTCAATTAATATAATAGTACCCAACGAGCTGTATAATGCAGCAGATATTCTCTTAAGCAAAGATAGGAAGAACAGCTGGACCAGATCAATTATGTACGTTGCGGATGAAGTCTGTGCTGAAGGCAACATCATTTTTGAGGACTTTGAAAGATCAATTCAGTTTAATATATATTTATTAAATTAAGCATCTACTTTGTGCCAGGCACTGAAGATAAAAAGAACAAAATGAAATCATCTCTCAGTGAGCTTAGATTTTACTGGATCAGTTCCCAAGAAATCAGAAAGAAAGATATTAAACACTTGGAAAAAAACATGAACATCAATACTCCAAAAAAGGCAACTGAGACCATATTCAAAATGACTGACCCATATTCCTACTTCCCCATCCTTTTAAAATTTTTATAAGAATCATCTACATAAGTATCAAAGGCATCCTTAAGCATAGGAGATTATATCTTTACAGTCATATCATTGACAGGAAGAAAGAGAATAGAAGATCCCACTGTGCTTACTGTTTGTCGACAGTAAAAGAATCTGATTGAGTTCAGAAAAACATCACTTTAAGGATTCTACTCCAGCCAGGTGTTTCCAATGCCTATGTTAGAAACAATATACAAAATTCTTTCAAAGATGAAGAAGTGTGGTACAGTGGAAAGAAAACTGCAGTCAGAGAGCCTGAGTTCAAATTCTACCTCAGATGCTAAGTGACCTTGCATAAGTCACTTAGCTTCCATAATCTTCAGTTTCTTCTTCTGTAAAATAAGGGAATTAGACTAAATAGCCTCTGAGGACCCTATGATCTCTAGATCTATGAACCTATGGAACATGAGAAAGAACTTTTGTGGATGAGCCTTTGATCTTTAATACCAAGTGAGGCACAAAATAGAAGATGACTGTTGATCAAGGGTGTCTGCACCATCCTCACGGATGTCTACTATCAATTCCAAATGGAAGAAGAGAGGTCCTCTAGATGTTCCTGTTTACAAGGTAACTCAAGTCCAAGAAGAGTACACAGCTTCTCCAATGAGATCCATGACTATACCCCAAAGATTAGCTTTGTGATTCACATGGAAACAAAATTAAAGTGATGGTGGGAAGGGGTAGCATCACACAGCATTTGACAGAGCACAGATTATAGAGTTATACCAACTGAGTTCAAACCCTCATTCTGCCACTTACTACTTATGTGACCTTGGCCAAGTTATTGGAGCTAACTGAGCCCCCATTTCTTCACCTACAAAGTGAAGGTTGGACTAGGTAGTCCATTCCAGCTATGAATATATGATTCTAAGATTGGATGCTAAAAATGTCTATTATACAAAGACATAGTAACAGCAATATTATACAATGATCAACTGTGAATGACTTAGCTATTCTCAGCGAGACAATGATCCAAGACAGTTCTGAAGGACTCATGGTGAAAAGTGTTCTCTACCACCAGAGAAAGAACTAATGGAGTCTGAATGCAGATTGAAGCATACTTTTTAAACTTTCCTTATTATTCTTGGGGGTTTTTGTCTGTGTTTTCTTTTGCAACATGGCTAATGTGGAAATGTTTTGCATGATTACATATGTATAATCTATATCAAATTGCTTGACTTCTCAATGAGGGAGGGGAAGGAGAGAATGTGGAACTCATTTTTTTAATGGACATTAAAAATTGTTACATGTAATGGAGAAAATTTTAAAAAACATATGTAAAGTTTTTCAAGAGTATATACCATTTTCAAAAAACGTACCAAGTAGATAAAAGGGTAGGTGCATAAAGCAGCATTGATATTTCAAGATGCTGAAATCAAACAAAGAAATCCAGATAGCAGAAAGGAAGAAATCAATGGAGAGAAAAATGTGAGTCATTATTGTGGTAGTATACTACAAACTACTTGTACAGAATACAGCATGGAGGGAAGAAGGGAAAGCACCTGGAAAAGAAAAAGAAATGAGATTTGGGGGATGGGAGAGATAGTTAATAGGGTGGGGTAAATGGATACATAGGGGCTGGTGGTATCGGTGGTATCCTCAGATGTCTTTACAATGAGTGAGACTGTCCAGGGATTAGGGGTGACATCTGTGATGTCCCTGGAGATGGAAAAGGAATAAGGAAGGGAGCTATGACAAGGGGACTCTCTCTGTTCTGTCACTATCATCTTGCCAAATTGGAAGTGGGATGAGTCTCAACTTGTTTCCTTAACTTTTTCCAGCCCTGAAAATGATCATAATATATACATAAAGAGGCATTGGCACAACCAACAGAAAACCATGAAAAAATTTAGGCTCCAGTGATGGAAGACAATAGACCCAAGGCATGGGTTAAATGTGAGTTGCAGTCATGGGAGAAGGAGGCTATGACCTCAGAAGAAAAGGGGGACTGTGATAAGAAGAAACCAGGCTATGAACATGAAAGAAGCCAGATGTTAGACACAGAAGAATCTACTTTGTGAGCATGGAATGGATTACTTTCAGGGAATGGAGAAAAATAGAGCTGCAGCCACAAAGTAAATTGGGCTGCAGGCACGAAAGAAGCTAGATTTTAGGAAGAGGTCAGACTGTGAACACATGAATTTGAATAAAGAGGAAGTCTAAGAATTTCCATCACTGATACTGACCTATTTTCAGGCTGCCAAAGGCAGGGAGAAGTGATGTGCTGAGATGGGGAGACACAGGGAGGGACAGAAAAAATGTTCCCTTTTCTTTGGGGGAAGGAGGAAGAAACTCAAGCTGTTGTTGTGTTTGTGTAAATATGGAATTTCAATATTAGATCATGATTCTAAAGCTCTAACATACCTATGTTCAGCCCTCAATTCTTCTTGCTTATCTGGAAAGGTAGGGAATATTAAAAAGCAATAATAAGTTTTCAAGTACTTATTAATATTAAGGTTTGCAAAATGCTTTCTTCAGAACCAACTTGGACATATGTTTTATTCTTATTCCCATTTTAAAGAGGAGGAAACTGAGGGGAATAGATGTGAAGTCACTTGCCTATACTCACAAAACTAAATAAGCATTCAAGGTGAGATTCATTTAAATTGCCAGGCAGTCATGATTCCAGGTGGGTCTAGAATGTTTTTAACTATAACATGATGCCACTAAATGTAAAGTCTTATAGCTACATCCAAAAAATAAACCATGGCACAAATAGGAGATGGAGAATACATGGCAAGATGAAAGTTCATGTGAGAAATATCTAGAGGCAGTAACAAAAACCAGGAGGAAATGAGAGAAAGAGATCCCATTTAAAGCAACTACAAATGGATATCTAGGAGTTAATCTATTAAGACATATTAATGACACATAATACAATTACAAAACACTCTTTACATAAATAAAGCAAGATTTAAATAACTGAATAGATATTGATTGCTCATGGTTGGTTTTACCAATAGAATACACATAATGATATTATCTAAATGAAAGATTTAATGAATTCCTACCGAACTCCCAAGGATTATTTATAAAACTAAAAAAAAAATAACCAAATTCATTTGTAGAAATAAAAGGTCAAGAATCTCGAGTAAATAATGAAAAAAGTAAGAAGGAAGATGAAGTAGCTCTTCTAGACTTCTAAGTACATTATAAAGCAATCAATATTCATCAGAAATTATTTAGTATTAGTTAAAAAAAAGAAAAACAGATAAATAAGAATCAGAAACAACTTAATAATCAATAATTCGGCATTCAATAAATCCAGAATTATAAGCTAATTACAAAAGGACCTTATACTAGACAAGAACTGCTGGGAAAACTAGAAAGCAGTTTGACCAAAAAAACCAGGCTCAGACTAGCATCTGACACCACACACGATTATAAATTTCAAATGGATTCGCAACCCAAATATAAAAGATGCCATCTAAAAATCAAAATTAGGAAAATGTATGTAGATACATTTTAGAACTATTACTAAGGGTGAAATTCCAAACCAAAGTGTAGAGATTATAAAATATAAGGTAAAAATGTAAATTACATAAAATTGAAAAGCTTTTGTACAAAAAAAAAAGTCAATGCAGCTTAGATAAGACAGGGAATTGTCCTGTAGGAAACATCTGTGTATAAAATATCTTTGATAAAGGTCTGATATCCAAGATACATAAGAGAATTAACACTAATATGTAAGATCATGAGCCATTTCCCCCTAGATATGTGGTCATTGACAGGAGCAAGCAATTCCCGAAGGAAGAATTATGAGCTACTAACTACAGAAAGTTTGCTTTGAATCACTAAAAATAAGAGAAATTTAAGGGTTGAACCTTGCATCTATCATATTGGCAAAGATACTCTAATTCAATGCCTCCCTATCCACCAACTGTTTCCCTGCTACCTACATATATCCATGTCTCTCTAATCCTTAAAAAAACGCACTTGACCCTACCATTTCCACTAACTATATTACTATTTTCCTCTCCTTTTTGATCTAAATTACTTATGAAAGCAATCTACAGCTGCTGCCTCTACTTCCTCTCCTCTCTAAACACTTTCCAATCTGGCTTCTAATCGTATTAACTGCTCTCTCCAAAATCACCAATGATCTCACTTAATTGCAAATCTAGTGACCTTTTTTCATTCCTCAACCATCACTGAGCTGGAGCCTTTGACACTGTCAATCACCCTCTTCTAAATACTCTCTCCTCCCTAGGTTTTTTTGACACTGTTCTCTCCTGGCTCTCCCCCTACTTGTTTGACCAACTCCTTTTCAGTCTTCTTTGTTGGATCTTCCTCTAGGTCACATCTAGTAACTGTAGGTGTCCTGAGTCCTCTCCTTTTCTTCCTTTATATTATTTCATCAGCTTCCATGGGTTTGACAAACATACATGCAAATGATTCCCAGATCTTTTTATCCAGCCCTAACCTCTCTCCTGACCTCCCATATCAAATCACCAAATGCCTCCTGAATATCTATAACAGGATGACCTGTAGACATCTCAAATTCATCCTTTCCAAAACAGAACTCATTATCTTCCCCCCCCCCAACTCTCCTCTTCTGAACTTCCATATTACTGTCAAGAGTACCGCCATCCTCTCACATAGCCTTAATGTCAACCCTAGCTCCTCACTCTTACTACTCTCCTTCTTATACTGAAACTGTTGCTGAGTCTTGTCATGCCTACCTTCACATCTCCCGTATGTATCCCCTTCTCTCTACTCACATAGCCACAACCCTAATTCAGGTCCTCAGCATCTCTCATTTGGGCTATCACAGGAACCTACTGGTTGGTTGCCCTGCCTTTACTCTCTCCCCACTAAGAGCTATCCTCTCGGATGCCAAAGTGATCTTCTGAAAAGACAGGTCTAACCATGTCACCTCCCTACATAACAAATACCAGTGGCTCCCTATTACCTCCAGGATCATATACAAGGGTCCCAAGAGTTTTAGTGCAGTTTTGAGCTATTCAAGCTTAAGACTGTACTAAGACTTCAGAGATATATATAAAGTTGTCTCTTCAGCATTTATAACCTTTCAAAATTTGACCCCTTCCTACCTTTCCCGTCTTCTTTCATTTTATTCCCCTCCATGCACCCTAAAATCCAGTGACATTGGCCTTCTTGGTCTTCCTTGAACAAAATACTCCATGTCTTTGTATTAGTTGTCCTCCATGCATGGAATGCTCTCCCTCCTCATTTCCACCTCCTGGATTCTCTGGCTTCCTTCAAGACTCAACACAAATCCTACCTTCTGCAAGAAAACTTTCTCAGTCCAACACCAGCTCACTGCTCGTGCCTTCCTTCTGAGATTACCATCAATCTACTCTATATCTCTTATACGTGTATATATTTGCACATTGTCTCCCCCATTAGAATGGGAGCTCTTTGAGGGCAGCAACCATGTTTTTGCCTTTCTTTACTTTCCCTAAGTGCTTAGCAAAGTACCTGTTACACAGTGTTTAATAAATACTTGTTGACTGAGCGAATGACTGCATTAGTATAGAAAGTATTGTTATTATTATTATTCCATTTTAACAAAGGATGAAACTGAGGCCTATTAGTCACTAAGACAGAACTCAAACCTAGGTCTTACTGACTCCAAGTTCAGCTCTCTTTCCAACCCTGATCTTACTGGACTGAGTGCTGAATATGGAGTCAATAAGACCTGAATCCAAATTCCACTTCTGACAGTTACTTGTTTCTGGTAAGGCATTTAACCTTCCTAGGCCTCAGTTTCTACATATAAAAAATGAAGAGGTTGGTCTAAATATCCTGAGCCTATATACCTCACAGGGGTGTCATGAGGCTTAATACAGAGAAATTTGCTAGTTTTCAAGCACTACGTGAATATC
The DNA here is from genome assembly GCF_028583685.1 of Petaurus breviceps papuanus. NCBI lineage: Eukaryota > Metazoa > Chordata > Mammalia > Diprotodontia > Petauridae > Petaurus > Petaurus breviceps. The sequence continues at coordinate 1,430,349 of NW_027187290.1, forward strand.
AGTTAAAATAATTAGTTCTAATATATCATGCTGCTCCTTTAATAAATTTCCCCATGTGTAAAATGATTGTTGGATAAGATGGATGACAACAAGAGAAGCATCTCACATTCCTATGTCATTCTAAACACAGTGAACTGCTGCAGATTCAAGATCTCAGCCAAGCCTCACAACAAGCCTAGAAAGTATGCACTATTGTTACAGCTGAGGAAACTGAGTCTTGGCCTATGATTACAAAGCTAATGTCAAAGGTGGGATTTTGGAACCCAGGTCTTCCTGATTCCAGGTCCAGGGCTCAATCCATTCCACTGGGCTACTAAGGTGCCTTCCAACTCTGATATTTGATAAGATCTTGAGATATCATAGAATCATTGAATCAGAGCTAGAAAGGACCTTATGGTTCATCTAATTCTACCCCTTCATTTTTGATATGAGGAAACTGAGGCCCAGAGAGGTTCAATGTAAGCACCAGATTCAGTACTTGAACCCGGGAGTCCTCTGACCCAGAAATCTACAACACTGCTTCTACGATTCAAACTAAGGATCTAACTAGGCCTTCTTTCCTAAGATTCTTTAAAGCACCCATGCTCAACTTTTAACAGGTAGACTTGAGCAAAGAGGCCTCATTTGGCACAGTGGCACTTCAAATGCCGACTGTCAAGGGGCCAGCCTGCTAGTAAATGAGACAGAAAAGTGGTTGGAAATAAGCATGACCCTGTCTGCCTGGATCCCCAAGAAAGGTTTCTTCTCACTCAGGCCTCAGTTGGCCCTTTGACTTTGGAGGCAAATTCCTCCCACCCCCTCTTTCCTTGCCAATGTGAGGCAAGCCTTTAAAATGGATAATTTCCAAAGTGTTTTTCTCCCTGCTGCTATTTGGCTGCTGCATTCCTGCAGTGCCAGCAGATGAAGTTGTGAGGCCCCCTCTCTCTCTCAGCAGTTAATCATGGTGTTTGGGGGGGAGGGCACAAGGCAGCAAATGTTGAGTATCAGTGGTTGGCAAAGATGCCTGGCACTGGGTGAAGCCATCACATGGGCAAAAGTCATTTGAGCAAATTGCCTCTACCCTGGTAACATCTGAAACTATGAGCAAGTTGTTTTTTAGGGGAACAGGGAGAGGTCGTTTGTAACTTCCAGCTGCTTAATCAGTGCAGATGACTGTGTGTGTGTGTGTGTGTGTGTGTGTGTGTGTGTGTGTGTGTGTGTGTGTGTGTGTGTGTGTGTGTGTGTGTGTGTGTGTGTGTGTGTGTGTGTGTGTGTGTGTGTGTGTGTGTGTGTGTGTGTGTGTGTGTGTGTGTGTGTGTG
>NW_027187290.1:1431657-1482500 GCF_028583685.1 Petaurus breviceps papuanus
GTGTGTGTGTGTGTGTGTGTGTGTGTGTGTGTGTGTGTGTGTGTGTGACAATCTGGGCAATCTAGGTTCCATGATTAATATTGGTAGATGAACCTGAGGCAAGGGGGAAATTATCCAGTCCATGGCTGGGGGGAATTATCCCCTCAGATGCTTCTCTAGAGTGCTGGTCAAGGAACCATGCAGGATTTGGGGGGAAGAAGCCGACTTGCATTCACTGGGTAATGACTGCAAAATATTCCAAAACAAGGAAGGGCTGGACAAAGACAAAAGAATCCTGCCAACCAGCCTATCAGGCAAATTGGGATTTTTTTTCTTTGCAGTATCCTCAGCTGGACTGCCTCAGCATGCAGTCATTCCTCTATCTGTGTGACCTGCTAGTAGCTTCCCCTCTCTGGGATTCAATTTTCTCTTCTGTAAAAATAAGGAGCTCTAGATGGCCTAAATGATGGTTAAGATTCCTTCCATCTCTAAGGCCTGACGTACATTAGGAAAATAGCTGGATTTGGAGCTCCAGTTCCCAGCCCTCACTAGGCACTAGATGGATGACCTTGGGTAAGTCCCTTCCCCTCCCTGGGCCTCAGTTTCTTCTTCTGTAAAATGATGGGTTAGACTAGATGGCCTCTAAGGTACCTTTCTGGCTTTAAGTCTCTGATCCCTCTAGCTGCCCAGGCCATTGCTGTGAAATAGTGGTTTTCTGTTTTGATTCACCTAGGAGAAGGAACATGCACGTTTTTTACTTTTATCTTCTTTTATTCCCCAGAAAACTAATTTAAAAGCTGGTTAATCCTCTCTCCCTCTCTGCCAGGTGAAGTCTCTTACCTCCCTGAGGCTATAAGTGCAAGAAAGAAATCAAGTCAGGCAAGGCTGCCAGTTATTTCAGGAAGGAAAAAAAAATCCTTTCCCAGCTAGGCCCTTTCCTTTATTATACTTAATGTATATAATGTATGATGTATATAATGTATAATGTATGTAGCCCCCTCTTGTGATTAGCCATGACAACTGCACAAATATTTGACAACTGGGATCAACAGACTAATCTGCAACAGATGGGATGAAATATTATTGAAACAGTTTTGTTTACCCTTCAAGAAAAGACTGAAGTCAGTCAGCGAACATTTATTAAGATCCTACTATGAGCTAGGCCAGGGGTGGGGAACCTATGGCCTCGAGGCCACATGTGGTCCTCTAGGTCCTCCAGTGTGGCCCTTTGACTGAGTCCAAATTTTACAGAACAAATCCCCATAATAAAAGTATTTGTTCTGTAAAACTTGGGTTGCACCCGAGGACCTACAAGGCCACAGGTTCCCCATACCTATACTAGATACTGTGTTAAGCTGCCACCCCTTTCCACTCATGGATCACTTGATATGTTCTTTTTTTTTTGCTTTTTTTTTGGAGGGCGGAACATAGGGCAATTGGGGTTAAGTGACTTGCCCAAGGTCACACGGCTAGTTTTGTGTTAAGTGTCTGAGGCCGGATTTGAACTCAGGTCCTCCTGACTCCAGGGCTAGTGCTCTATTCACTGTGCCACCTAGCTGCCCCCCCCACTTGATATATTCTTAAACACATTTCACCTCCATTCATCATTCAGTTCAATTTAACAAGCATCTATTGTGTGCCTAATGTGTAGGACACAATGCTAGCCATTAAGTATATAGTGACAACAAGTCCTTGCCCTAAAGGGGCTTATCTTCTATTGTGATAAAAAGTATACAAATAAATACAAAATACAGACAAAATATATTTTAGGGGCCAGGATAGAGGGCAATAACACTGGGTAAAATCAGGGAAGGCCTCTTATAGGAGGTGGCAGATGAACTGAGCCATATGAGGGGGCAAAATATGGAGGGCAGAAAAGAAGGAAGCCAAGGAGAGACCCCTAAGAACATACCAGAACATAGGAGAGGAGATCTAGATGATCAAGCAAAAGAAGCTGAGAAGGAACAGTCAGACAGGGAGAAGGGGAATAAGGAGAGGACAGAGCTATGAAAAATCAAGGGCAGGGTATCCAGAAGAGGGTGAGCAATGATTTCAAATCATTGCGATGCTCTTCAAGGAATCACAGACTGAATGTCCAAAGAGATCCCAGAGAACACTTCCTCTAACCCAAGGACGAATGCCCTCAGCCACACCCCTGACAAATGCTCAGCTCAGCTTTACTTGAAGACCTTCACTGATGGGAAATCCAATACCTCTTGAGGCAGCACATTCTACTTTTGGAAAATTTTCATTATTCACAGTATTTTGCCCAAGTCTGCTTCTCTGCACCTTTCAGGTGCCCACTCATTGGCTCTCCTCTCTGAACCTGAGTGAAACAATTGTAATCCCTCTGTCCTCTAAAAGCCCTTTAAAATCCTCAAGGACAGCTAGCCCATTCTCCTTTAAGAACTCCCTTCTGGGGTGACTAGTTGGCACAGCGAATAGAGCACCAGCCCTGGAGTCAGGAGGACCTGAGTTCAAATCCAGCCTCAGACACTTACCACTTACTAGCCATGTGACCTTGGCAAGTCATTTAACCCTAATTGCCATGTCTTCCGCTCTCCAAAAAAACAAAAGAACAGAACTCCCTGCTGGCTAAATGCCATCTGTTCTTTTAACCAAGTCTTCTCGCCATCTTGGATGCCCTCTTCCAGGGGTCCCCTGGTTTGATAACACAGTATGACCAGAACTCCTGCTAATGATTACTGGATTACTCATGTGGTGAGTTCATATTAGATTGAAAGGTAGAATGAGATGAAGCCCCTGAAGAAAATCTAAACTTGGGGAAGAGAGAGATTGGGGAAGAAGACAATGCTAACACAATGATAAACCATATCCTGTCAGAAGAAGCCAGTATTGGACTATGATCCCTTCCAATCCTGACTCTGCCTCACGGGGCTTCAGGTTGTACTACATGGTCTATATGATCTTGAGATTTCAACTGTCTCAATGGGCTGATTTTCTAAGAAGACTAAATTAGGTAAGCAGAATCAGAAAAACAATATAAAGAATGACTACAACAATTAAACCAGAAATAACAAGATAAAACTGAACACTAAGTAATTATAATAACCAAGGTTGGATCCCAAAGAGATGAGTAAATGCAGTTCCCCTATCCACAGCAACAGTGGGAAACTGGCCATGGAATATTGCATGTACTGACAAGATCAATAACCAATCAACCAATAAACACTTATTAAGCACCTGTGACATGTCAGGCATTGTGCTAAGGACTGGTTATGGTGGTTGGTTTGGAAAAACTGTTGTTTTTTTTCCTTTTAAGACTTGGTTACAACTGATGGCTCACTGGATAGGGGAAGGGAAAAGACATATTCGGAAATGATGTGATGTAAAAACAAAAGGCACAAATAAAAATAACATTTTTTTCCTAAAAGAAAGATCTTATCTCTCACCTCACACACACCCAGTTGTTTGCAATGTCTTGTTGATTCTAACTCCAAATTTCTTCATCTGACCTCTTTCATCTACTCACACTGCCACCATCCCAATTCAGGCCCTCATCATCTCTCCTCTGGACTACTGCAATATTCTCCTAATCAGCATCCCTGCCTTAAGTCTCTTCCCCTCTCGTTTCTCAACTCAGATGCCAGGGGGAGATTCTTAAAACACAGCTCAGACCACATTGTTCGCCTGCTGAACATGTGTCACCATCTCCCTACTGCCTCTAGGAGAAAACAGAAACTCCTGTTTGACATTTTAAGTCCTTCATATCTGGTTTCCACCTATCTTTCCAAGCTGATTTCATCTTACTCATGTACTCTATATTCCAGACAAATGGACCTATTTGCTATTCCCCATACATGACATTCCATCTCCAACTTCCATGCCTTTGTATTAGCTGTCCTCTCAGTGCCTAGAATGCTTTCCTTCCTCACCTCCATCTCTTCGCGTCCCTAGTTACCCTTAAAACTCAACTAAAGTGCCACCTTCTTCCTCCAGGACTGTTCCTGATTCTCCTGGTTAGTACTTCCCCCCATCCTCCACCTGCATACTTCCTCCTGAAAAAATATACGATGAGATAGATAGAGATAGAGATACGTATATAGATATAATATTCACTCATGGGTACATGCAGAAAAATTTATTATAATTTATAATAAATAATTCTCACAGGGAGAAGCTGCTTCATTTTTTTAATGTTTGTATCACCAGTACAGTGTCTCGTGCATACTAGACTTTTAATAAATACTTGTTTCATTGAGAATTTAAAAAAGTGAATGGTGGTGAACTCATGACTGAGAGAATTTTCAAGTCATGTGGAGGAGCTGACTCATTTCAAAAGCACAGGGAAAGTAATGGGTTTCTTCAAGAAACAGACATGTAACTGGCATTTATAAAGCATTTGAAGACTTGGAAAATTCTTTGCATTCATTATCTTCTTTGAGCCTCACAATAACCTTGTGAGACGGGTACTATAGGCATTACATATTCCTCTTTTACAGATGAGGAAACTGAGGCATAGCAAGGTTCAGTGACTTGTTCAAGGTTACATGGTGCCTTAGGGTCAGTCACAGGATTCAACCTCATGTCTATCCTGATTTTTATGGGAAGCAACATGGTACACTGGAAAAAGAGCTAGATTTGGAGTTAAAGGCTCTGAGTTCAAAATACTTCGGTATGAATTCCAGTTCTGTTACTTAGAGTTGGTATAGTGGATAAAATGCTAGGCCTGGAGTAGGGAAGACCTGAGTTCAAATCTAGCCTCAGACACTTGGGCAAGTCACTTAAACTTTGTTTGCCTCAGTTTCCTCAACTATAAGCTGGAGATAATAACAGTACCTACCTCCCAGGGTTGTTGTGAGGATCAAATGAATCAATATTTGTAAAAACCACTTAGCTCAGTGACTGACATACAGTAGGTGTTTCAAATTGCTTATTTCCTACTACATGTGTGAGCTTGGGTAAATCACTCTATTTCTCTCGCCTTGGAGTATTCCTTCACAAATAGAAGTGGTTGAGTTAGATGACCTCTACGTCATCTTATATATAGGATCTTATATATCAATCCATCTATCAACCAACAAGCATTTACTAACTGACTATAATGTGCCACATACTGTGCTAAGTGCTGCGATAAGAATACAGAGGCAAAAAATGAAATAATTCCTGCCCTCAAGGAGCTTACAATCTATCCTAGGAGATAACATGTACATAGTGAACTGTAAATCCAGAATAAATAAGGTAGTTGAATGCAAGACAGGGAAAGGGGAATAATGAAACATTAGTATAGAGAGTAGTGCTTGCACTGTGTTGAAAAGGAAGAGAGGGATTCTGTGAGGTGGAGGTTAAGGAAGGAAGCCATTCCAGACATAAGGGATGGCCAATGAAAAGGCATGAAGACAGAAGATAGAGTGCCATGAGTGAGGAATAGAGAGAAGGCTAGTTTGGCTGGACTGCAGAAAGCATGAAGGGGAGTAATATGTAATGAGGCAGGGAGGTAGACTGGGGATTGGTTGTGAAGGGCAAAAGCCAACCAGCTGATTTTATATCTGATCCTAAAGCCACTGAGGTTATTGAGTAGGGCATGACATGGTCAGATGTGTACTTAAGGAAAATCACTTTGGTAGCTGAGTGGAAGAGGGAGAGAGACTTGAGGCAGGGAGATCAATCAGAACATAAGTACAATAGTCTAAGGGATGTGTGAGGCCATCACTAAGTTGTAAGTAAAGAGAAGTCAGATGGGAGACCTATAGTAGAGGTGAAAATGGTGAAATTTGGTAACTGGCTGCCTACATGAGTGAGGTAGAATGAAGAGTTTAGGATGATATCAAAGTTATGAACATTGGTTGCTATCCTTCATATTCAGAGAACACCAAAATGGCACCACTATGTTGAGGTTAATGTAGAGTGTGTCTGACCATGGCTAATCAAACCAGTATGAGCTCAGAAGGTTTTATCACAGGTCAGGCACAAATAAGCCATGTGAACATTTGGACTGGAGATGTCTCTAAATTTGTGCATTTCATGTTTCTTTTGAGCCACTGCAATTATGCTTTGTTCATAGAGTGAGCGTCTCCTTTGATATGGGCATACCAGCTGGGCAGTCCTGTACCCAATGTCTCACATATCTCACAATCAATTCCAAAATTCTTCAGAGAGACACTGAGAATGTCCTTGTATCACTTCTTCTGACCTCTTTGTGAGCACTTGTCTAACATGAGTTCTCTGGAAAAGTCTTTTAGGCAACCATGTGTTTGGCATTCAAACAACATAGCCAGACCATCGGAGTTGCCCTCTCTGCAAAAGAGTTTGAATGTTTGACAGTTCAACTTGAGAAAGAACCTCACTGGGGACGGCTAGGTGGAGCAGTGAGTAAAGCGCTGGCCCTGGAGTCAGGAGGATGCTAGTTCTGTCCCAGTCTAAGACACTTAACACCCACCCACACACCCACACCCACACCCACACAAACTAGCCTTGTGACCTTGGGCAAGTTACTTAACCCCAATTGCCCTCAAAAAAAAAAGGAGAAAGAACCTCAGTTTCTGGTCCCTTATCTTGCCAGGTGATCTTCAAAATCTTCCTAAGACAACTCAAATGGAAGCAATTCAGTTTCTTGGCATGGCACTGGTCAACTACCCAGGTTTCACAAGCATACAGTAATGAGGTCAACACAACAGCTCTGTCTACCTTCAGTCTGGTAGACAGTCTGATACATCTCTTCCACACTTTCCTTCAAAGCCTCCCAAACACTGAGCATAGAAGACTCAAAGAATGGTGGTACCCTCTATGTACTTCAAGAAGCAAGTCAGGCTTCGGAATTTATCATTTCAAATCTTGATGAAGGGGTCATAGTAGATCTTATCAAGGAAACAGTGCCAACATTAGCAGACATAGATACATAGATAGATAGATAGATAGATAGATAGATAGATAGATAGATAGATAGATAGATAGATAGATAGATAGATATACACATCTAAATGTTTAAAGTTCCACATATACACATATGAGTGAATTATTATAACAGTAGCAGCATGTATTATGATGAATTTGTATTCTAGAACAAAATTTTCTAAAGAATGCCAGGTTGGGTGGTACTCTTCTATTTGTTGCCTATAACATACAGAATCTAAGTGGTCCACAGATAAACATGCTACAAACTGTTTCCCTACAGTGCCATCTTGTGGCTTTCCATTAGAAGACAAATAAAGTATCTGAAATTCTATAATAGATTTTGACAGACTGCCAAATGAACCAGGAGGCTGCTGGTTCGGAGGAATGTGTTCACTTTAAGTGACCACCAAAGGCCAGATAATGAACAAAAAGAAAGAACCTTTGAGAATATGACGTGCATTTGTGTCATCTCCCACCGAGGGAAGAATTTTGAGTGTACTTTGCTTTTCTATGGATTTAATGATCTCTATGCAAATATTCTCAGATCTGTATTAATCTAGTCCTAACTTTTCTCCTGAGCTAGTCTTATATCATCACATGCCTTTTGGACATCTCAAAGTCTAAAACAGAATTCATTCAAATATTTTCCCAAAGCCTTCTTTTTCCCCAACTCCCCTATTACTTATTGTTGGGGTACTATCCATCCTCCCGGTCACCCAGATGTGCCACGCTGGCATCATTCTTGACTTTTCATTCTCATTCATCCACACATGCAATCCATTATCAAATCCTGTCATTTCTACCTTCACAGCAACTCTCTTCCCTTACACAGTCACAACCCTATGGCACCTGGTGGCCCTGTCTGAAGTCTTTCTCCACTTCAGTCTATTCTCCACATAGCTACAAAGATGATTTTTCTATTTTTCGATGGCTTATGTTAGATCTCCTGGCTCACTAAGTTCCAGTGGCTCCCCCAGGATCAAGTACAAACTCCTCTGGCATTCAGAACCTTCAGACTTTTCTAGCCCTTCCTTCAACCATTTAATGATCCAACTCTACCTGTTGCGCTTCACCTAGTGCCCTCCATCTCCCATCTCCATGCCTTTGCAATGGCTGTACTCCACACCTGGAATGGTCTGTCTCATAACCTTTGGCTTCATTAAAGACTCAGCTCAAATCTTAGAGGCCTTTTCTGATCTTTCCCCCATCCTTCCCCACTACTTCCTTGCCCCCTGTGAGATTACTTTTGTGAAAAATGATTTTTCTTAAGTATCGTTATCTTGGATACTCAGAGCTTCCCCCATCCCCTTCTTCCAAAGTTCAGTTTCTTCTTCAGAAGGACATCATTGATAATGATATTGCATTGAGTCTCCTTATCCTGGTCAACCCCCCAACCCAAGCTATTCTTATCCAGAAATCAACCCAGGCCAAGAGCTAATCTAATGGGTGTATTCCTGCTCATTGTGTTGCTCAGACAAGTCTGGGAAAATGTAGATTCTCCCTATCTTCAAGACAGGTGATATGGAAATTGATGTCTCTTTGACCAAGATTTAGGTGACCTAAGTTACATACTTCAAGACCCTCCCTTTAATATAGCCCATCTCCCAGTATATTAACCAATCAGAGTTGATTGGCACCCCTTAGGAACACTTACTCTTCAAAGGAGACATAAACTATGTATGAACCCCAACCCCCAAATTGGGCTCTCAGTTCCAAACTGTTAGTTTCCATGCAACACATGACCACTTGCTTTGAGAGAAATTAAAAACATGGACACAAATTAATTTTGTCTTTCTTAAACAAACTGTGTGAGGTTGACACTTGCCATCTACTTTGTATATATTTTCTATGTCTCTTTAGTGACATATGTCTTGTTTTCTCCATTAAAAGTGTAAGCTTCTTGAAGGAAGGAAATTGCTTTTATTTTTATTTCTGTTTGGTTTGTTTTTTGCCACTCTCAGTATCCCTAATGCTTAGCACAACACCTGGCCCATAGTAACAGTTTAATAAAGGCTTGTTGACTGAATGACCAACTGAACAGTGAACAGAAGTGATAGCTGAAATGGTTTTCTCTTTCAGGGCCCTATTCTAAGGCAGAGATTATTTCGCAATGCATGGGAAGCCACAAGTGCTTATGGCAGCTATGATGTCCTAAAATAGATACGTTATGTCCCATTTCAAAAGGAGATATAAGATGAGTAACAAAATGCATAGGTAACACAGAGATGGCATTTACATTCAACTAGGCTGTGGAAAAATCTATCTACCTAGATGGTTAGGAGCCAAAGAGAGTGAGAAGAGAAAGACCCCCATGACTCACAGGCTACTGAGTTGAAGGCCTGTGGTCTGAGGGCCATGTTTGTACAATACTACTAGAAAAGCCCTGTCTTACATTTGGCATCTCACTTCACATGGAGCTGGAGTATGTCACTGCCATGGACTCACACCCTAAGGAGAAATGGAGGAGGATACTTTCAGCTCGACAACATAGCTACCTATTTGTCCGCATTTATCACTGGGAACACAGAGGACTAAGAAACTGAAATCTGGGATGAATTTCTGGAGAATTTTTCTCTGCCCTGGAAAAAGCACATTTTTATCATCTCTAAATGATGACTTCTTAACAGGCACGAGAAAAGGAGGCATCATGGTATGGCTCAGTGGTTAACCTCAAACTGCAATACCAAATTTGGAGAAAGAATTGGATGGCTAGGCACTGGCAGTCTAGCTTTGACAAATTTATTGTGTGTGGGATCATTTACTGGGTGGTAGTCCACAGAAAGGCTTTGGAGTAAAATAACGAGAGAATGTTAGCACTGGAAGGGAACTTAGACAAAACATACTAGTGAACAGCATGCTGTAGTATTAGAAAAATCTGACTTCCAACCTTGCTTCTTCTGTGTAACCCTGCTAAAGTCACTTCAATTCCCTGAGCCTCAGTTTCCTTATCTGAAAAAATGGGACTAATAACTACAGCTAATTCACAAGATTACTGGGAGGATCAAATTGTGAAAAGGGCTTGCCAGCCTTTAAGACCTCAATACATATGAGCTGTTATTGGGTGATGGTGGGGCATAGTACAAAAAACACTGAATCTGGAGTCAAAGGGTGGGGGGGTAGGGGGTGGAGGGGAGGGGGCTTAGGAACTGCCTCTACCACTGTAGTTCCTTAGGTGAGTTACATCTCCTCTCCAGACCTAGTTTCCTTCTCTGTAAAATGAGGGCATTGGATTAGGTGACCTTGAAGGTCCTTTTCTTCTCAAGATCTGTATCTCTAAGAAATCCAGGCCTTACCCCTTTGTTTTAGAAATGGGGAACCTGAGGCCCCCAAAATGGAGGCATTTGCCCAAGGCCATGTAGTTAGAAACAGAGTTAATATAAGAAGCTCAATAGATGGTTGATCTTTTTATTTCCAGTTCAGTTTCCTTCCTACCACACCAAAAATTAGGACAAAAATTATCTTCCAGTCAGAAAACTGGAGCCTGATGTCCTTTCAGGTCTCTTGAGTTTGAGCAAGGTCACTCCTAAGAGAAAGGAAGTTTAAAAACAAGTATTTAATCAATTGGGCTCCAGGAGACTTTATCTTTCACTAAGAAAGGTAATGAAGGAGGAGAAGGGAGAGAAAATGCAACTGATAAAATAAATCCATGTAGCTTTTGGAATGTGAGGCTCAAAGAAGTGTCCACTAAAGAAGACATATAACCAAGGGGATCTGTCTCTGGGGGCATTTTCCTTGAGGTATGAACTTCTTACTTTCCTTATGGAAAGTTCCCACTACCTCCCACCCCCAGCAAGCCTCACTCCTCCCCTATTTACAGTCCTTTGTACAAAGATTACACAATAGGAGTTTCAAATGCAGCCATAACTCAGTCTCTTCACATCTATTGTTCCATTACTTTCCAAAGAACAAGAAAGGAGACAGAGATCCTTGTTCTCTATGGGACTGATGGAAAGCTGTGACTCCCAATGACCACAAGTCTGATCACATGGGTAGTTCTGACTTAAGGGCTCAAATCAAAGCCAAGTTTCATTTCTCCCCCATGTTCTTCTCTTGTGAAGGTGATGGCAGCCAAGGATGTCGACCATGACTATTGGCACTTTGATGTACAAATGTAGCAGCAAGCAATGGGCTGCTGCTTTCTTCCTAGATATTTACCTTCATTAGGTTGTGTTGCCACTACAGAAGAGAAGTGATGCCTCAGTGGTGACTTTTGAAACTGGACAGCCTGGCTTCAGGCACATGCATGTGAAATGTCTGTTGGGTACTGGGCTCTCATCTCACAAAGGCAGTGTATTGGAGAGGAAAGAAGAGAGATCTTGGAGTCAGAAAAACCTGGGTTCAAGTCCTCTTTCTGACTAACCTCTCAGTACCCCAGGAAACTCTCAGAGACTATTTGAGAAATGCAATTGCTAAGTTCAATAAATTGGAAGGGTTCCCCACACTAATGAAATCACAGGTACAGACCCCTATGTGTATATGTATATGTGTCTGTGTACAAACACACACGTATATGTATGCATTCGTGTGTATATGTAAACACACTTATGTACGTATAACATCTTATATACGTAATACATAAAACATATGTGTGATGTGTTTTCTGGAGCACCAAGAATGTCTTTTTCTAAAGTCTGAGCTCTATCGTTGGCACTTAGTTTTAGTGGTTTAAGCCAGATACAGGCCTCTGTAAAAATGCAAATACTCCTGGGAAAGGTAATAAATTAAGCCCCATTACTCGTTTATACTGTAGTGTGGATGAATTCATCAGATGCTTTCCTGAGAGCAGGTTTGACTTTAATTATTTTTGTGTATCATGGAGCCCTTTGGCAGCATGATGAAACCTATGGATCCTTCTCAGAATAACATTTTTAAATACATGAAATAAAGTATGTTTGTTAGAGAAGGAAGGAAGGAAGGAGGAAGCATTTTTAAAATAACTATTATGTACTCTGCACTGTGCTAAACACTTCACAAATCTTACCTCATTTAATCGTCACAATATCCCTGGGAGGTAAGAGCTACTATTATCCCCACTGTAACATTTGAGAAAAAAAGAAGCAGAAGTCAAGTGACTTTCTCAAGGTCACACAACTGGTAAGTGTCTAAGGCTGAATTTAAACTCATGTCTTCCTGACTACAGGCCCAACATTCTAACCATTGCACCATTTAGCTGCCAAAGGATTAGAAAATAAACTAAAGTTATCAAAATATTAAAAAGAAAAAACATTCAAAGAGAGCAGGTTAAGCAGCCCTGATCCAAAGGAGGTGAGGAAAAGAAAAGGGGAAGGCCATCCGTAAAGATGCATTTCTGAGAAATTACAAGTGAAAATTTTGCAAAATATACTAGGAGAATCCTGTGGTGAATTGTTTTGTAAAGGCAAGACTTGTCTCTTAATCTGCCTTGCACAACCTCCTGCCCAATGTAGGCATCTCCACTGTGGTTCTTGCAAGGCAATGGGGACGCTGCCAGTGATGGATCACAACATCAAATATGTAGAGCTAGAAATGACCTTAAAATCATCTAGTTCAAGTTTCTCATTTTACAGATAAATCAACCAAATCACAGAGAAGTTATATAATTTGCCCAAGGTGACACAGATATTAAGTGGCAAAGTCAGAACTGGAACTCAGGTCTTGTGGCTCCTAGTTCAACTCTTTATACTGCACTATGCTGCCACCTGTGTTCCAGGTGAACTCACTACTTCACAAGGCAACCCATTCCATTCCTGTACCACTAGGATTATTCAGATTTGCTCTTCATTTTTCGTCTGAAACCTGCCTTCTGAGAACAAGCTATAATCTGATGTAAGCTCAAAGGTCATCTATGATAGGCATCTGATAACCTGAACAACTTAACTTTGACTTGCAAGTTGAAGGCTAGCATTTTTCAGCTGGATTTGTGTACATGGAAACACAGAAGTATATTCCATTTATTTTTAACGCTGTCCTCATATAGCAATGTACAAAATTATACTATATTTGAAGCCAATAGTTCCCCCAGACAAGCAAGCTAATCTACAGAACTGTGAATACTAAGAAAACAAATTTATCATGCACAATGAAGGAATGATGAATCCAGTGAAAAACCCTTGTGTTTCTAGTAAGGTACTGCCTGGCACCTTTGGGGCCAAAGAACCAATTCATTCTGTAGCTTTCAGTTTTCAAAAAGAGAATACATTTGACACAATACTCTCCAAAATAAGTCAATCTAAGTCTCCTAGTCTCCTTGAACACTGACCAGTAACGAGTCGTAAAAGGTGCCTTAGAGGTCACTTTGTTCAACTCTCTTCTTTTAACCAACGGAGGAAACTGAAGCCCACAGAACTCAAGTATCATAGGCAGGATTTGAACTCAAATCTTCCAGGACTCAAAGTCCACCACATCATGCTGCTCTTATACAAATGCCTGGGTCAAGCCACAATTCTTAGCAAAACACCTCTAAAAATGGTCTTCAATTCCAAAGCAACGTTGCCCTGGACACTAGATTGGTTGTCTGGTGATCTCAGGTCTCTCATACCTCTCTGGTCTGTGGTTAGAGCTTGTGCTCTCCTCAACGACTTCCCCTCCTATCTAAGACTGGTACAGTATCTCTTGGCATTTCAATGAACATCACTGATAATATCTGATTGCCGGAGTCCCTACCCATTGATTTGCAGACAGTGTGTTCAACATTACATAAAAGAGCTATGGAGAATACTATCAAGACCAGGAAAAACAACTATCAACTAAGCTTCCTTCTCCCTTAGGTAACTATAGATAGTTTGCTCTAGAAGTTGCTCCTAGGGTTTATAAGGTACTCTTCTAATCAAGAAAATCAGAGGAAGTTAAAAATGTCTTCTGGAACTGAAGTAACTAGGCTAGAGTTAGTAGTTAGCAGTTAGTAACTAGGCTAGAGGTCTGGGCCCAGTCACAATGTAAGGCTTATTGCCTCATGCAAATGCCTCATCAAATGGGATGATTTAATCAAGAGTCCAAGGGAGGGGGGCGGAGCCAAGATGGCGGAGTAGAAGCATGACCCTCCTGCGGCTCCGGCTTCCACCCTCCCCAATCCATGTAAAAAGGGGACTCTAAACAAATTTTGGAGCTGCAGAACCCACAAAATGACACAGAGAAGCAAACCTCCCGCTGAGAACAGCCCGGCAGGCCGGCAGGAATCGGCCAGCGCAGTGCTCTGGGAGCAGAGCCCAGCACCACGCTGAGGCTTTAGCCCCAGGGCGGGCCTGACCAGCTGCCAGCCAGAGGGACTCCAGATCAGCAGCAGCTGTGGCCGTTTCCAGATTTATCAATACATAGATGCGAAGGACAAGGTGAGAGGCCAGTGCAGTCTGGACTTTGGGACCCAGTAAGTGGGAGTGCATGGCTTTTACCCCCGGGGCGAGAAACCGCTGAGCCGCTGGCACAGCCTGCCAGTGCCATGTGGCGGCTTCAGCTCCTGGCCTGCAGAGTGTAGGGGGACCAAGCACCAGTCTGAGGGGTAATCGCTCTTGCTTTAACCTGCTTGGATCTGGATTGCAGTCTAGGGTGGAGGTCCTGGGGTGTGTGTCCAGCTTGCCAGAGCGTGTGGAGACCTCAGAGAGGGCACCCATTTAATACCTCCAGCAGCTGAGAAAACCCCAGCATTTGGGACGAAAACTCCCCTGTCTGGTGGCACAGTCCTACTGTGGCAAAAAGCATAAAAGTCAAATCATTGAGTGGCAAAATGAGCAGGCAAAGGAAACAAAGCAGACAGAAGATTCCAACATTACACTCCTATTTTGGGGATAAGAAGGAGCAAGGCATGGAACAGGAGGAAATCAGTGAAGTCAGAACTCCTGTACCAAAAGCTTCAAAGGAAAATACAAGCTGGTTATAGGCCATAGAGGACCTTGAGAAGCAGATAAGAGAAGTGGAGGAAAAATTGGGAAGAGAAATGAAAACAATGCAAGAAAATTATGAAATGAGAGTCAACAGCCTGACTGAAGAAAATAATACCTTAAAAAACAGACTGACTCAAATGGCAAAGGAGGCTCAAAAAGGCAATGAGGAGAAGAATGCCTTAAAAAGTCGAATTTGCCAGATGGAAAAAGAATCTCAAAAGCTCACTGAGGAGAATCATTGCTTCAGAATTAGATTGGAGCAAATGGAAGCTAATGACTTTATGAGAAATCAAGATGCTGTTAAACAGATCCAAACAAATGAAAGAATAGAAGGCAATCTGAAATATCTCATGGGAAAAACCACTGACCTGGAAAATAGATCCAGGAGAGATAATTTAAAAATTATTGGACTGCCTGAGAGCCATGACCAAAGTAAGAGCCTAGAAAGCATCCTCCAGGAAGTTCTCAAAGAAAACTGCCCTGATGTTTTAGAACCAGAGGGCAAAATAGAGGTCGAAAGAATCCACCGATCACCTCCTGAAAAAGATCCCAAAAAGAAAACTCCTAGGAATATTATAGCCAGGTTCCGGAATTCCCAGATTAAGGAGAGAATATTACAAGCAGCCAGGAAGAAACAATTTGAATATTGTGGAAACACAATCAGGATAACCCAGGATCTGGCAACTTCTACACTGAGGGAGCGAAGGGCCTGGAATGTGATATTCCGAAGGTCAAGGGAGCTGGGATTAAAACCAAGAGTCACCTACCCAGCAAAACTGAGTACCATGTTTCAGGGGAAAATATGGTCATTCAGTGCAATAGAGGACTTTCAAGCATTCTTGCTGAAAAAACCAGAGTTGAATAGAAAATTTGACATTCAGATGCAAGAAGCATGAGAAGATAAACAGGGAAAAGAAATCATAAGGAACTTATCAAAGTTGAACTATTTTTTTTAAAGCAATCGGGGTTGAGTGGCTTGCTCGGGGTTGCTTGGCCGGTTGTTGTTTCTGGGTGTGGTGCTGGGTGTCTGGGCCCGGATTTGATCTGGGTCGTCCCGGCACTGGGGCTGGTGCTCTTGCTCGCTGAGCCACCTGGCCAAAGTTGAACTATTAACATTCCTACATGGAAAAACAATAATTGTAACTTATGAAACTTTTCTCAGTAGTTGAAGGGATTAGAAATATATATGTATGTATATGTACATATATATATGTATGTGTATATATATATATATGCCTTTATATGAGGGTATGCAGGCATATGAATACATATGTGAATGTGTGTATATACGTTTACAGGTATACATAGATAGAGGGCACGGGACCAATTTAACAGGAAGGGATGATACTTAAAAGGTGAAATTAAGAGGTGAGAGGAATATAATGAGAGGAGATGGGGAGAGACAGAGTAGGGCAAACTATCTCATACAGAAGAGGCAAGGGAAAATGGTTACAATGGAGGGGAAGAACAGGAAGGCAAAAGGGAATGGGTCAACCTTATTCCTATTGAAACTGGCTTGAGGAGGGAGGGAAATACACACTAAATAGGGGATCTCACCCTCCAGGAGAACAGGGGGGGAAGGAGATGTGAGGGGGGATGATGGAAGGGAGGGCAGGCTGGGGGGGAGGGAAGTTGGAAGCACCCACTTTTGAAAAGGGACAGGCTCAAAGTAGAGAATAGAACAAGTGGGAGGTGGGATAGGAGGGAGGGAAATATAGTCAGTCTTTTACAATATATCTACTATGTCATTGTTTTGCATTAGCCGCACATGTACAACCTATACTGAACTGCTTGTCTCCCCAGTGGGGGTGGGTGGCAGGGGGGGAAGGGAATGAATCTGGAATTGAAAGTTTTAAAATCAAATATTCAAATATATATATATATATATGTGTGTGTGTGTGTATATATATATATATACTATTATTAATACCATCTTACATGTTATTAAGAAAAAAAAAGATATACAGGCACTGAGGCATAGAGATCCACTGGAAAAGTTGAAACGGGTATGGGAGAAAATATGGGAGAGAGCAGATTGGAGGTGGGGACATCCTGTGGGACTGCTGTTTTGGGGGGATGGGTGAGGGAAAAACGGGGAGAAAATTTGTAACTCAAAATCTGGCGGAAACGAATGATGTAAATCAGAAAAATAAATAAAAAAAAAAAACTAAATTGAAAAAAAAAAAAGAGTCCAAGGGAGGTTCCCAGAGCCCGTACCTCATCTCAACTGCACTTATTTTTAAAAAGAAGCTACCAGAAAAGACTGAACTCCCTACACAGCTCTAGAGAAAGATAATACACAATGAAAAGTGGTTGCTAATTTGGGTTACTTTGATGTACTGGGGAGCTACAGTACAGCCAGGATCCTCCTTCCTCTAGCCCCAGAGCAGGGGAAAAGGACGTATTCATTAAATAACACAAACAGCAAAGAAATGCACCCACTATTTGCTTACCAAAATGCTGCCTGTAAGGGATTCCTTAGCTATGTCTTAGATTTATTCAGCTAGACAATTAAGGAGTCACAAATTATATATATATAAATGAGGCAAAAGCCCCTCTTTTTTATTAAAGATATGAGTCTACTTAAGACAAAAAAATGAAAGATTACATTTCTTCTTCTAAGATGTTCGATTGCATTCTGGTGATTATGGCATGCTCCTCTTGCCTGTGCAATTCAAGGACCGGAAGCCACTTAATGTATTTATGTCTCTATAAAAAAAGAAAAGTTGAATTCCAAATGTCAGTCTAGAAAAAGAGTACCACGCAGACTAAAAATGAACAGGGGCTGTGTCTCCCTTAGGTCTTATCAGCCTTACAGGAGGCTGAAAATCTTAGCCAGAGGATTAAGATCCCACTACCACAAATACCTTTACAAAGAAAACTTCCATATAACAAAAGCTATTTTCAGGCCTCAGGGCTTTGTTGAGCTGGTTAAAAAAACAAAACCAAAAACATTATATGTTGTTTGCATAGCAGGCAGGGACAAGAATCTTCAAATCTAAGAGCTAGAAAGGCCCTGAGAGCTCAGCTACAGGATAAAACAGAGACCTGGTGAAGGAGAGGTAGTGATGTCCCCAGGGCACACAGCTTTTGAGCTGGGGCTGGAAGGCCTGGTATTCTGAATCCCTCAGGTCTTATAGAAAAATCACTTGAATTCCTAAACTACCCATCAAAACCCAAGCCTGTCCTAGTACACTCACACACACACATCACCTCACACCCTCTAACCCTTAACCTAAGGGGACAGCATGGGAAAGTGATAAGAGCCTTGGAGTGAGGTCAGAAGTTGTGAGTTTGGATACTGGCTCTGCCACTCACTACTTGGGCTACTCTTGGGCAAGTTCAGGTCTGGTTTCAGAATCTGTAAAGAGGGGGGGAGCTGGACTAGATGACCTGTGGGGACCCTTCCAACTCTACATCTGCAATCCTATGGTCCCAGCCTGCCAATACACAGAACTAGAAGGGAAAACAAGTGGGGCAATGCTTAGATTATGATTTTCCTTTTTTTCCTGTGGGGTTCAAAGCATTTTTTTTCTCCTCCTTTGAAGATGATGTTTCATCCCGTGATCCTACAGACTGACAATGTGCTTTCTAGCAATGTATTTATTTAACAAAATGCCATTCCTACAAAACCAAATGGAGTTTCCCTTGCCTGTGCCAAAACATAAACTAGAAATTAACTTTAAAAAAACACCATTTCCTATTCTTTGCAAATTAAAATTAGTTTGATCTGAATGTATTGAGGTTTTTGCATTTAAAAATGCTTGGCATCATAGTTTCCATTAAAGAACACAATATTACTCAGAGCTGGATGCCTTCTCAGTTCTATCTAATTTCCTTCCATTTTACTGTATCAATTGTCAATAATCTCCCCCCACTTTAAGTAATATTCTGCATGTAATATTTGCTAACCATAACCTAATTTTACATATGTTAACCTAATCATGTGCTGAGGCACATCTGTCCTCAGGACTCCCACTGAGCATTCTCCTCCAGGTGAAATGATACCAGAAGGCTAAAACACACAGATCCTGCTACATATCCAAAACCAAGGCAACACCACAGGGAAAATCTTGCTTCACAATTAAGAGAATCCTCAAGCATCAGAGCGGGAGAACATCTCTGGGAAGGGAAAGTGTGGCCCATCCTACTTTAAAACAAGGCAAAGATTAAACTTCAAAGATATTAAAATAAACCAAAAAGAACTAGGCTATGAGCCCAGAGGAGATAAGGACCTCCATCGGGTCGCAGCTTCCCGATTTCTAGCTCCATGCTCTTTCCAGCACGCCGTGCTGCCTTTCTATACAACTATTTACTTTCATGCTCTTTCTGGTCATAAATATTCTCTAAGGAAAAGGGTAAGCGAGGGAAATCAAAGTAGGTCCATGCAGAGACCATGAATCTCTGGATTCGAGATGGAGGGGCCCTCACAGATCATCTAGCACCACTCCCTCATTCTAAAGATGAGCGCTACGAGGTACAGATAGGGTCAGGTCCCTTCCCAGAGTCACCTGGCTAACAGGTAACAGAGATGTGATCTGTGCTCATCCATTATCCTTTCCATTGGACTAAGAGAAGCCCCTCATTTTGTGGAATATGAAAATAAGTAACTTGTTCATAATCACATAAAGGTGGTGAGTAGCAGAGGCAGGATTCAAATCCAGGTTCTCTGCCTCTACTGTATCATGCCAATGGTTGTCAGTCTGCTGCCCAGTGAAAGTGCTGAGTGAGCTCTCACTAAGGTATAATTCAGGAATGCTTCCCTCCTCTCCCCCCTCACCTGCTTCTACAATGCCACATGCCCCTGAGGTCAGATCTCAGAGGGGGTCTTAGGGTCAAAGTTCTCTAAGGGTCAGAGTCAGGTCAGAACTTGTCTTTTGCTGCCCCCTTGGACTTGATTGGACAGCTGTACCACTAACACTTGGAGCAGGGCTTGCTTCCAGGGGAACTGAGTGAGGCTGCCTCTGCCCTGTCTGCATCCCCAAGGGCTCTTCCTTGTTTCTGCTAACATTCCCAGGGTGCCAGTGCCCCCAGTGAACAAGGCCAAGTAGCCCCTTCCCTCGGGTTCTCTGCATTTCAGAAGTTAATAATCAGGGACTCCAGTGAATCACTTCTTTTTTAAGGTGATTAATGATAAAATGATTACCCCTTTTATTCTTTTTCTCCTCCCTCATCTTTCTCTTTTCATCTTCCTGGATAAAGCTCTCATTCACATCATCGATGTTTTCCAGGGTGTCATCGTGATCAAGCAGGGTCTTGGTGACTTCTGAGTTGCCTCGTGGTAAATTGTTAGTGAGTTTGCTGCAACAATAAAACCCCAGATGAGACCCTCATCTCACAACAAACAGCACATACAAAGCAGCTTTTCCTGCATCCCCTTTTCTACATGCCCACCTGCTTCTTGTAAGTTCTCTTTCAGATGTCATGGGGTATGTGCCTAGTCATCTAGGCAAATTTGACTCAAGTGCCTAGCAAGGGGGTCCTTGCCCCAAGGAGCTCCTACTCTACTACTCCACCACAATGGTTGTACTGAATGGAATGGAATTGCACCCATTCATTTATTCAGTTGCTATTGAGTCATTCTGAGTGCCTAGCACGTGAGGAACCTACATTCTCCAGGCCACATGTGACTCTCTAGGTCCTCAAGTGTGGCCCTTGGACTGAATTCAAACTTTACAGGACAAATTTTGCCTCTAATATCCCGTGTCCTGGAATGACCACACCTAGAACACTGTGTTTGCATGGAAGCACCACGTTTTAGGAAGGATAGAGACAAATGGCAGGGAAGGGGTGAGTCAAGAAGAGAGCAAGCAGGATAGTGAAGGATCTAGGTAGGCTTGCTCTGGAGAAAAGAAGACAGAATGTTACAAAGAAGGGGGATTACACTTGTTCTGCCTGGCCCAGGAGAAATAGGTAAAAGTTACAGAGAGGCAGATTTTGGTTCAAGAGAAAGAAACATTTCCTAACAATGGGAACTACCCCAAAGTGGAAGGGGAAGCCTCAGAAAGAATGGTTTTCTAGCAGAAAGTAGATAAACACTTATCAGAAAGGTTAGATGGGCTAGTCCACAGATGAGATGGGCTGGCCCTCTGGGGCAGGCAGAGAGCATATTTTCTTCCTTGCTTTCTACCCTTCTCAGTGGTCAAGCCAATAGTTGTCTGCTGATTGGCTGCTTGGTAAATCAAAGACCTGGAAGTTTTAGATGCAATAAGTGTATGTGCCAAAGAAAAAAAGGAAAAGTGGCCATGGCAGAGGTCAAGGAAAAACACAGAAAAGGAGAGAGGGGAAAAAG
Source organism: Petaurus breviceps papuanus (assembly GCF_028583685.1). Taxonomy (NCBI): domain Eukaryota; kingdom Metazoa; phylum Chordata; class Mammalia; order Diprotodontia; family Petauridae; genus Petaurus; species Petaurus breviceps. Next base: position 1,452,640 of record NW_027187290.1, read on the forward strand.
AAACCCATTTAACCTAGTGAAGGACAATGAATGAAGGATTTGCAGATTTGGAAAAAATAAGCCCAGCACTCAATGCCCAGCAACATAGAGAAGCCAATTTTCACAAGAGAAACTCGGACTCCAGAGACTGAAAGGCAGGCAGGCAGACTGCACTCTTCTCCAAAAGGATGGATCTGGGATTTGGAACTGCAGGTATATGTGTGGGAAAGGAAGTGTGTGTGTGTGTGTGGGGGGGAATCAGAGAGGTAACATGCCTCACTGAACTGGGCTGCCAACCCTGTTCCCCAATTCAGCACTTTGGTTTTCCATGGCGTAACTTATTTTCTCTCCAAATTCCTTTACTGAAAGGCCACCAGAATACCCTGGATAAAGAAGTAACCCCAAGAAACAGGATCTTTGACAAATCATCATAGAAGCATCTCTAGATCTAAAATAAGCCATGAGGCAAAGGCCTGGCAAAACAAAACACTTTTTATCTCTGGATTCTTTATGTTGCAGGGAAATTAAATGCACTTTAAAAGGACATGTACCAATGTCTTTTTCAGTACTTGGACTTTCAGGCAGCATGTTGGTCACCACTAGCTTTCCTGAACCTCCTGTATTACCAAAGGGGCCACAGTTGTGCACACAGACTAAGAGCTCTCTGAATGCTAACATTCGATGACAGAACTCTGAAATGACTGTCAGCATGGGAGGGCAGAGAAAACCAGAGATGGAGTCCCTTGTTAGCAGCATCATTAGCAACTGCTGTCATTTTTCCAGCACTTCACAAAACACTTCCTATTCATCTTTTCACTTGATACTCACAACAATTCTGTGAGATACTTACCGCAGGAATGAATATTCCCATTGGGAGAAAAGGAGGCTCAGAGTAGCAAAGCAACTTCTCCAGAGTGATCCAGCTAGTAAGTATCTAAGTATCACAATCAGGATTTGAACTCAAGTCTTCCTGACTCCAAGTCCTGCCTATGCTATGTCCCCTATGCTATGCTGCCACTTCTTTATGTGACTAGTTGCACCAGAATGGCCTTGTCACTAATTCAGTTCCAAAGTTTACAGGAAATACAGCAGAGGATGTGGCATTTTTGTACATTTTATGTACCGGAAATTAAACAGCAAGACACCCAGTAGAGGTGGTTTGCAATAAGGACAAGAATTCTAGTGAGTGATTACAAAGCATTTAATTTACAAAGTGCTTTGATAAAAGGTCAAGATGACCTAATGGGCCTGGTGTCCAGTGAGAGAGAAGAGGAGAAGAGAAGAGAAAAGAGAGGACAGAGGGGAGAGGAGAGAGAGACAGAGACAGAGAGAGACAGAGAAAGAGGAGGGAAAGACAGAGAGAGATAGAGACAGAGAGAGAGAGGAGGGAGAGAGGAGAGAGACAGAGAGAGAGAGACAGAGATGAGAGAGGACAGAGACAGAGAGAGAGACAGAGAAAGAGGAGGGAAAGACAGAGAGAGAGAGGAGGGAGAGAGGAGAGAGAGAGGAGAGAGACAGAAGAGAGAGAGAGAGAGAGAGAGAGAAAGTTGAGGGAGAATTGGAACACCTTGCTTTTAGAGAATGGATGACCCACCCAAACACCTGGTAGGGCTGGGCTAATGTTTCAGTTCAACTCTGCCATCAAGGGCATTCTAGTTGGGCCTCCTCCAAGAAGAGAATGGTGAATTACTTTCTAAGAAGGCACAATCCCCCTAGTCTCTGGCATTCAGAATCCCTAATCAATTGTCTTGTTGTCAGGGCTCTACAGTCAGCTGAAAGAGCAGTAATCACTCACCAGGATGCAGAGGGAGCAAGAACCAGGTTCCCACTGGTCATATGTAAATATTGCAGAGAACACTATAGGCAAAAGATGGGGAGATGCTAGGCAGCTGGAAGAAAACATCAGATCAAGAAAGTAGTCCTATCAACACATGCCAGTGCAACCAAGCTGATACCAAAAGACAGCAATGAGATCACCACCTGCAAAGTCTCAGAAAGAGGCAGATCATTGAAGCCATGGGAGTAGATGAGTCTACTAAGGAAGAAAACATAGAGAAAAGAGTAGGTGGAGGACAGAACCTGGAGGGACACTGACACTTTGGCAGCAGGTGGAGGAAGAAAACTCAGTAAAAGAACCAGAAAAGGAGCAGCCAGACATCCTGTACCACAAGGGTGCAGTATCATGGAAGCCAAGGAATTAGATAGGATAAGGTAGTGAAAAACCAAGAACAGACCATTAGATTCAGTAATTAGGGAGTCATTAGGAAACCTTAAAAAGAACACACGCAATATGAGTAAAGTGATGGAAAGCAGAATGGGAGAGGCTGGGGAGGATGCAGAAGTAAGAAGAGTAATAACAATAATAGCAATAAGAACTACCATTTCTACAGAGCTTTAAGGTTTGCAAACCACTTTATAGATATTATCTCATTGGAGCCTCACAGCAACCTTTGGCAGGTAGGTGCTATTATTATCCCCATTTTACAGTTGAGGAAACTGAGTCAGACAGATGTTAAATGACTTGTCCAAGATCACAGAGATAATGGACATCTAAGGTAAGATTCAAATTCTGGTCTTCCTGACTCCAAGTCACATTATGACTACATTTTTAGTGCTTTAATTATTTGATCCTCAAAACAAAGTTGTGAAGTAGGTTGTGTAAATATTATTTTTCTGTCTACAGATGAATAAATTGAGGCTCAAACAAGTACCTAACTTGCCCAAGGTCACAGAGCTAACAAGTATTAAAGTCTGAAGCAAGATTCTTTCCCTTCAAGTCCAGGGCTAGAACCTCAATTTGGACCCAGGTCTTCTGACTCTGGCTTCAGTGTCCTCTCTGATAAGAGGCCTTCAACCATACTCGAATATCCTGTGCTGTTCTCAGGAGCCTCATGATGGAACCACCTCATATGGGAAACTGACCTTAAGTAAGTGAACTGCCTGAAATGAGGCAAGAATTTCACACTATAACATTAACTGTTATCACCAGGCTCCAGTGTACTCAGATTGTGATCAAAATGTTCTTTGACAATATTTCTCTAAAACTAGCATTGTGTTGAGAATTGGGAGGATTTTCTTTTCTTTGCCTGAAAGCTAGACTTAGGAAAACAGCTAGGCTGGGAACTGGAAACCTTTCAGCAGGTGGTGAATGACCAGATCCAGGGTTTCCAAAGAACATCCCTGGTCATATTACAGAGTTCAGTGAAACACACAAACATGAAGAACATTGTATCCTATCCCCAAATGCAAAGGATAATGATTTTTAGGCCACTTTTTATGACTCCTTTCTACCAATGTTTTTTAACCCTTCTCTCTCTTTGCCTTCCCACACTCTAAGAAGATAGGCCCTCTGTGAGCAAGGCTATCAGCATACTGGAATCCACAAATTAAAACACAGAAACTCACACTATGTTATAAAGCTCAGAGGGGACATGTTTCATAGATCATCACTACACAAGTGCCATGATGGGGTATGGACTCTGGGAACCCATCACCTGTACGTCATCACCATTACTGTCCAGGTTTGGGGTGGGGCATTCACGCTCTGTCTGCTAGTTCCTTACAAGCATAACAGATCACGTACAATCTTGAAAGGAAAATGAAAGGTCTGTCATGTCCAGACTCAGTACTGATTTCTCCACTTAGTGTGAATTTAGTAATTCAGTCTCCTAGGAAGAAAACAGAATTCTGGAACTGCATTTCTTTAAGTATAACCAGTTCTCCTTTTGCATTTAAAAAGCATCAGTTATAAGGCCCAGCAGTCATTGTTCATACACTTTGATAAGTAGTATCTTTGTTTGTATACAAACAAAGCCCTTAGAGTTGGTACCAAAAGTTGCACTTTATCTAAAAACAGATAAATGTTGGCCAAGAGTTGGCCCCCAAGAAAATCAGTGGAGTTGCTCCCTCTTCCGCCCCATAATCAGCTCACTCTGCTTTCAGCCTACTGGAGGATGGAGGGTTGGACCTCACTGGGCTAGGTACTTACTGACCCCAGTTAGTGGACAGTTAAGAGAGACTCAGAATCAATTTGAGGATGCTTTTTTATTGGCATCAAATTTACACAGGCTCTATTTTTCTATATCTGCAAGCAGTCCATATTGGCACAATTTCCATGAGAAATGAGTGAACACAAGGCAGAGGTGAAATAATAGATGACTTCTGTAGCAAAGTTCTGCAGGGAGATGACAGTTAAAGGGATTGCATTGAAGAAGCCCCCAAACAAATGTACTTAAATATCTGCCTCTGGGCAAGTCTCTCCCCTCTCTTCTTCAACTGCTCTTAAAAATCCTCCCTAGGCCTCAGGGCTCAGTTCTAGTCTTACTTGTTCTAAGAAACTTCCTCAGGCAACTGCAAGTCACCTCAATCCCTTCCTCTCCCCCTAACTGCGAGGAAATATATTTTGTTGTCTCTACCTTGCACTTGGGCACTCAATCAATCATCTCTCATTACCTAGTGTATTACAATGTACTTCAGACCTGTAATAGATACTTTGGAAATACAGCTAATATGCATTCTACAAATGCAGATACTGTGTTGGGCTGGGAGAGACACATAAAGGCAATGAAGCAGAATAGCTTTTTTAAAAAGAGCATGCTTATTATACAAACATCATGGAAATATTACTTTCCAGGATTTCAAAAATGCCTACAGGTTGCCTTCCCTTTTGAACAAAAACGAACTGAGGTACAATCCCCATGCTTTGGAGCCCACCTGACAGAAAGAGATCCTCCCATACTGGAAAACTAAGAAATAAAAGGATATACTTGCATGCTTGTGTACCTTTGTTGGCAAATGATACAGCAGCAGATCAGAACGTCCCCTAGTACAGACAAGCAGACAATCCCAATGAAGAATAAGCGAAGGCTTAGCTGAATATCTGTTGGGCAAAGGACAGGGCCTGTTAACACTTCTGTAACTCAAGCAAGCAAAGATGAGCCATCTTTCATCAAATCTTCAGAGAAAACCTAATTAGCTAATCGAGCTGAAGGAGGAGACATCCTTGTTTCATGACAAGGGATAATATATGTGCCGGTGGAATAGCGCAAAGGGGCTTTCTGGTACACAGCTCAAGGCTGCCCTGGAAAAAGGTGGCTCACCAAAAAGGCAAGCTTTTGAAAAAATCAGGCTATTTTTTTGTCAACAGATTGTGATCCATCGTAGGCATTCCCTCCTAGGGCTACACGTCTGTTTTCTTTTTGGACATACGCTATACATCCCAGGGCACTCAAGTAGCTAATTCATCTCTGAACAGTTAACTTGATAAAACAATTGGTCTCTTAAATGCTGACTTTCAAACTATACTCCCATTCAATTAATCGAGGAATCAAGTAGCAGCAGCCGACTACAAATATTCAGACTTTCATTCTTTTCGAAGCGTGTTCTTAAAAGAGCTGGGGAATTGTCACTTTCAGCACAACTTTTTTCTTTTACAAAAAGCCTAATATCTTTCCCCATACAATATAAAAAATGCACTGATGAATGAATAATAAATATTTTAAATTTGCAATCCTGTCGTTCCGACAAAGGTACAATTTCCATCATGAATGCTACATGGTCAACAAAGAACTGGGACGTGAAGAATGACTGTGTGAACTTTTTGTTTTTTTTGCAGGGGGAAGGCAGGGCAATTGGGGTTAAGCGACTTGCCCAAGGTCACAGGCTAGTTTTTGTGTTAAGTGTGTGAGGCCAAATTTGAACTCAAATTCTCCAGACTCCAGGGCCAGTGCTCTATTCACTGCACCACCTAGTTGCCACCTATGTGAACTTTTTAAAGAAATGATATCTCATGGGACTTATAGCATTAAATCTTCAAGTACTGGAAACTGGTCCTGTGCCCTCACGATTCTGAGGAATTGTCCAAGAGGCTTGACCAAAACTAGCATTGTGTGGTAGAAAGAATAGTGGCCTTGGCACAAAGAGAAGCTGTGTTTGTGACCCTTGACAAGTTGCTTCACCTCTCTGAGGGGAATCTCCTCATCTATAAAATGGATATAATGACATTTCACGTGGGTGGCTGTGGGATCAAATAAGAAATGTATTTTGCAAACCTTAAAGCATCATATAAATGTCAGATATTATTATTGAAAAATATGCAATTTTTAAATTGCTTCTTTAAGACATCTCCCACTTTTGTGGGTTGGAGCACTCCTCTCCCCACTGGGAGAACATGGCCTCTCTCTAATTTAGCAGACGGGTTTTGAGAGGTTCTATGGCCAGCAAATTCATCACCCAAGATGACTCTGGGGTTGAGCTTCTCTGTGCCACAAGAATAACAACAGCAACAACAACCAATTTTCAGATAATGCTTTCCAGGCTGGCAAAGTGCACAATGGAGGTGTATTGAATTTAGATTTTGGGAATAAGGTTTTCAATTCCAGCTCTCTAATGAAGCTTGCGCAAGTCATCTCCCTTCCATGGCCTCAGTTTTCTCAACTGTAAAATCTATAATCTTACTTAATAACACAAAAGCTAATTGAAGACAGCTTCCTTTTGGGTTTTGTCTCCCAACCACTGTCACCCCTGTGCCCAGCACACAGGTGTTGAATAAATGTTGAATTAAATTTAAAATAATAACAATAACTGACATTTCTGTAGCATTTTAAAGTTTACAAAGTGTTTTACATCTATTCTCTCATTTGAACCTCATGACAACTTTGTGAGATAGAGACTATTATTACCTCCATTTTACAAATGAAGACATTGAAGATCAGAGTTAGTTAAATAAGTAGCCTAGCATCACAAGCTACCAAGTGTGACAGGCAGGATTTGAATCCAGGTCTCTCCTGATTCCAAGTCCAGTACTACCCACTATGCCATGTTTTCTCAGAAAAGAATTGATAAAGTATGGGTTGGCAGGGCTTACCAAAGCCTAGCTCCCCTGGTATATCACATGCAATGAGGTATCAGAAGAGAACTTTAATGGAAAAATTTTTAAAACCAAAAAAACACCTCCTTTCTTCCCCTCCGCCCACCAAAAAGAGGCCTGTGGAAATATCTAAGCCAACTCTCCTATCTAATAGTGATCAAGGCTTGACATACAGTAACTTTGAGACATGGAACATGTACACTGGAAATGCACATAAAAATGGTAACTCCTGGAAAGTAAAAATGGTTCTATTCCTAAAAGTCTAAAAGCTTGAGACAAAATTATGGGAAAATCCAAAGCAAGAGAAAGGGATTGCTCCTATTTCTGATCAGCCACAGACCCAAGGAGAAGCTGTCCCAGTAATGGTGGCTGGAAAGCCATCTCAGAAAAATCATCCCCTTATTCTCAAGTATGCGCTGAGGGTATTTCTGGGGACAAAAGATTTAGAACTGGAAGAAGCCTTAGAGATTACCGAGTCAACTCCCCTCATTTTACAGAGGAACTGAGGCTTGAAGAGGGAAAGTGACTTAGCCAAAGTCACTTGGGCAATAAGTGGCCAGCTCCTCAGAGTCCAAATCCAGAATTCTTTCCATTTCACCACACAGCCTGCACTATGTGGTCTGGACACAACAGGCTTTGCCAAGGCTGTGCAGCTACTCTCTGCCCTCCAAGTGTGAAATAGAGAGTCACTCAGCTATTCTTGGGTCCTCTTTGGAAAAAGCAGGATGGTTGAGGTGAACAGTTTAGCTATGTAGGCCATAGCATGGTATCCATATCCAGAGATTTTTTTTTTCTAGAGAAATAACTTCCTCAGAAAAAAAAGAATAGCTTTCAATTCTAATTGGTAAGTGCTTCACTTAATTAGGTTACTTTTTGATTGCTGTAACTCTGTGAGGTGGAAAAGAGAATAGAAACTGGTACAAATTGTTAGTTTCAACCCAATGTTTCCTGACTCATTTGAACATCATTCTTGACCCCGTGCCATGTCCTGATTCAGGGGATCAACTGGAGACTAGACATCTAGTACAAGTACAAATTGTCTCAAGCCAGGAGATAGCATGCTTTTCTACTGAAGACTACCTCACAAGATAAAGTATCATCCCAAGTGCCATTGGAATGGGAGTGAGGGGAGGAAGAAAGAGATTGAGAACAAGAGGGTGGGTGGAGACAGAGAGAGATTGGTGATTTCTTTCCAAATCAGAGGCCCTTATTTTATGAACTCATTGCATTGGAAAAAAATCTCACACACTATTCCTATTGTTCCCACTTAATCCACCCAAAATACTATAGAGATTTCTACTTCACTTGCTTTTGGACCAGTTCCCAGTTTGTACATTAAGATGGGATTAATAAAAATGGAATGTGCTTGGGACTTGAGGGGAGACTGTGCAAAATTCTGACTGAGGGCCCAGAATTTAAACTCCTATCATGTAAACAGTTTCTGCATTTTTATCAGCTAGATCCATACCAACTATTTGAAGATAAGCTTACTGTTTACTAAAGGAGAGTAACATGTTATCTTATTGTTTTCTTCTGGGAAATAGCAGCAGCCGAATTTCAAACACATGGTTTGATTAAGAATCTCATTTCCACGACATGCCTCGATCTTCTGTCCATCCCTTGGCCAGCAAGCTTTCGGAGACAGAAATTCAAGAGAGATTTTTTAGCAATAGTCATTAATACCTCATCCCATTCCTATACTCCATTTGAGTAACTATTATGACCCAAATGTCTCCCAGAGCCAAAACAAATAGAAAGGAAAGTTCATCTCACCCACTGAAAGAAAATAGGAAATTGGTTGTTGAAATAATAGTCAAATGAAAAATTAAAAGAAGACCATCTCAGGTCGGATGTCTCCTACTAGATGAACTTACAGAAGATGCTTGAATTGTCAACAGCTTAAGGATAAAAGTTATTTTCCAAAGACATGCCCTGAATGGTATGGGCTATAGTCGCATGTCTTTAGGAATAACTCAGTTTACATATCCCAATTTGGATTCACCAGTAGGAAGAATACCCAGACTTAGAGGAAGAAGGCAATTTGCAAACATGGCATGCCAAAGGGGAGCTAAAGGAAGACCATGAAAACCATAGCCTTTCCAAACTTAGAGATTGATGTCTGCCCAAAGGGAAGAAGAAGAAGGATTTCTCAAGACTACCTTTCAGGTCAAGGATGCTGTACCTTAACTGGATAATTTTTTAACCCACAAAAGCCTGCTAAATTGTGCAACAGCAGAATGACAAAGAGCCTATTAAAAGGGAAGCAGCAGAAGCAGCTGGGGGAAAAGTGTTCATTGTTCATTCTAACTCAACACTTTGACACAGCTGTAAGCTTTGTAAAATGCCTTTACATATACTGTCAATTGTGGAGGGGGAGATAATAATACATTTACATAAGCTTTAAAATATGAAGAACATCGCACATGCATTATCTCATTTGATCCTTGGACACACTTGGTCGATTTAGTACAGTGAAAGGCATTTTAAACCATTTGATTATCAAAATTTTCTTAAGATTTGACTCACACCAGATTCTATGCTTTCCTTGAGATGCAACAGCTGGATTTTATTTTAAGTCAGTGTTAGACCAGAGAACCAAATTTGAGGGTACCAGTTTACAGTGGCTGTTTCCATACACCAATGTCTTGTGAAAATACTGTGATCAAAGCTCTTTTTGATGAAGGCAACGCAGAGCTGTGTGTCTGCCAAAGGACAATTTACCTGAACCCTGTGATAGCCATGGAAATGTAAAGCGGCTACCTCTCAGAGCCTGCAAGGCTAAATCATTGTAAGACCCCAATTATTACTATCTCTAGCATCAGGCTGCTCACTATAGGAAAAAACCAGTTTGGCTCTGGCATATGCCATTGCACCCCCCTCTAACTAGGTGATATTGTGGACGTTTTGTAGACTAGGAAACAGGGACACAGACACATGAAATATATCAGGCCAAGGTCACAGACTGGGACAGTGTTTAAATCTGGAATAGAAACAAGCAATTGATGGAATGCCCTGTTAACATACTAATGGCTCCCAATTATTTCTGGCATATCTTTGCATAATTTGAAATAACTGATTTATCTTTGTAATTCATGTGGCTTCTCCTTGAAGGGACACCAAATGTGTTCCAATAGGGGAAATGTCTAATTGTGGTTAATCATTCTCAGGGGGCAGTTGCAGGCCTGAGAAACACATTAAGTACAGTATTACAGAGAAATTCTGGGAGATGAAATCTGACCTTTAAAAAAAAAAGATCAGCAAGACAGATGGAAAAAACATCTGGTCTAGTTCACAACATCAGGGCTTCCCAACACCTGGCTAAATGCCATCAAAGGCTCATATTTCCCCAAACCTGGGACAATTGACTGAATCTCAGGCTCTGTTCCAAAGGTCAATCATTGGGGAATGACTTAGAGATGCTGCCAGATATCTACAGAAGAGCATATTTAATTCAATTCAACAATTTAATAAGCATTTTTAAACTGCTTGCTATGTACTAGGCACAGGAATGGTAGGGTCCAGTGATTTAAGACACTTACACCTTGGATAGAAGAACTGGTTTGTATCATCTTCTGATCCTCCTAATATCATGTTAGAGTTTTCAAGAGACTTCTCATTCCTTCTCAAAGTATATCCAAATGGAATTGCAAAACCTGAAAGTGCTCAAGAATTAGGTTACTTGAACCCAATATATTCAAGAATTTATTACTTTTAATGACATTTTAATAGTAACTACTTTTCTTTATGAAGGCATCAAGCGTAATATTAAGAGAGATAGCAAATTTCCAATGTCTCTAGTCAGCAGGTCACTATTGTGTAAAGCTGAATAGCAGCATATTATGACAGTTAAACACATTTCTGAATACACAGGACACAAGGCAAAATTATTTTCACTGTTGCTCTTAAGTTTAAATAATTTATAATAAAAAATTTTTAAATGGAAGCCTGATACAACAATAACTGACAGTTACATATACAGTACTTAAAGGTATGCAAAGTGCTTTATATCTGTTTTCTTATTTGGGTTTCCAAACAGCTCTGGGAGGATCCCTGTCTCTATGTGAAGAGGAGAAAACCGAGGCCCAGAAAAGTTAATAACTTGCCTACAATCAGACAACTAGTATGTGTCATGGAACTATATAACTAAGGTAAAGTTGCAAGTCACAAATGCCACTTCTTTTGGTCATTTATCAAAGTGGCAGATGAGTTGACAACTTGGAGACAGGAGGAACAGAGGTCTTTGAGTTCCGTGTTTGAGCTGGTAGTATTATCAAGTCCAACTGAGCCTCTCATTTTTCTGAGAAGGAAACTTGGGCCTAGGGGGGATAAAGGGACCAGCTCAAAAGCACACAGCTATGAAGTCATAGAAGAGAAATCTGAATCCAAATGAACCCTTGTTTCTGAATCCAGGGGGTTCCCTACTCTTCTATGTTGTTGGTCATCTCTTAGCTATAGGGAATTCATACCAGAAGTACTTTTGGAAGAAAGATCTGCCTCCTGCTTCAGTGAGGAAAACCCAGGCCATCCAAGTGGAACACACTTCTCTTCTCTCCTCCCCATTAAGAAGCAGGTTTTAACATCTATTCTGCCAATCTCAGAGGTTTGTATCATCTAGGAAGGCATGTTCTTCCTCCTTTACAACACTAACCCCCTCACTCTGTGCTTTCAACCTTTGCCTGCTCCACACTTACTCACTTTTCTACCTTATTTCATTTTCGTTTTCTCCATCCACTGTTTGTCTACTGATGGCAGAGAAAGTCAAGACTGGCAGCCTAATAGTGAGGGAGGGACCAGAATAACAACAAAACCTAGACTGACCGTAGAATTTACAAAGCACAGGAGTCTGGGCCCACAGTGTAGGGGAAGTTCTACATACTCCAGAAGGCCCTGAGAAGGCCACTGTTTAACAAGATGTCATCCCCTCAGGTCCTGGGGATGGGGGCAGGTGAGAAGGTAGGGGAAGCTGTATGCTCAAGTGAATTAGCAAACAAAAAATATTATGTTCTGTTTACCCTAAAAAGACAAGAGAGTTAATAATACATTTGAACAATTCCATTATTTAAAAAAATAGACTACTAACAGTCTACCGTTTTCCAACTCAGACCATAGTACAGATTGGCAAAGTATGTAACTGCTTAATAATGACAATTCCATTTCACATAACCACAGCTCAGATGCTCTCAATGACTATGGGGGTGGGACTGGGAGTGAGAGAGAAAGGATCCTGGGACAGAAGCAGTAAGACACCAAGATGAGGAGAAATAAGGTTTATCTTCTTTTTTTCTTTTTGGAGGGGGAAGGGGAGGGCAATTGGGGTTAAGTGACTTGCCCAAGGTCACAAGGCTAGTTTTTGTGTTAAGTGTCTGAGGTCGGATTTGAACTCAGGTCTTCCTGACTCCAGGGCCAGTGCTCTATTCACTGAGCCACCTAGCCACCCCAGTAAGGTTTATTTATGCTTGTAAGTTTCAGGAAGTAATTTTTCTTTGGCAGTCATGTATTTTTTGCTGTTCAGTCATGTTGGACTCTGTGACCCCATTTGGGGTTTTCTTGGCAAAGATACTGGAGTGGTTTCCCATTTCCTTCTCCAGCTCATCTTACAGATAAGAAAACTGAGGCAAAGAGGGTGAAGTGAATTGCCCTGGGTAGTTAGTAAGTATCTGAGGCCAGATTTGAACTCAGGAAGACAAGTCTTCCTGACTTCAGTGGCCACCTTCCACCACTCTCCACTCTATCCTAGCTGCCAGTCATGTATTATGAACCAGTAAAAATCTATTATGGATTGGGGATGCTTCACTGATCTAATCCAACACTCTTATTTTACTGGAAAATTAAGGAAACCAAAGCCAAGAAGATGGGAGTGACTTAACCAAGGTCATACAACTAGTTAGCAGCAGAGTCCAGTACAATACTTAGCTCATTTGATACTTTGAAAGCTTAAAAAAATGGTACTCATTTCACAAAAACTATTCAAAATCCACTACCTTCCCCCTTCACACTATGTGCAATCCCCATCCCACACATTCCATAATTAACCCATACAAATTCTACATAACATTCTCGATGCTTTCTCTTTGGTCATTTAGTGTCGCAGGCAGGGGTGCCAATGTGCCACTCACACTGGCAACCTGTTTGTTGCCTTTCAGTCTCAGGATGACGCTAACTCACCTCTTTTTTCAGTTATTCCTGTCCTTAAGAAGAATGACTTTTAAACTACTTATTGCAAGCAAGTTGTTGGCAGCATGCTATACATAGCCCATTTACATCTTTCTATTGCTTTGTGGATCACTTATTATTTTCACAATTTTCCATCTTTGGAGACCATATAAAATACCTTAAATCAAATACCTCAAAGAGATTTCCAATTTTAGTAGGAATCATATTAGGATCACTGAAAACAATACTCTCACTCTCCCCTTCCTACTCCATTATAGGTCCAGCTCATTATTTACGCACAGCAAATATTTGCCCCAAATACAAAGATTGTGGGCTATTCAAAGAAGTTGCTGCTTGTCCATCACATAATGTGATGGTCACATTATTAAACAGTGGCCCACCCATGGCCTCCTGGAGTATGTAGAACTGGTTTTCCCTAATCTCAGGGGCTCCAGACTGCTGCGCTTTGTAAATTCTAAGGTCAAGCTACCTTTGTGTGTTATTCTACTCACTCCATCACTGTTCAGCTTATCCATTTTCACACATTTTTACTGGCTTGAGTTTTCCAGCATGAATGGCTATACTGGCCTATTTCACATTGCTAGGGAGGATTTATGGGGTTTTGGACCTTAATGCCATTAGTACAGTATTATATGCCAATAGAAGCATTTGGAGTACTTTACCATCAATAGGGAATCCTTTTATTTGAGAAAGAAGACATCTTGAATTATCTTGGAAAATACTTTGGGTAAATTTCTTCCTATTTAGTAGTGGTGCTGATAGCAGCTCACATTTAGATAGCACTTTAAAGTTTAAAGCATCTGACATATATTATCTCCTTTTAATCTCATAACAACCCTGTGAACTGGGTGCTATCTTTATCCCCATTTTACAGATTATAGGATCACAGATTTAAAGCCAGAAGTGCCCTTGAGGGTCACTGACAGACTGATGCTTAGAGAGAGTAAGTGACTTGTCACACAACGAGTAGGTATCTGGAGCAGGAGTGGAACCCGAGTCTTCCTGATTTCAAGACCAGAATTCTTTCTACTACAATTCACTTGATGCCATAAGTTAGAGATTTAGAGCTATAAGGGATTTCAAGTCATATTGTCCAACCCCCTCATTTTACAGCTGAGAGAAACTAAATACAGAGAAGTTTAATGACTTGCCAGTAGTCACACATAGTAAGGTGGAAGAGGTAGGATTCCAGTCTAGGTCCTATGACTCTAGATGGTGCTTTTTCCATTGCTTCACCCTGTCTTAAAGAAAAACTGCAATATTTCTACACCAAGCCTCCTACACTTTGATAGAACCATGATCTCACAGGGTGTAGGCACTGCCTTTGTCAGTAGAGATTATAACTCCTATATGCCTCCTTAGTGGCTACTATATTCAAGGACCTGCTCAAGAAATATAAAAAGCAAATCAAAATAGTCCTTGCCCCTTTAAGGAGGAGTTGGATGCATATTAGGTTTAAAAGGGTGAGGGGCAGTTGGTCAGAGTAATATTTTATGTTAATAAGAGTCAATCAATAAACATTTATTAAACACCTACTATGTACCAGACACTGTGCTAAGCGCTAGGCATACAAAGAAAGGCAAAAGGCAGGTCCTGCCCTTGAGGAGCTTGAAATCTAATGGGGGAGACAACATGCAAATAACAATGTACAAACAAACTTTATATAAGAAAAACTGGAAATAATCAACAGATAAAAAGGACTAGAATCAAGACAGACTGGGAAAGGCTTCTTGTAGAAGATAGGATTTTAGCAGGGTCTTGAAGGAAGCCAGGAGGGGGATGAGGAAGGAGGCTATTTAAAACATAGATAAAGTCAGAGAAAATAACTGGAGGTGAGAGATGGAGTTTCTTATTTGAGGAACAGCAAGGAGGTCAGTGGCAATGGATCTAAAAGTACTTACGGGTGGGGAAAGTCAGTTAGACATAAGGTTTAAGAAAACTGGAAAGGTGGGGGCTGGGGCTTAAGCAATGTTCTGAAGGGCTTTGAATGACAGAGGATTATATATTTGATCTCGGAGATGTTATATAGTTAGACCAGCATTTTAGGAAAATCACTTTGGCAGCTGAATAGAGGATGAACTAAAGTTTTTTTTCTAGCTTTTTTTTAGTTGCATACCTAATTTTTGATCTTCTCTTTCTCTCTTTTATTGATGTGTTTAGAGATATAAATTTTCTTCTAAATACTACTTTGGATGCATCCCACAAATTTTGCTGCTCTGTTTGGTTCAACTCCATGGAACAGGATACCCCTGTGCTAAGTACGCCTAGTGTCCTCCTAGTCTGCTTCCATGACTCCTTTAGTGTGTTGTCTCCCCCGTTAGCCTGTAAGCTCCTTGAGGGCAGGCACTATATTTTTATTAATTATATCTCTGGCTCTTAGCACAGCACCTGGCATGCAGTAGGTGCTTAATAAATGTTACTGGATTATTAGATTTTCTCATTGTTGTTATCGCCTTTACATTATTAACAATGTCTATAATTTTTTGACATACTTGTTCTTTAGGAGCAGATTAATTTCCAATTAATTTTCCATCTATGTTTCAAAGGTCCTTTACTGAATATAATTTTTATTGCAATATGGTCAGGAAAATATGTATTTAACATTTCTGCCTATCTGCATCTGTCTGTAAGGCTTTTTATCCCCTAATACAAGGTTAATTTTTGTGAAGGTGCCATGTATGGATGAGAAACAGGTATGATCCTTTCTATTACCATTCAATATTATCCAGAGGTCTATTGAATCTAACTTTTCTAAAATTCTATTCATATCCTTAACTTTTTATTTATTTTATGATTAGATTTATCTAAGTCTGAAAGAGGTAAATTGAGGTCCCCCACTGGTATAGTTTTACCATCTATTTCCTCCTTAACTCATTTAACTTTTCCTTCAAAAATTTGTATATTATGCCACTTAGTGGATATATGTTCAGGACTGATATTAATTCATTGTCTATGGTTTCTTTAGCAAAATGTAATCTCCCTGATTATTGCTTTTAATTAGGTCTATTTCTGCTTTGTCTGAAATCATGATAGCCATACTTGCTTTTTTTACTTTGGGTGAAGCATAACAGATTCTACTCTAGCACCTCATTTTAACTTCATATGTATATTTGTTTCAAATATATTTCTTATAAATAACTTATATTGGGTTCTGATTTCTGGGTTCTGCTATTCTCTTCCATTTTTATGGGTAAATTCATCCCATTCATATTTATAGCTATGACTGCCAAATATGCATTTCCCTCCTTTCTATTCTCTTATACATATCCTTTTTTTTAACCCTGTCCCCTCCTCAAGAGTTTGTTTTGCTTCTGACCATTACCATTCTTCATCTATCCTGCCTCTCATTCCTTTTCATCTCCCCAACCTTCTCTTAACCTCTCTCCATCCTACTTCCCTGTTGGGTAAGATGGGTTACGGCTGTATATATATTGTGTATATATACACACTGTATGTGTATATTGTTCCATCCTTGAACCAGTTCAGATAAGAGTGAGGTTCCAGTGTTGTCCACTCTCCCTTGACCCCGCACTATCCTTTCTTCCATTGTAAAAATCCCTCTTTGCATACCTCATTTATTATGAGATAATTATTATGATTATATAATTATTATATATTTTATATATATATAATTTTATAATTATTATATAATAATCATGATTATATAATAATTATATACACCTCATTATTATGAGATAATTTTCTAATTCTTCCTCTCCCTTCCCTCTTCTCCCAGTGTGTCTATCTTTCTCATCCCTGCATTCTTCTTTTGAGTTATCTCCAACATAACAGAATCACACCCATGCTCTCTGTCTAAGTAGACTAACAGTCCTAGTGGTGATAAAATTCTTAGGGTTATAAGTAGTATCTTTATAGACAGGGATATAAACAGTTTAACCTTGTTTAGTCCCTTATGAACTCTCAGTGATATTTATCTTTTTATGCTTCTCTTTAGTCTTATGTTTGAATGTCAAATTTCCTATTTAGCTCTGGTTTTTTCATCAGGAATGTTTTATTTTAAATGTCCATTTTCTTCCCCGAAGGGTTTTTGTTTGGTTGGACAGTTTATTCTTGGTTGTAATCCTAGCTCAGTGGTGGGGAACCTGTGGCCTTGAGGCCACATGTAGCACTCTAGGTCCTCAAGTGTGGCCTTGAACTGAATCCAAACTTCACAGAACAAATCCCTTTAATAAAAGGATTTGTTAGGGGCGGCTAGGTGGTGCAGTGAATACAGCACCGGCCTTGGAATCAGGAGTACCTGAGTTCAAATCCGGCCTCAGTCATTTAACACAAAAACTAGCCATGTGACCTTGAGCAAGTCACTTAACCCCAACTGCCCTCCAAAAAGCAAAAAAATAAAAGGATTTGTTCTGTAAAACTTGAAATCAGTCAAAAGGCCACACCCAAGGGCCTAAAAGGCCACATGTGACCTCAAGGCCACAGGTTCCCCACCCCTGTCCTAGCTCCTTTGAATTCAGGAATATCATATTCTAAGCTTTCTGCTTCTTTACAGTAGTAACTGCTAAATCTTGTGTGATACTGACTGTGGTTCCATGATATCTTAATTCTTTCTTTCTGGCTATCTACAATATTTTCTCCTTGACCTGGGAGCTCAGAATTTTGGCTATAATATTTGTGGGAGTTTTCATTTGGGTATTTCTTTCAGGAGATGATCAGTAGATCCTTTCAATTTCTACTTTGCCCTCTGGTTCTAAGATATCTTGGCAGTTTTCCTTCATCATTTCTTGAAATATGGTGTCTAGATTCTTTTTGTATTCATAGCTTTCAGGTACCTCAATGATTCCTAAGTTATCTCTCCTTAGTCTATTTTCTAGGTCAATTATTTTTCCTATTAGATAGTTCACATTCTTCTGGGGGGGGAGGGGCTTCAGTCTTGACTTTTGTTTGATTGTTTCTTGATGTCTCATGGAGTCATTAGCGTCTACTTGGTCAATTCTAATTTCTAGGGAGTTATTTTCCTCAGTGACATTTTATACTTTTACTATGTGGCCAATCTGATTTTTAAGGAATTATTTTCTTCAGTATTTTTGCACCTCTTTTATCAAACTATGAATTCTCTTTTCAAAATTTCCTTGCATAACTCATTTCTTTTCCCAATTTTTCCTCTTATGATTTATTTTTTTTTTAAGCAATTGGGGTTAAGTAACTTGCTCAAGGTTACCAGGCCAGTTCTTTTTTTGTATAGGTGTTAATTATCTGAGGCCGGAATCGATCCCGGGTCCTTCCAACTCCAGGGCCAACGCTCTTACTCACTGCGCCACCTAGCTGCCCCTATCATTTAATTTTTAAAATATATTTTGCACTTTTCTTTAATTCTTCTACAAATTCTTGTTAGTCATATTTAATCTGCATTTTTCTTTGAGACTTTGCTTATAGACGTTCTCAAGTCATTGTCTTCTTCTGTGTTTGTGTCTTGAGCTTGCTGGTCACTACAGTAGCTTTTTATGGTCAGGTTCTTATTCCTTGCTCCTCATATAGGTAGGGCCCCTGACTCTTGTAACCATGATCACTCCTCTCTACCCTGAAACTGTGATCTGGAATTGAGCTATGGATGACAGAGTTCCCAGAAAGCAACCACTCTTGTTCTCAGTGATAGTATAACGGTCTCCTGGAATCTCTTTCTAACTTTCTGACATCCTTGGGCATTGGGCTGCTCCATGTGATTGGTGCTACCACCACCATAACCCACTATAATTTCTACCTATTGTGGCATCACTGCTGCATTGCACTCCTTGTCAGTCTCTATCACAGTGTCCACAGATCTTTCTTTCTGTCTTCCTAAGCTGCCCTAGGCTGGACAAATGACTGACTGTGACTTTTTCTTGGTTTTCCCAATCAGAATTCAGTCTGGCATTCCTTCTAGATAACTGTAAGGGAGGAGATGAAGTAGCTTAGGTAAAAATACTAGCTCTCACCTCACCACCTTGGCTCCATCTCAAGGACAGACTAGAATGGGGAAAGACTTGTGACAGGCAGACTAACAACAAACAAGCAGGTAATTCCAACAGTTAGGTGTGTGTTAAAAGGGCCTGTACCATGGTGACAGCAATAACAGAGAAAAGAAGGGGGTATATCTGGGAGTTGTTTCAAAAGTAAACTTAACAGGCCTTGACAATAGTTTAGCTATGAAACATGAGAGATAGAAAAGAGTTGAGAATGATATCTAGGTTGCAATTATACTTATTTGAAAAAATTCAGGTTCCAGAGAGTATATATTGTGGAGAAGATTTGGGTGACTATGTACAAATTCTTTTTATTACACAAATAAGTATAATTCCAAGTAGGTAGTGATAGGCAAAGAAAATATGCAGAAAAAAAATATATATGGTAACCTGTATGAATGTACAGATGAAAGGAAATAAGTAATTATAAAGTGCCTACTATGTGCAAGCACTATCATTCCTATTTTTACAGTTGAAGAAACTGAAGCAGAGAGAGATTAAATGACTGTGCCTGAGGTCACATAGCTATTAAGTGTCTGATGCTGAATTTTAACTTAGGTATTATTGACTTCAGGCAGGAGATGACGTGACCAATTTGGTAAATATCTGAGCAGGGTAGTTTGGTTAGAACACATAGCATGAAGGGGATAAATGTGAAATAAAGATAGAAAAGTAGATAGGAAACAGATTATGAAGGACCTTAAATCTAGGCTAAGAAGTCTATATTTTATCCTAAAAGCAACAGGGAACCACAGAAGGTTTTTAAGCAGAAGACTGGCATGTTCAGTCCTGTCTTGCCCTACAGGAGAGTAGGGGGGAAGGGAATAAGAGGGGGAATGATGGAGGGGAGGGCAGGTTGGGGGGGAGGGTACTTAGAAGCACACACTTTTGAAAAGGGACAGGGTCAAAGTAGAGAATAGAATAAGTGGGGGTGGGATAGGATTGAGGGAAATATAGTCAGTCTTTCACAATATATCCACTATGGAAATGTTTTGCATAGCTACACATGTACAACCTATATTGAATTGCTTATCTTCCCAGTAAGGGTGGGTGACAAGGGAGGAAGGGAAAGAATCTGGAATTCAAACTTTTAAAATCAAATGTTTAAAACAATTATTATTATTATTATGTTTTTTTTACATGCAACTGGGAAATAAGATATACAGGCACTGGTGTATGGAGATCCATCTTGCCCTACCATAAAGTCGGAGGGAGGATGGGGGAGGATATAGGAGAGAGCAGATTGATGGAGGGGGTATACAGTGGGATTGCTTTTTGGGGTGGTGGGTAGGGGAAAGACAGGGAGAAAATTTGTAACTCAAAATCTTGTGGAATTGAATTATGTAAACTAAAAATAAACATAAAATTTAATTTAAACAAAATAAAAAAATAAAGATTATAAGGAAAGACATTTGAAACCTGTATAACTAGTTAAGACATGTTCTTATCAGAATTCTATTCTAAAATTGTTCATTTTATTCAGAGTAAGCTTCAAATAGTTACAACAGTTATAGTTTGTCATAATATATTCTTGAAGCATGACTGAGAAAACAAAACAAAACTGGAAAACAGTTTGGCAGAAACTAAGTATAAGACCAACATCTCACATGATGTAATAAGATAAGATCAAAATGGGTACATGATTTAGACATAAAGGGTGATACCATGGGCAAATTAGGGGAGCAAGGAATAGTTTACCCATAAGATATATGGATAAGGGAAAAATTTATGACCAAACAGGAGATAGAGAGTAACAGGAGATATGAAATGGAAAATTTTCATTACATTAAAGTAAAAAGTTTTTGCCCAAACAAAACCAATGCAGCCAAGATTAGAAGGGCTGTACAAAGCTGGGGGGAAATGTTATAGCAAGTGTCTCTGATAAAAGCCTCATTTCTCAAATATATAGAGAACTGATTTGAATTTATATGACTACAAGTCATTCCTCAATTGATAAATGGTCAAAGGATATGAACAGGCAGTTTTCAGGTCAAGAAATCAAAGCAATCTATAATTATATGAAAAAGTGCTCTAAATCACTATTGTTTAGAGAAATGAAAATTAAAACAATACTCAGGTACCACCTCACACTTATCAGATGGGCTAATATGGCAGAAAAGGAAAATGATAAATGTTGGAGGGCATATATGAAAACCAGAACATTAATGCACTGCCGGTGGAGTTGTGAACTGATCTAACCATTCTGGAGAGCAATTTGGAACTGTTCCCAAGGGGCTATAAAACTGTGCATACCCTTTGACCCAGCAATACCACTACTAAGTCTGTATCCCAAGGCGTGAGGAATGACCTATTTGTACAAAAATATTTATAGCAGGTTCTTTTGTGGTGGCTAAGAAATGGAAATTGAAGGATGTCCATCAATCAGGGAATCAATGAACAAGTTGTGGTATATGATTGTAATGGAATACTACTGTGCTATAAGAAATGATGAATAGAATGATTTCAGAAAAAAATTTGGAAAAACTTACATGAACTGATGCTGAGTGAAGTAAGCAGAACCAAGAGAATACTGTACACAGCAACAGCAATATTATATGATGATTAACTATGAATGATTTAGCTATTCTCAGGAATAAGATAACCCAAGACAATTCCAAAGGACGCATGAAGAAAAATGCTGTCCACCTCCAGAGAGAGAACTGATGGAACTGGAATGCATATCAAAGCATACTATTTTTCTCTTTTTATTTTTTGTGTGGTTTCAACGTGTTTTTTTTCACAACATGACTAATATGGAAATATGTTTTGCATGATTACACATCTATGACCTATATCAAATTGCTTACTATATTGGGAGGGGAAAAGGGGAGAGAGGGAGAGAATTTGGAACTCAACATTTTTAAAAACAAATGCTTAAAATGTCAACATGCAATTGGGAAAAAATAAAATTTTTAAATGTGCATTGGTATACACATCAAAATATTCATATCAGCACTTTTTGAGGTAGCAAAGAAGTGAAAATAAAGTAGCTGCCTACGGATTGGGAAATGGCTACACAAACTACCGTGTTTCCCCGATAATAAGACCTATCCCGAAAATAATCCCTCCCCTTACTGTGTAAGATTCCTCTAAAATAAACCCTCCCCCGAAAATAAGCCCTATTGAGATTGCTACTGTAGTGAAGGTGATCCCCTGCGCTACACGCTACATTATGGTACCCTCTGTATGCACCGTCCCCCCCCCCGGGTGAAATGCACGCCGTGCTCCGAGCTGCATCCAATCAGAGCTGCAGCAGTGAGTGTGTCATCCTGTTCTTTATTGAATTCATTATTGAATAAAGGTACATTTTTTTGTTCACATTTACGTGTTTATTAAAATTGCTGTCAATGTTCATTAAAATAAGCCCTCCCCTGAAAATAAGCCCTCTGGTGTTTTTCTGTCCAAAAAAATTAATAAGACAGTGTCTTATTATCAGGGAAACACGGTATGGTACATGAATATAATGGAATATTACTGTACCGCAAGAAATAATGCATATGAAGAATTCAGAGAGCATGGGAAGATATATGAACTGACACAGAGTGAACTAAGAAGAACCAGAAAAATAATGACTATAACAATATAAATGGGAAGAACAAAAAAAGAAGAAATTGAATGCTGTGTAATAATTGACCAAGCTTAGTTCTAGAGAAGAAAGCATATACCTCCTTCCCTTCTTTGACGAGGTCAAGGATTACAGGCATGAAACATTGCTTATATTGTCAGACTTAGTTGATATATAGGTTGATTTTGCTGAATTCCTTTTTTTCCTCTTGCTTGTTTTTATTTGTTTCAAGTGATGGCTTGCTAGGTAAGGGAGGAAGGATATGTTAAGAAATGAAGGTGATGCAAAAGTGAAATATAATAATAAATTTTATTTTATTTTTAAGAGAACATTGGCAACCTCAGAGAGACAAGTTTCAGTAGAGTGTTTGTAATACCATGCACAGAAGCTTTCCAGAAGAACTGCTACTGTGAACAGCTTTTTTAAGATTCTGATTACTCAGTATAGTGATCACTCTATTTATTCCATAACAAAAGCAAAACATCCATGGAAAATCAAGGTACAGCATAATTCAAAATACAGAATTCACCATATTACAACTTATCACAGAAAATCACAATGTAATATTCACAACATAGTCTCAAAGTAAAATAGTCACTCAATTCAATCAGTCACTTATCAGTGGTATCAAAGTACACAAAGTCTTCCACTCATGGGGCAAAGTCTTGATTAACTCAATCAGTCACTTATCAGTAACAATAGTCAAAGTACTCAAAGTACAAATCAGTCACTTATTCAGCAAAGTCTTACTAAGTATCATACACAAAACCCTCCACCCCTAGGTCACTAATAAAATACAATTTCATCTTTACTCAGTACCCAAGGAGAGGTCTTTTCATCTCTAACTTGGGGCCTGTTCTCAGATTCCCTGGATCCCCTTCC
The DNA here is from genome assembly GCF_028583685.1 of Petaurus breviceps papuanus. NCBI lineage: Eukaryota > Metazoa > Chordata > Mammalia > Diprotodontia > Petauridae > Petaurus > Petaurus breviceps. The sequence continues at coordinate 1,476,071 of NW_027187290.1, forward strand.
ATGGTCCCAGATTCTACCTGGATTCACCAGACTGTCACCTGGATTCAATGGAAGACAGCTCCCAGTTCTTTGACCAGCTCTCTGGGCAGGTCCTGCTCCACACTGAACTTCATAGGGTCTGGTCCATGTCAGCTCCTTCACCATTTCTACTCCAAGGAATTCAAGGCTCAACCAAGCTACAAACAAACAGTCTCAGCATCCCAGCCATGCTTTAGTAACCTGGGCTCTGGGGCTCCTGGCTCCTGGCTCTAGGCTCCTGGGCTCCTGTTCAGAAGCAGCTCCACCACCACCAGTTTTCAGGACTCAGTTATCTGTTCTGTAGCTGTTCTGCCACCAGATCTCAGTCTCAAGGAAATTCTGCCTGTGCCTCTCTAGGGCTTTTCTTATATACACAGCATTAGCTACTTCCTTCAGCCAACTCCTTCCTGTTATGTCGTAACAGGAGACAGGAGTTCATACCTTCTGTTTCCCCAACAGAGGCTTGATCAGTTACTAAGTGCCAAGTACCTGCTACTTTTGCCAACACAAAGGGATCTTCAAATTCAAAATTACATTACTATTACAGTGTTCAGTTCACAATCCAAATCAGAAAGGATTGAGAAGTGGAGGGTAGGGGACTGAAAATAAAAATAGATAACTTTTTCTAAGAGTTCAACTATTAAAGAGAGAAGAAATAAAGGATGATAGCTAGAGAAGATAGCAGAACTATTTTTGAAGGGATAGGAGAGACCTGGGCATTTTGTAAGCAGTGGGGAAAAATCCTGCAGACAGGAAAAGAATGAAGATGCCAAAGAGGGAATGATTAAGCAATATACTTATGGAGGAGGTTGGGGGAAGGTTTATAAGATCACAGATCTAGAGCTGCAAGTTACCTCAGAAGACATCTAGTCACAAACACTTTACAGATGAGGAAACCCAGACCCAGAAAGGTTAAATGACAGATACAGCCAGGATTCTAACTCAAGTCCCATGACTCCAAAGTCAGGGCTTCAAATTCAGCACTATACTGCATCTCAAAGGGATTGTGAGTGAGTGAGATCATTAAAGGTGCTAGCCTTGACAAACAGGAGTGTTTCAGAGACTGGAGCAAAAGGAGAGAATGTGAAACTGTGTAGAGAGGTTTTAGGGTACACAAGTAGAGAAGCAGAGGGAGCACATGGCAGATGACTCCAATTCTCTCACTAGAATAGGATCCAAGGCCCTCTGCTGAATGATGGAGGAGCACTAGGCCACAGGAGGTTTGGAACATCCACTGTGGGGAATTTAATAGTCAATCAGGGAACAATCAGGGAGGGAAGATGAGGGGAGGAGATGCCTGGGGAAGATGATTACAGACATCTAAATATATATGTATATGTCAGTGTGTGTGTATATACATATATATTTATATGTGTATGTGGGTATCTATCTATACATGCAGCAATAAGGATCTAGTTAAGATTAAATGACTTAAATTTCTAGCAGACTTGGACAGCATAGTTCTACAACTTCTACTCAATCAATAAGCATTTATTAAGTGACTACCCCACACCAAGCACTGTGCTAAGTAAGGGCTTCCACCACTGACACTAGGTAGCACAAGAAGTAGCAGGGAAGACATGGTAAACTAGATTTGAGAGTTGGTAATGTGTGAATGGTGATAGGATAAGTAAACAAGAGATTCAAGAGTAGAGGACAGTGTACCCTCATTGAATCCATCAAATATAGGGCCTGTACTATGAAAGAAAGTGAGGCCAAAGCAAGAATGATGGACTGAGAGAAAAGGGAGGAGCTGAGGGCCTGGAGTTAATGGTGAGGATCAAGACTAGGTTTAGGACAGGGCTCTTAATTTTTTGTACCACAGATCCCTTTTCAAAAGTTGTGTTTTTAAGTGCACAAAATAAAATACATAAAATTACAAAGGAAACCAATTATATTGAAGTAGTTACATACATACATTTTAGATAGATAAGACAGACAGACAGAGAGACAGATATACATATATATTCATAACAAGTTCATGGGCCCACAGGTTAAGAATCTCTGATTTAGGAAGAATGAAACAAATGAAGAAATGGAAGGTTAAAAGATTTTGATCAGAAAGGAATTTCAGAATTCAGGATCACAGAGGCAGCAATGTTATGAGTAATGAATGTTAGCAGTGGTATCAAACTCAAATAGAACATCCAGGTTGGATACTGGTTTAGAAAACCATAAATTAACATTATCAGTGTTGCACTGTACTCTTTATTTATTTTGTTAAACATTTCCCAATGGCATTTTAATCTGACTCAGCCTCACTCTTCAGTTTTCATCTCTGATCTAAGGTATGGACCTCCCTGCAGGTGGCTAAAGTGGAATGAAGCACCAATGAGATAGCTTGGGTGAGAGAGACTAATAAAGCAAACCTCAAATGAAGAGAGGTTGCTAAGAGATGGTGGCAGAGGAGTACAAGAACATTGACTCTCCTGGACCAATATATATATTCAAGTGGCAAGGGTGCTAATGGAGAATGAGAAAAGCAGCAGGCAAACACTCAAGTGTGGCAAAAAATAATAAATAAATAATGAAATAATAAATTTCAATAGCATTTTAAGGTTTGCAAAGAGCTTTACATACATTCTCTCATTTGAGTCCCACATTCTTATGAGATGGTGGCAAAGTGCATAGACTTAAAATCAGGAAGACTTTCAAGTTCAAGTCTTACTTCAGACACTTGCTAGCTGTGTGATCCCATGCAAATCACATTAACCTCTCTTAGCCTCAGCTTCTTCTTCTGAAAAATGGAGCTAATAATTGAATCTACTTTACAGGGTTGTTCTATATGAAAAGTACAACCCCTAAAAGTTCTATATAAATGCTAGCTATTACTATTCTTCCCATTTCATAGAGAACTAATACTCAAAATAAATCACCAATATGGTGATTATCCAAAGCAGAATTCAAACGCAGATCTTCCTGACTCCAATTCTAGTATTCTATGTGCCCAGCACATACTAAATGCTCCATAAGTGATCTATTCACTTTATCACAGAGTCTCTGAGGTGTGCTCAAAAGAAAGTCGTTTGCCCAGAGTTCACCATTTTCACCAGAAGAAGAAAAGAATGTGATGATGACCACAACAAGACAATGAAAAACAAACACTAGAAAGAAAGGAACTCTGATGAATGCAAAATGACCAATCTTTATTACAGAGGACAGACAAGGAAACATAAACAGTGGACCATAGGTGGAAAATGAGAGATATATTGTCAGGCATCATCAATGTGTTGGCTTGTTTCACTTAACCGTATTTTGATACAAGGGAGGCTTCTACTGGAAGAGTAGGATTGGGGGAGAGCAGCATTAGGATGGAACAGCAACAATAAAACAGTTTTTACAACTATGAGACGGAAGAGGTCTTTGATAAAGGGACATTCATTAAGAAAAGAACAATGGTGGGGCGGCCAGGTGGCTCAGCGAGTAAGGAAACTGGCTCCAGTGTCAGGATGACCTGGAGATCGAATCCCGGGCTCAGATACTCAGCACCACACCCAGAAACACCTGGCCATGTAACCTTGAGCAAGTTACTTAACCCCAATTGCTTAAAAAAAAAAGAACAAGGGGATCCAGAAGGCACAGTGGAAGGGCAGGGTAGAGGATAAAGTCTGGAGTGGGCAGAGGAGGTTGGGAGAATGCCTAGCTAGATAGGGATGAAAATTGAGGGAGGGCCTGGGAAAAAGGAATTTTCTCAGCAATGACTGAATCAATTCAGTTCAGTAAAATATTTAAGTTGCCTACTTCTTGTGAGAAATAGCTAGATACTAGGGAAACCAAGGCAAAATATTATGAGTTAGGGGAACAAGAGGTAGAATTTTGCCAACTATTAGACATATACTCTTTGATTAGATTAGGAGAAGGTCCATGGCCACAGAGACTAAAAAGGTCCTATGGTGAAGTAAGGTGACATCAGAGATATGACGCTTGGGGAGCCATTTTATTCTTCCATCCTTCTCATCAGAATCCTTTTGGTGCCGGGGCCAAAAGGGTTGATGGTCATGGTCCCTTGGGGAACCTATGAAGCAGGCCTCTAGCTTCCTGGGAACAACCTCTTTAATCTTCCACCCCTCATGAGGACTAGGCCAAACCAAGCTGGTGGTGACAGAAGAGTCATAGGAGAAAACATACTTCCTCTCTCTTTCGCTTTTGCCTGGGTCTATATGATGACAAAGGGTAGAAAAGGAGCCATTATGCTGTGTCATAAGAGGGCCTTTCATTTCTATGAATGAAATGGCATGTTTCTGTAAACCCTTCAAATACTCAGAGACAGCTGTCTAAGGATCTTAGAATACAGGGTTATGGACTGGTCCTAACCATACATTAGATAAATAAGGTAACTGGGGCTCAAAGGGGTTAAGTGTCTTGCCTGAGGTTACACCCAAGTCCTCTGGGAGCAAATTCAGTGCTCTTTAAGCTGTACCACTCTGCTTTTATGGTCACTCCCAAAGGCTTCTCTTCTCCATGATAATGGACTTCCTGTTACCAAGCCAGACTGGGATGAAATTCTTACTCTAGAGAGAGGGCTGGACTTGAATTTATGAAGATTACCTCAGACACTTCCTAGCTGTGTGATCCTGGACAACTCACTTTACCTCTCTGAGCCTCAGTTTCCTCATCTGTAACAAGGGGATCATAACAGCAGCTACCTCCCAGGGTTGTTCTGAGGATAATATGAGATGATAATATATAAAATGTTTTCCACATTTTAAAGTACTCTATAAATGTTAGCTATTATTACTTATCCCTATGTAAATGGGAGGGCCTATTTTTCCTTGGTTGAAATCTTCTTTTGGAGACATTTTGACAATCAATTTCCAAGTACCAATCCTGTTGACTTTAGCTCATCTCTCTCTATGTGTATTCTATCAGGTTCAGAAGCTTTCCCTAGAATCACTGGGAATAGAGACCACTTAAAGACAAAGTGCTATTTTTCACTTTCACATATAACCCACTGAATAATGAGCCCAAATTTGGTGGTTTCACTCTCATCTAGATTAGTGGTGTTAAAATCAAATAGAAATGGAGACCACTGAACCATATAACATGAGGATCTTTCCTGATGGCATACTGACTTAAAAACCACATATTAACATTATCTATGCCCTATTGTATTTTTGTTCAATATTTCCCAATTACAATTTAATTTGGCCCACAATAGCAACATGGATGACACCTCTGATCTAGATCCTTTTAGAAAGATTGAGCTCTGTTCTGTCTCCTTTCTATTTGTTGTCCTTCTGGCTTCATCTATTAAAAAGTGCTCTTGAATTAAATTAAATTTAATTAAATTTGGCTGATCCCAAGGTTTTTTATAGGATTACTTTCTCTTCCATTGCTATTTGTTGTTCTTGTGAAATGATAGTTTATAATGTTCCAATATCCTCTTCCATAATATACAAAAATGAACGTGTACTCTAAACTGGTGTTGCCTTGGCTGACAAGCATTTTCTGGCCGAGGTAGTGCCTAATTTTCACTGCTATCTCATGGTGACCACTTGAAGGCAAAAGACAAGCTTTAGCAGGTCCTACCAAGATGGAATGATTTTAAATAACAATAGCCAGCAAAGTGCTTTACATACACGTATTATCTCATTTGATCCAGTCAAATAAAATCTCAGAAATAAATTGAGTCTACTTTCCAAAGACCAGCCTAAGAATTTGAGAGGCCCATGGCCAGCAGACTAGCTTCTAGGTTATGAATTATTCTGCCATGGGAACATAATAAATATAAATGCTTTTTTTTCAAAGTTTTTCATATCTGCAATACACATAAATCCAAGTCTAAATCCACTAATTCCCCACCTATATTCCAAAGGACTTGGGGGCAGCAGAAGCAAGAGTTGCTGTTCTGAGAAACTGGGGGTCTCAGTTCTGTTATGGTCATATTTTTAACCCCCACACTGATTTGTTTCTGACCAAGCTCAGCTTGAATTGGTTTGGGGTCTGGGGCCTGACTGAGTGGACCTTGGTGGGAGAGAAATTCTGATATTCAGTTGTACCAGAAAGACTGCTAGGAGAAGGGAAAGCAAAATAACATAGGTCTTGGGGTCTATGGTTGTCCTCTTTAATTAAGCAGAGGGTTGGGGGAAGCATTTACCTTTGGCCAGAGGCCTTATTAATGCTAGATGTGTTCATTCCCAGCCCAGAATCCCCATTCCCACCCCCCAGAAGGCTGGCTAGGTACTCTGTTTACTTACCTACCATTTACCCTTCTCAGACCTCAGTTTTCCTCCTCACTTAAATACGTGGATTGGACTAGATAACCTCTCAAACCTTCCAGCTCTGAAGTGCTACATGATTCTAAATGCCGAATTTGGCAATCAGAATCAGAGAAATTATTACTGGTTGACATATGCAATCCAGACTATATATATATATATATATATATATATATATATATATATATATATAT
>NW_027187290.1:1482510-1599729 GCF_028583685.1 Petaurus breviceps papuanus
ATATATATATATATATATATATATATATATATATATATATATATATAGCCTTAAATTAGCCTCCTTCTCAGGGAAAATTACTTAGGCTCAAGGGGGCAAAAAGGGGACGATCAGAAAAAAAGGTGTCAGTACTAATAAGGTATGGACTCTGGGAGCCCCCTCGAGCTCTCCTTTACTCCTTGAGGTGCAGGTGCAGGCTCTGGGAACCTCCTTTGGACTCTGATTAAATCCTATGAGGCATTTGCATGAGGCCATAAGCCTTACATTGTGGCCAGGCCCAAACCTCCCTTACTAGACTTCCCATCCTTGAGCCTATCAAAATATGGATCCACCCTTGAACCGGCCTAGCCCACCATGGTCTGTAGCCTCCACCCTTAATCACTCATAGACCTCATTAACTCCTGCTGAAGACCCTCCCCAAACTCCTCCTCTAGACCACCCCTAGATTCCTCCCACAGCCTTCTGTATGTAAGAGCCCAGCTCACTGCACGTGGTGACAGACTCACTGTGTCAGATGATTCTGGCCCGCTCAAGCAGCACTGATACGAGGCTCCTTAAGAGCCCACCCAATATGGCGAACTTTGAACAAACTTTTATTTTCTTTGTCTGACAGAAGGCCTGAGTCAAATTCACTGGGCAGGGCCTGCGTGTTGGTATTTTTGGGGACTCCAGCACCCCAACCCTCTTTACGGGTAACCTCTTCTTCAAGTAACAAGCACACAGCAAGGGCCCTAGGGCAGAAAGGCTCAGCCTTCCCTGTTTCGGGATCAGCCATGGGTGCCTTGGAGCAGGACAGGCGATGGGGCGCCCCTCAAGTCCCCGAAGCTCGTGATTGCGGCAAGCCCTCTGCTTGGGCCCGGGCACTCACCTGAACGAAAGCCGAAGCACAGCATCCACAGGGCACAACTGCCTACGACATGGAAGACGAGACCCATCTGGAAGGCCAGGGGGCGGGGACTGCCCACGAAGCTCGATATCCCCGAGCGGACACGACGTTAGGCCCACCCACTAGGAGCGACCGTCAGGCCACCCGAAGCTCGAGCTGACCCTATCTACCTCTTCACAGCAACAAACCCAGTTGCCTGGGAGCTTTGGAATTCCACAGCTGTCATGGTTCTACCTCTTTATAATACGGTCCACGGAATTCCTCCTCCCTCTACTTCCCCTCCCCCTCCTTCAGCAGCAAAACCGTTCATGTGCCGTAGAACTTCCGGGGGCGGGGCTGCATTCTGCGTCTGCGCCTTAAATCCCCGACTCTGATCCAAGTTCTAAAACCCAAAACCTGATTCCTCCGCAGCAGAGGCCTGGAACGTTAGTTATGAGTGGGCCAGTTCCTTTAGTGCAAATATATGCAGCTGCTTTATCTTCCAATGGTTATTTGACGTGTATGAAAAAAAGTTCCAAGAGAAGATATTGTCCAACCCTCAGAAGTCCTATTCTGCATAAAGGTTCTTAATCTGAAATCCCCTAATTTAAAATAAAAATTTCTACCCACACATATGTACGAATAGACATGTGAATGAAATCTTTAATATGTATATATTTTCACACATTTAAAAATAGTGATTCTGAGAAGGGGTCCACAGGCATCACCAGACCGTCCAAGGGGTCCAGAACCCAACAAAAGTTCAGAATCTCTGACCTGTAGAGCACTGATGTGAAAATTTGGGTTCAAATTTTGCCTCTGTCATTTAATAGTTGTATGATGCTGGGACCAATTTTCTTCATTTTTAACAACTCATAATGGGGTGGTTTGAAGGACAAAATGAGGTAATGTATGTCAAGCAAGCCACACATTTTTTAATGTAAGCTCCCTGGGAGCATCCTTTGTATTTGTATACCCAGTATCTGGCAATGCATGGCATATAGCTGACACTGATTGTTGACATAGTCAATATTGGAACTGTAGCCCAAGACAAACAGGATTAGACAGGCAGATCTGTTCTGCATATTTAATAAATGCACTTTATAAAAGTCACTTAGGGGCAGCTAGGTGGGGCAGTGAATAGAGAGCACCAGCCCTGGAGTCAGGAGGACCCCTGGAGGCAGGAGGCCCTGGAGGCAGGAGGACCCGAATTCAAATCCGGCCTCAGACACTTCTTACTAGCCATGTGACCTTGAGCAAGTCACTTAACTCCAATTGCCCTGCCTTCCCCCCTCCAAAAAGAAAAAAAATGCACTTGGGTGACACACAAAGATGCACATTGTGGTCAACTAGAATGGTAGAAAAGAGCATTGACTTGGGAGTCTAAAGCACAGGCTTTGAACCCAACTCTGCTGTGTAGTTTCTTTTATCCAATATCTTTTTCATCACTAAATCCAAGCACAAGACAAACCTACCTTTTAAAAAACTATCTAGCATGCCATTGCCTGTCTCTAAGATAAAGGACTCAGGGAAAACATTTGCAGGAGCTAGGGGAGTGATTTCAAAATCCAAACTTCGGGAGTTATAAGAGCAACTTTTTGTTCCCCAAGTTTTACTAACCAGAGAGTTACCATGGGGGTTCTTTCAGAGAGATTATAGAGTAGCTGCTAATGGTAATGAGTATTTCTCCTGTTCCAAGCTGCCACTGGGCAGAAAACATCTCTAATGGTCCAAACTGAAACTCAGAAAACTGGGGTTTAAGTGTAGTGGGTTTAAACCCAACTCTACCTTTCACTACCTTTGTAATATCAAATAAGTCCCTACCTCTTGGCCTGTTTTCCTCTACTGTAGATGAATCATTAGTGCCCCAAATCAAGAAGTGATTACATGAGAATAATGAGATACAAAGGATGTGAGGAGAAAAACATTTTAGTTTCCCATTGATGATCAAAGTGGGCTACAATCGAAAGGCAGTTTCATTTCTAAAGGACAGCACTAAGTGTTATAGCTCTGCTCAGATGAAATCAATTTTATGATTGTTTTACAACAGAGATGTTGCTTGGTTGATATGCAAATAAGTATTCTGTGGAAATAAAAATATCTGTGGTGCACAGCAACAGATTGTAAAGAAATTACCATTACTAAACCTATAGATTGCATGTATTTTTTTTTTTTTAAGCAATTGGGGTTAAGTAACTTGCTCAAGGTTACACAGCCAGTTACTTCTGTGGGTGGTGCTAAATGTCTGAGCCTGGATTTGATCCCAGGTCATCCCAACACTGGAGCTGGTGCTCTTACTTGCTGTACTACCTGGCCGCCCCAGATTGCACGTATTCTAAGGGGAAAACACATCTTGCCCTTGTCCCTGCCCATCTAACCTCAACACACTAACAGTCACATAAGATACAATGGAAAAGAAAACCACTACATCAGCACATTAATGAAAAATTTACATGAAATGGATTCATAAATGAATCACAACCAGGCCTAGTCCATTTTTTAATCTCAGGGATGTATACAGTTCACCTCTCCCTACACCTTGGGCACAAAGAATTATGAAGCTGGTTAAGCCCTCCAGAGTTTGCAGATGAGGAAATTGAGCCAATAAAGGTTAAATGACACGTAAAGTCATACTAAGGGAAGATTAGAATAAGTTCTGGGGCTTCAGAAAACATTGTGCACTGTACTACACTTGGTGCTCAAGAAAAGCAAACTAATTTTCACATTAGGCTAAAAAAATAAAGTAGGAAGGTAAATTTATCACAACAAAATCATAGCTTTAAAACCAAATATAAAGAATTTTTGGATAATCACGTTTTAAATTATCCACACTTTTGTGTCACTCCATTATTATTATGGATCACTGGAATTGACTCAACTGTTTGATCAATAACATCAATGTTGCTTACTATTTTCATCAGTATAAAATCACTCAGAAAGCTTCATGTATAAAAAAATTAACGAGTACTCTTCGACAAGTCCTACTCTGAGATGCTTCAAGTTCAAAAGATGACAGTTCTCAATGGTTTTACCAGAAGAATGAAAGCTCTGGGAGGGCCCAAGCCAAAGTTGGAAAGGCTTTTGAACTTGGTTTCACAGAAGGCCACCTGGGGCTCATCAAGAGAAAGTGGATGAGAAGCATTTACTGCATATAAAAACAAGCAGTAAACAACCAGTTATAATTCTATTTCACTGAATATTGCTAAGACTTAATATATACACAATAAATGGATTAATAATACACTTGACACATAACCATACTGGAAATGATTTAACTTTGTTGATCTTTCAACTGCCCTAGAAGAAAGACTATTTTTCATTGAACGCATAACCATACCACCTGGTACAGTGCCTAGGACACAAAAAGTATGAAAAGATTTGTCTTGACTTGATTTGGCTGTTTTAACTTAGTGAAAAATGGAGTCTTTCCTTTCTACAATTATAGATAATGGAGCTAGAGGGGACTTTAGAATCCCAAGTCCTTATTTTACAGAGGAAGTAACAAAGAGCAAGATGGGTGAAATGGCTTGTATGAGGTCACAAAACAACAAAGCCAAGCTCTCATGGCTGCCAGAGCATTGATCTTTCCAAGTCATCAGGATGCCTATGTTTGGAAAATATTTTAAATCCCATTCAGATTGTGAACTACTCAAGTGCTAGGTCAATATTTTTTTTTCTTTTTGGAAGGGGGAGGGCAGGGAAATTGGAGTTAAGTGACTTGCCCAAGGTCACATGGCTAGTGTTAAGTGTCTGAGGTCGGATTTGAACTCAGGGTCTCCTGACTCCATGGTCAGCGCTCTATTCACTGTGCCACCTAGCTGCCCCAGGCCAATATTTCTTAATTGTTGAAATGCAATATACTATTCCCAGGAGGCTTTCAGTATTATTAACAGCTAAGTCGTGGAAATCTCATTGGTTTTTGAATACATGGAAGCTATAAAATACTACTTTTTAGTTCATCGATCAAAAGGAAAATAATAAAATTGGGAATGAAGGTCTTGTAATAAAGAATAGTGGGATTTAAGACTGACTCTAATCCATTGGGAAAATTAGCAACATGCCAGTTCTTATAAAAATGATTTTCAATCCTTAGATAAGAATTCCTGTTTTGTGACACAAGCATTCTTTTAAATATTAAAACATTTATAATATATGTATAGAAACACATATATGCACAAGATATACATAGATATAAGATATATGTACTGATATGCACATTGGAGATATTGCTTGGGATTTCTCCTAGTTTTTCTGGACACTTATTTTCTTCCCTCCTTCTACACTAAGATGCAAACAAAAGTTAAAATCCTTAATAAAACTATATAGTATGCTATTTAGCAGCTTCCAATTATTGAAGCTTAATATTTTAATCATGTAAGTAATAAAGAATTTTAATACTTCTCTAACACTAAGATCCTAAATTTTTTTTCTACCAAATATATCTCCCTTAGAATTTTTCACAGAAATTGTGCTGGAGATGTGAGTATAGGGCACCTGAAAAAAAATTAAAGATACTTAGATCATAAAAAGATATACATAATCATATTTAGACTTTTCCTTCTAGTAAACTGTGGTAGGTATTTCCATGACCTCCACTCTTTCACTAAAGATCCTTAGTCTCCAATGACACAGTTCTTGAGAGATCTGGTTGTTGGAGTGGAAGAGATATATAGGCTATGACCATGAGAGAGAAACCGGACTAAGGTTGAAAGCTAATACATTCTATATTATCCCATATTCTACTAAAGATGACCCAGACACATTATTAAATAAGAGGAAAAAGAAGTTTTGTAGTAAGCAAAGTATGTTTGTATTGATTATATTTTAATGGCAAGTGATCCTAACCACCGTAGAGGGTTTGGGTTAAACAAGGTGGAGGCATACAAATCTATTTAGTTATAAGCTAAACAAAGTCTTTTTCAAAGGAAGACTATTTGCCCATTTAGTGAAAATGCTGCTTGTTGGTTGAGATAACACCCAGCTAAGTAATTTTAAATGAATGGGAATCGTGCCAAATTGTGACAGTACCAAACCATCTTTTTTGGCTATTGAAAGCATGCCTAACTCCCCTCAGACATATTTTAATCCTTTATAAGAACTGACAGATATCTGAAGAGGTAGGCAGATCCTATGGTGTATAACCTAATCAAGTTCCAAACAAGTAAACACTAGAAAGCAACATATATAAAGGATGGTGTTTCTTGGTGCAACATCTGCTGCAAACCAGATTTCCACTAAATTCTTATTTCCTTTTAGAGTCAAACAATGAGCTGCAGAACGAGAGGCTCTGCCCATCTTCTTTGCACAAAAACTTTATTTTTCAGGTTTGAGATGTGTAAGACAGAAACGATCTGAAATTCTTGCCAACAGACCAAGATAGCAACTGGTCTCATTACAAAGACACTAATGACAATGACAACAAAATTCTTGCTTATTTTCTTTTTTTGCCTTGTAAACAAGTACCATGATAGACTGTTCTTAGTGTAGGGATGGCCACAGTGTTGCCTATGGTTCCAATGCCTCAACAACATACTGAAACTTTTTCACTTCTAGAAATAGTGTGAAAAAAATGCAATTTTCACTTTCGTCTCTTAAGGACACACAAAGATTTGTGAAATATGTATTCCCCATACAAATAATTTTCTAGTAATTATACCACCAAAATTTAGAATTTGAACATAAGCTCAAAACTAAGATTTAAAACCAAAAATCAAGCATCTATCAGACTTATTTTTGCTTTGTTCTAAACAAGATTTTTTAATAAAACTTTTAAGATTTACAATTAACTCCCATATTTTTGAAATTATTAAATAAGCCTTAAAAAATCAGGATTTTTAACTAAAAGACAAACATTTAACTTTTGCACACAAATATCGTAAAAATTAGTCTTGGCCCCAATTCCATCTGAAAACAATGATCTGGGATAAACCAAATTACATTTTGGTAATCAGTCATTCACATTTAAGCTAGTTAATGCCTTGCTAAATTCTCAGCCTCTGGATACAAAAAATATACACATAGTGCATGTTTTAACACCACAATGTGTTTTGTACCATTTTTTCAGTGATTTCTCATGTTGCTGAACACAATGCCAAATTCCTAAAAAGTGGTCGATTAAGTGATGGCTTCCTATGACCTGTGAAATAAGCAATAGGGAAGAGTTAAGTGTTGTGACAGAATATACTTTTTAATAAGTTTCTTTTCCTTTAGTCGAAGTTATTTTAAAGCAATCATTTGTAAGGATTGCATCAACATCAATTAGCAGAGGAAGACCAAACTTTATTGAAACCGCTTGCATACAAAATATATTGCACTATAACCAAACAAATGTCAACATAAAATCCAATCTGTTGCAGCTAATATGTACAGAGAATATTGCCCAAGAGCAGTTACATTACAAGGTCAGTCTACCTTGGTTAATTATCTACAGTATTTTAACCAAACAGCTTACAGATGATGTGTGCAAGGTACCAGTTTTTTTTTTTCTCAAATGCTATACATTCCCAAAATAAATAACTAAAAATCAACAATAATGTTTGGCAAGATTTTAAAGACATTTTTATATTTGTTAAACCATGTGCAGTTTCTTGCGATTTTTATATGCTTACTTGTATGCAAGGAAAAGTAACAGTGAAAAGAAAAGCAAAGATAAATGAAACTCACAAAATACATCAGAGGCAGGTTTGGTTTGTACAGTTCTGTACATGATCAGTGGCACCCCCACTGGAGTAATTTTTTAAGAAAAATAGAAAATTTTAAAATGAAAGTCCTTAACATAGTTTTCCCCAGTAAACTTCATTCACGATCCAAAAGGGGAAAACAAAGCAAAAATTAACCTGCCCACCCCCCACCCCATTCTCTAATTGTCTATTACTTGTTATCAAATTCTAGAATGCCTTCTGATTCTTCTTTCAAATCAGGCCTTGAACTTTGAATTTAACAATTTAACCTGCCTCCAATGTTACAAAGTTGGATACCTGTGCTTCACATATCAATCACAAAGGACATCACCTTCCTACCTCCCCTGAGATAAGCTTGAAATTAAAATTATGAAAAACAATTCCATAATTTGTGAGAAGATGAAATTAGGACTATTTACTCAATATAGTTATCTGGCCAAATAGGCATGTTTACACTAGCTTGTAACCAGGAAGAATTGTTCCCAAAGAAATTTTTCTCTTTCAAAATGGAAAGATAGTGATTTCTTGTCCCATGTGTAAAGAAAAATTACACTTCTCTCAACACTATGTTAATCTTCAGTGCAAAAAACAAAAATAAAATAAAAACAAAACAAAAACCCCTATTCTTTATACTGCCTAACCTGATGTTTAAGTAAGGAAAAAAAGTATGGAAAGCATGCATTCTTCTATAAAGTACTAAATGTCTGGACAGGGTTTGCTACATATATTTTACATTTAGTGTTTCCAACTTCTCTTCCCTGATTTCTGCTTCCAAATAAAATATTCCTACCTGCCAAGATATAAAAAAGGCACAGATCATACAACTTTTTTTTTTTGCTAATGAAAATGACAATTGTTACATCACATATTTCAAGGTCCACTGAGATACTAAAAAAGTGGACCAAAACGTGAACTGACACAGGACATGAAACGACAGACCATTTCATAAGGACTTTGAAGTTTGATTGAAAACAGAAGCCTAATTTGATTATCACAAACACTATTTATTCAGAAAAAAGAATAAATTTAGCAGTGATTGACCCAATGCAGTAAAAGTCCAAATGAACAGAAAGTATACTAGTGCACAGCTCGATATTTTTAGAACAAAACAAAAAAACGTTTGGAAGTACACAGTATGTACTTGAAAGCATATTTTAGAAGTCCAAGATATTCTTAAGTAAATGTTTGTATAACTTCTTATCCTGAAAACAGTTGCATACAGCCAATATTTAAAAAACAAAAACCAAAAAAACCCAACCAAACAAAAAGGGCTGACAGAACTTTTGTCTTCATTTCATGCCCTGCGCCATCTTGCCTACTATTTTGTCTTTGGCCTAACAAAGTTTCTCTAATGTGGAATAAGAATTACTGAAACAGTATAGGAAATATGACTCGAGAACTATGCAGCTTAAGGTACTCCATTCACCAGCGGTTGCTGCCCATCCACGCTGTCTGATTTTTCTTTCTTCTGATTACGCTCTTTACCCGTGCGCAGCCGACTACCTTCGCTTGACGTATTCTGTAATGTTTTAGTGTGGACACTTCTTTCATTATTGTAGTCAATTCTGATCTAAAACGAGTCACATTTATTATGCAAAGCATTTCCCAACATAATTCCCAATTTGCCTGCCAAGGAGTCTAAGCCTGAAAATGTAAATACTGTGTGTTAAAGGAAAGTAACGAGGGAGACAAAACAATTAGAGTGTAATTGGGACTCTGGTCTCTAAAGTGTGGTCACTTTAGACTTTGAGGAGTACTAAACCCCAAGGGTTTGTTTGACCAACCTTGGGTAAATTTTTTCATTTGTAAGGTTAAGGACCAGATTCTAATGACCCCTCTATGGTACTCTACCCCCTAACCATGAGATCCAAATTCAACATTCATCTGATTTTACTCTCATATTACAAGACAAATTCTACTAGATTTTCAACACTCAAATTTTTCATATCATTTACTTGTGGAGGTTTAAGTTGTTAACCAAAATCCCTCTTCCAGCTATTTTCTTTTCATATGAGAACAGTAGCCAGTGCCCAAGTGAAACACGCTGGTAGAACTAATTCTGACAAGGTTGAATGAATGCTGTGGAAGAATAGCAGAGTGAAGAACATCAGTGGTGTCATTGCTCAGTTCTTAGAGAGAGAAAAGAAGAGGAAACAAGAAATGGTAGTGCCACTCTTGGGCTCCAGAGTGCCTTTTCAGGCATGGAGCTAAAGAGGCCTCTAAAGACAGACAGGAAGCTAGCACCCAGCTCAGTGACAGCCTACGTAGCTAGAAACCATGGGAGGCTGAGGATTATAAAACATCATTTCTGTCACTGTGAAGTGGCTACTGGTAGAAAAACATCCCTCTCTCCCTGTTATTCATTCCCTAAGTTTCTTTTTCCTTTCTTTCCTTCTTCTGATCATTGAGAACCTATAACTTTGTCCTACACTTACTTAACTAAGCACTATTAAAACCTCCTAGAGCTCCCCTGAGAATAGAGCCTGTCACATCCCACAAAGAGGCATATACCACAAAAACATTAAAAATACTCCAGGAAAGCATATTTCTGGAGCATATTAATTTTCAACCTAGAAGGTAAATTATGCCAGTGGAAGCACCAGTCTGTTGCATTTTTAATTCACATTTTTTTTTCCCTAGTTGTGCAAAAATACATAAAACTTTTGTAGGATGAGACAAGTACTAGACTATGATTAAGTATTACAGGGGAATATGAAATGACAAATCATTTCAGTCAGTGGCAAACAGCCAATTATGAAACTATGTAGTCCCTTACAACTAATATGCCTGCTATTTGCATTCCTACTACATCCCCCCCACCCACCCAAATATGAAATAAACATGACTACTATTCTTTTAAACATAAGCATTTTGGCTTCTATGTCTTTGATCTATACAACTCTACAATATTAACAATTATCAACAAAAGCACAGATTGGAATGACTCTTGAAAAGGATGAAAAATTTAATGTAGTGCAGGAAATTTCATTTATCATCTATTTTTGCTATATCAGCAAAAAAATAGATTTTAAAGGTAATGCTAAACAATTACTGAAGCCCAGCTGGGAATTTGAGTATTTGAAAAACAAGAAGGAAATTCTAATAATGAAGATTTGTAAAGGGTTGATTGTTATATATTAGGTTATCATGAGTCTTTTTCTTTATTATTAAGCTACAGAAGTTCTGTGGGCTGTCAAGTCTTTATATAAGTATCTGTAATTTCTCTGCAAAAATTCTCACATTTTTCTATCCTTGTCAAGAAGGAATAAAAATGCAATTATAGTGCTGACAAAGAATTCTACTAGCTCAAGTATGAACTAAAATCACATAATATGAGACAGGCACATTTTTATAAAATCTCTTACAACTTAATTCAAAAATTAAGTATAAATAAAAATAAGATACGATCAATTACCTGAAGTGATCCATCTGCTGTTCTTCCTTTAGCATCTCTGGTGTTCCGTTGGTGACGAGTATCTGTTCGAGAATGATCATCATTTCCTACAAGTAATTTTTTTAAACGTTTCAGCAGTGAAGGTGGTTCAGAAATGAATATTAAAAGCTTTAAAAAAAAAAAAACTCCCACTTTGTAATTTAAAGTTAAATTAATATCTGCACATCCCATTACCTTATAATTGCTAAAAAAAAAAGTAAAAAAACTGATCGGGTTACCAAAAGCCTCTAAGCCAAGTGCAAGCGATAAACAATGCAATATTGGCAACAGGCAGTTTAAATCCCTTTTTACCTCAGCCCAAGCTAAGTATGAGAGTAAACAGGGCTACCCCACAACTTTCCTCCCAACCCTTCAAGCTACAGAAAAAACATCATTTATTTTTAAATAGCCACTTTTAGAGGTTCCCCAACAATATAAACTACTTCTCATACACTTTTTATATCTAAACAAAAATTTGTGCTCATCCTTAAGCACTATTTATGATGGTACCCAAGAACAGAAGGGATGAAGAAACCATGGGCAATAGGTGAAAGAACAAAACTATACTCCGAACAGGTTAATACAAAATGCATCTCATTCTAATTTTAATTGCCAAAATTTATATCGCACTTACTCTGTGCCAGGCACTGTGCTACGTGCTTCATAAAGATTATCTCATTCGATACTCACAACAACCCTAGGAGGTAGGTGCTGTTATTATTATCCCCATTTTACAGATGAGGAAACTGAAGCAAACAGAGGTGAAGTTACTTGCCCATGGTCACAAAGCTAGTAAGTGTCTGAAGAGGACTTGAAATCAGTTCTTCCTTACTCCAGGCCTGGTGCCACCTAGCTCTCTCATTTCACCTTAATTACACTTAGTACCTTGGAAAAGAGTAAAAATAACCTCAAAAGAAAAAGCATTATCAATTCCTGCCATAATTCTATAGGACTCAGTACAGAAGCTAGTAACTACAACACAACCATGATACAAATGAATGGCTAATGATATTTTTTATGTTTCACAGTAGCCAACAGCCAGAATAAATGGCATTTAGACAATATCTTACATTTCATTAAGAATTTCTTTCTTCTTTCCAAAAAAAAATAAAATCATTACCTTGAAAACTGCCATGATCTCTCAGTAAAACCATTACCTTTAAAACCGCCACGACCTCTTCCTCCTTGTCCTCGGGCGCCACCTCCGCGTCTTCGTCCATCTCCTCTACGTAAGTAGTTGTCCCTTTCGTCCTCTGCTGGGGCCAAAGACCAATCACTGAGTTCATCTCGGTGGTCAGATTCTGTTTCAGAAGCATTTGATGCTTCAGAATTAGTTCCTATCAAGAGTTAAAAGCCATATGCAATTGTTCATTTTTAAAAAACACCGCCAAATTAACAACTTTGGAGAAAAATTCCAAATATCAATTGAATGCCTTTCTACTCTTGATAAGTCAGTAACAGAGTAGACAGAATCTCTTTTCTGTTTACTTTGTACTAAGTTTTTTCAACTGAGTATTACTCAGGAGTTTCATGAAACATAAGGGTTTAGGTTTATGAACAGTGTTAGTACTTATTCTTATAAAAACAATTGATCAATCCTCTTCAACTATTACTTTTGCAGAGCAGTAACATTTTCAAACCTGAGTGGTTCTACATTCAACCACCTGAGTTTATTACAGGAAAAAATGGTCTTTAACAGCTAAACAAATAATAACTTGAATAATAAATACCTTGGGTACAAAACTCCTTTTAACAAAAGGGGAACAGGTGAAATACTAGTCACCTTAATAGTAGATCAGGGAATTAAGAGGAAGTAATGGTGCCACCTCAAGACTTTTGGCAGTCATATCAGGGCCTGGTCCCATCTAAGGTGAAGACTGCTTACCCCATAGTTCATTCAGCTTTGTCATATTTTGTGTGAGCACACCTTAAGCATAATTTTTTTTCTACTCACCTTTTACACAAATTTTTTCATCCCTTTTTACTTTGAAGCATGGTCATAGGAAATACCTTGGAATAATCAAGGAGTGGGGAAGTTCACAAGAGACCTTTTCATTCCTGAGCAGAACACTGTCTTGAGAGAGTTGAGAGCATACTCCAGAGGTGAAAGGGCCTGGAAGCCAGAACCTTCCTCACTTGAGGGCCTTGGTCAAGTATGGTAGAGAGGGAATTCAAGTCCTAGAATGGCTATCTACATTACTTCTACCTTGGTAGCACTTTTTGACAAAAAAAAAAAAAAGTATGCCATTAGAAGCATCTTTTTCATTAATATTGTTCTACAAAAACAAATGCAACCTGCCTGGATCAGCCTGGCGGAGAGGAGGAAGGAAGGAGCCAACGCAAGCTGTGTTGAAATACATTAAAAGCAGCCAGCTGAGTCCATTTGCTAGCAGCAAAGCGTAGTAATGCTCTTAGGCCCCCACAAGAAGAGGCAGTCAGGAAGAGGAAAGGATGCCTCCCCTCCCCCCTCCCCAGCATTCTCCCACCTGTCTATAGCTCCAACTACCATACCCAATGCCAACCTTCAAACTCAATGCCTGCTATTCCACCATTATAGCTTCAATCCTTTGGGTCTTAAAGGCTTTTCCATCTTCAAGAGTGTCCTTTTAAAATGCCAGTTATTATTAAAATGCCAGTAAGTAAAATGAAGGGTTAAATTTTAAGCAGTTATTAGCTAACACCAAAGCTATCAGTTAATACCTTAGCAGGGATTACTCTACAACCAAAGGAGAGTGATAACAAGTGCATGACACAGGCAGAGCTGGAAGGAGCCAAGAAAGAATCAAGGGGCTAAGGTAGGCGAATAAGAAAGGCATGAAAGTGAAACATGACTACTTACTTTGGCTTAGGGACAACCACCCTGAAACTACCTTGCTAGAACCTGCAGCATATAAGATGAGAGGCTGCTAACTCACTAAAGGAAACATTAATTATGGATCTGTGATCTGTCCTATGACCATGTACTACCAACACATACCTGACAAAAACAAGATCCCCCGTAACCAAAGTGCAAATTAGATGATACAGAAAAATGAGAGGTAGTGTTACAACAGACATAAAACTGGTCCTGGGGTCATGAAAATCAGAGGTCAAATCCTGCCCCAGACACATACTAACTGCATGACGATGACAGAATCACTGACCCAGACAACTCTCTAAGGGTGGAAGTTACAGACAAGGCTTCCATATGCGTTGATGGAGGGACTCTTCATACCAATGAAACAACAGGTCCAGATGAAAATAAAAATCCCCCAAATAAGAGAATTGGTTACAAGTTCACAGACATGTAGGAGCTTTAAAATACCCATTCCTTATACTCACTCTATGGGCTGAATGTGTTTTGTCAGATTTTTACTGTAAATAGTTATGTTTTGTGGGGCATGGCTCTCCAAAATCATATAATCATGGGGGGTGAGGGAAAGAATATCCAATGCACGTCAATAATTAGCAACTCTAAGATGATGAAGAGAAACGATTACTCAGCAATATTCTTCATCTTATACCTGAAGCATATCCAGGACCACGTCTACCATGTCCTCTATTTCTGTAAGGCCTACTACCTCGGCCAAGTCCTGGGCCATCATCGGTCATATAGCCTTTATCCTTATCTGCACGATTCGGTGGTGGTCTCGAACTTGCTCCAATCTGTCGCAACTGCTCATCAATCTGCAGCCTCTCCAAACGTAGCTGGTCTACCTCCTGTATAAATTAATATACCAAATAACAGTTAAAAAATAACCATTTTATTTAGGATCTTTCTATTTCTTTTCTTCTGATTAAAAGGTATACTAGCAAAGTTCTCATGGCAGCTCCAAATTTACTATCAATATTATTATAAAGCCAAGTCAGAAGAAAGGATATTCTGATTGACAAACAACTTACCACAAAAATTATCAATTTTTGCAGAATCAAAATACAACACAACCAGTTTTGTCACTAGAATGCTACAGATTCTTGTCTGATCATTTAGATCTTTTATCACTCTCAACTAGCTTACGATCATGATTATGTTTATGAAATAATTCTACTGATCAGTCAAGTCAGGGCACAACTTTAACTAATTTGTAACCTTTGCTCTCCCAGTCTCAACATCCCACTTTATCAAAAAACAGCAGGGCCAGATGCATAGTCATAAATAGTTACAGAGGTGAACGCTTGGAATGGATTGTATCTCTATCATCTAAGGACTGTGTTCAGAGCAGATACATCATTCAGAGGGTTAGCCCTAGATGGGATTGTTTTGTTTTGTTTAAGAAAAAAAAAGCACAACTCATCAAACCAGCTACTAAGGGAGGAAGAAAATATATTTTCTATCAGTAATGCACACACATGAAATGCACACAGAGTAATATACACACATGAAATCCCTGAAGTACTGAAGTATGTGGAAAGTAAACAACATCCAGACTGTAACATGCTTTGCAGTATGGGTCAGCAATGAACCACATCTCTATCATCTAAGGAATATGCTCAAAGCATATAATTATTGACATATATTGGGCATTTTCTCCCCCATACCCTAAGATTACATGATTTGGGACAATCATATCCCATAAAACAACTATTTACGGTAAAAGACTGATTTTAATTCATGAAGTCACTATAAAGAATGGGTGTTTAAAGTCTAAATATTTACTTCTCAGAATTATATAAAATGCATGACCTTGTTGGAAATGCTTTATTTTTTCCCTTTTCTATAATCAGGAATTTTTAGTTGTTAAAAATAAAGTCAACTATTAATAAAATAGCTCAATAAATACTACAGTAGAAAAATTACACTACTTTTTAATGAAAAATCTTTACTACAAATGATGATTTGATTATGATTTTCATATACATGACCTGTATAACAGCTAAGTTGAAAATATCATGTGAAATGATTAATTTGCTATTTATGTGTTTTACACTGTCAAAATGACCCTAGTTTCTTGAAGGCTAATAATCCACGGGAGTACTACCTACTAAGGTGAAAAAATACAAAATTTTTGAGCTTGTTCAACTCCTGTATTTTACAAATGAGATAAAAAGAAGGCCCCGCAAAAGAAAAATGACTTGCCTGAAATTCTACAGTAGAAAACTTAAAGAGTTTGAACCCAGGTTCACTTAGGGCAAATCTGGAGTTTATGTATTATGCTGTAATTACTGTAATATGCAGTACGGGCCAGCAATGGACTATGTCTCCATCATCTGAGGACTATGTTCAGAGCACATACATCAACCAGAGGGTGAACCCCTCAGATGAGGGGGTCGTTTTGGTTTTGTTTAAAAAACAAAACACATACACAAATGCAACTCATCAAAACACCTAAGGCAGGAACAAAATATAATTTCTATCAGTAACGAGTATAATGCATACACATGAAATACTTGAAGTAGTGAAGTCTGTGGAAGGTTTACAAACTCATCTCTAAATGTCAATTTATGCTAATACCACAATTTCACAGAACTACAAAATATCTGGGATATAAAGGACCTCCCAGATCAGCTGACCAACATTTCATTATAAAGACAAGAAGACTGAGAGGTCCCCAAATAAAATCAGTTCTCTAGTCAAACAGCAAGAGCTGGGAGAAGAACACACAATTCCAGACTTGCAGTACTCTTAACACCAAGCTACCACTAAATCCCTGCAGTCTAGGCTCCAATTCTCAACAGTCAACACTGAGACAAATTCATCATCAACAGAGTAAGGGTCTGATTTTGTCTCTGTGGAACTCTCTCTACCAAGGCAGACTGAACCAAAACATTAAGTTTTAGAGAATAATGCAAATTGAATTAATAAAAATAACTTAAAATATTCATCTACAGAAAGTACAATTTCCAGAATTATCAACCCATTGATGTTAAGGACAAAGTGAAAGGTCAGTGCAATGTGGACTTTGTGAACCAGGAGTCCGGAAGTGCGGCCAGGTATTTTACCCCCTGGAGGAAGAAGTGGCTGAGGCACTGCAGCCGTGAAGCTGCCACCACATGGCTGCTTCAGAACTCCTCGTCTGCAGATTGTAGGGGGACCAAGAGACCAGTCTGAGGGGTAATCACTCCTGCTTTAACCTGCTTGGATCTGGATCACTGTTTAGGGTGAAGGTTCTGGAGTGCACAACCAGTTTGCCAGAATATGTGGAGGCTTCAGAGAGGGCACCCAACTAATAGTTCTGGCAGTTGAGAAAACCCTAGCAATTTGGGACAAAGCTCCCCTCTCTGGTAGCAGAGTTCTCCTATGGCAAAAAGCTCAAAATTCAAGTAACTGAGTGGCAACATGAGCAAGCAAAGGAAGCAAAGAAACACAGCAATCTTCACTTTGGATTTCCTTTTTGGGGACAAAAAGCATCGGGGCATGGAAAAGGAGGAAGACAGCTAAGTGAGAACTCCTGCCAGAAGCTTCCAAGAAAAGAATAAGCTGTTTACGGGCCATAGAGGAGCTTAAGGAGGATTTTGAAAACCAAATAAGAGAAGTAGAGGAAAAATTGGGAAGAGAAATGAGAATGATGCAAGAAAATTATAAAATGAGAGTCAACAATCTGACTGAAGAAAATAACACATTAAAAAATAGACTAACTCAAATGGCAAAAGAGGCCCAAAAAGCCAATGAGGAGAAGAATGCCTTAAAAAGCCATATTTGCCAGATGGAAAAAGAAATCTCAAAAGTTCACTGAAGAGAATCATTCCTTCAGAATGAGATTGGAGCAAATGGAAGCTAGTGACATTATGAGAAATCAAGATACTATTAAACATCCAAACAACTGAAAAAATAGAAGGCAATGTGAAATATCTCATTGGAAAAACAAAAACCAGTGACCTGGAAAATAGATCCAGGAGAGATAATTTCAAAATTATTGGACTACCTGAAAGCCATGATAAAAAAAAAAGAACCTAGAAATCATCCTCCAAGAAATTCTCAAGGAAAATTGCCCTGATATTTTAGAACCAGAGGGCAAAATAGAGGTTGAAAGAATCCAACAGATCACCTCCTCAAAAAGATCCCAAAAAAGAAAACTCCTAGGAATATTACAGCCAGGTTCTGGAGTTCCCAGATTAAGGAGAAAATATTACAAGCAGCCAGGAAGAAACAATTTGAAAACTGTGGAAACACAATAAGGATAACACAGGATCTGGCAGTTTCTATGGTGAGGGACTGAAGGGCTTGGAATATGATATTCCAGAGGTCAAAGGAGCTGGGATTAAAACCAAGAGTCACCTACCCAGCAAAACTGAGTATCATGTTTCCAGGGGAAAATATGGTCATTCAATGGAATAGAGGACTTTCAAGCATTTTTGATGAAAAAATCAGAGCTGGATGGAAAATTTGACATTCAGATACAAGAAGCAAGATAAGTGTGAGAAGGTAAACAGGGAAAAGAAATCATAAGGAACTTATCAAAGTTGAACTATTTACATGTCTACATGGAAAAACAATAACTAATTTATGAAACTTTTCTCAGTATGTGGATAGTTGAAAGGAATATAAATGTATACATACATATATATGTCTATATAGGAGGGTATATATGTGTATGAATACATATGTGAGTGTGTGTATGTAGACAGGTATACATAGAGGGCACAGGATCAACTGAATAGGAAGGGATGATATTTAAAAAGTGAAATTGAGAGGTGAAAGAGGAATATAATGAGAAGAGATGGTGAGAGACAGAATGTGGTAAATTATCTCAAAGAGAAGAGGCAAGGGATAACTGTTACAATGGAGGGGAAGAACAGGAAGGCAAAAGCGAATGGGTCAACCTTACTCTTATTGAATTTGGCTTATGGAGGAAATGACATACACACTAAATAAGGTATCTCGCCCTACAGGAGAATGGGGGAAAGGGCATGAGAGGGGGGATGATGGAAGGGAGGGCAGGTTGGTGCGGAGGGAAGTTGGAAGCACCCACTTTTGAAAAGGGACAGGATTAAAGTAGAGAAAAGAACAAGTCGGGGGTGGGATGGGATGGAGGGAAATATAGTCAGTCTTTCACAATATATCCACTATGGAAATGTTTTACATAGCTACACACATGTACATCCTATACTGAATTGCTTATCTTCCCTGTAAGGGTGGGTGATGAGGGAGGTAGGGAAATAATCTGGAATTCAAAGGTTTAAAATCAAATGTTTAAAAAATATATTATTATTATTATTATTATTATTGTTTTACATGTAACTGGGAAATAAGATATACAGACACTGGGGCATAGAGATTCACCATGACCTACTGGAAAATCAGGTGGTACGAGGAAGATATGGGAGAGAGCAGATTAAGGGAGGGGATCACTGTATTGGGGTGGTGATAGGGGAAAAATGAGGAGAAAATTTGTAACTCAAAATCTTGTGGAAATGAATGATGCAAACTAAAAAATTTTTAAAAAGAGAAAGTGGAGAGATTGCACTAAGATGTACATGCTTTAAAAACAAGGGCTTCACCGTTCACCTATCAGTAAGGAGTAAATCTGTGTCAGATTTTGTTTTACCACTTTTCTCTGTAATAAAAGGGGGATCATTTGGTGGTCAGGAGGTTGTACCTAGGAGTGTGAAATAAAAATAAAATACACCAAAAAAAACACTTTTAAAAGGTTAATGTTAAATAAATATATATTGATTTTGCTTTGAACAATAGAAACAGTGATTTTGGAGGCTAAAATCATAAGACTTACACAAGATAAGATTACAAAACTGTAAGATTTAGCCTTGAAAAACTACCAAGGCAAGAAAAGAACCCTTTTCCTCCACCCACAAGAAAGGATGGTAAATTGAGGTTTGCCTAACTCAAGTAGAGGGGATTACTAAGATAGTCAAAGTTAAGCAAGGAGTTTTCAGGAGAAATATGATGGGATGGATACAAGTGGACATTTCCTAAAGCCCAGAACTCCTGAATAAGACATTTCCGTACTTATGCAAGAAAGTTTCTCAATTTCACAACTGCTCCTGTGCTTACCTTTAAATAATTAAGATGATAATCCAGAAGAACTGTTGCGTTGGTGATGCTGTCCTTGGTTCCAACAAAGACAAATGGTACCATTCCCTGAAAAACAAATTGCAGTAATAAAAGCATTTGTAAAGCTACAAGTTTCAAACCTGATTGGTCCAATGCACACAAATGATGACTATACATTCATATTCAAACAGTATACCTTCCATTTTATAGAGGTGAATTATGATAAATCAACATAAGTACCCTGCACTCATGAAGTCACAAGCCTGCACTTTTTAGAAATTACCAAATTGAATAAGGTTTGCATATTGGTTTAAAACATACACACACATACACATAAACTACGAAAGATATAAACACTATACAAATTAAAATTACACAATCATTAAGTGGAGTTTCAATAATGAACATTTGAAAAGGACTATTGAAAACTACAATAGACTCCTCATCTAGCTCATTTTCACTTTTGATAACAATAAAATTTAGTTCAAATTTACAGATTGTTTATACATCAAAAGCAAAACACGATCAAAGGAACTGGCAAAATTGGTCCCCAGACTTCCCTAGGAGACCCTGATCGATCCCCCCAATCACCTAGTGTTACTCATGCACCCCATGATTACTTTGCATTTATTTGCTAATTACCTGGATATGCACATGGTAGGCACCTTGCGGGCTGAGGTTATTTTGTTTTTGCCCTTGTCTTTGTGTCCCTGTTTCTTAGCATAGTGCCTGGCTATACATAGTTCGTGCTTAATAAATGAAGTCCTTAATAATGGGGCATCCATTTTGACAGAGTACAAAATACAGTGTTCACAAAGATAATATTTCTGTTTTTAAGGTATAAAGGGATGAAATATCAAGGAAAGTTTAATTATATAATGTCAGACACCCTTCACATAAAGATAGGGCCTGAAAAAAATCACAGCTCTTTAAAAAATAGTTCTGGTCAATCAACAGAAATTGGTCAAAAAAAAATCACCAAATACCCTCCTATTTTACTATCAGTATCTTTTTCTCTTAAACTTTTAGTTTAAAAAGATCTAACCAAGAGAGACTGAACGGCAATTACGCAAAATAGCTGGCAAAGTTACATAGTTCTTAATACAGGAATCCAAAAGACTATTGATAATGACAAGGAACGGAAAGACAGGAGGCTATTGTTAACACTGATATCAATATGCTCAGACAATATGGAAAATAAAGGGTACTGGGAATGGTGGTCAAACTCCCTCGGCTGTTGTGGTCTCCAGGTCCCATCCTACTAACAATGATAGCAAAGTCATGTGCCTACAGCTAATCTTAGCTGCTATACTCAAGATTACTGGAAAGACTAATACAAGGAACCTAGAGACTTTTAAATTTCTGTTGCCCATGACAGGTAAATACAAAGCAGAAAATTAGGAAGCATTTCTGCCTCACTGTCTAATATTCATGGCTGAAACTATTACTTGAAAACCCAGGGGCACCTATAAGTACAGGAGCTACACAATGAAGTGTTAGAGAAAAGCATTCAGAAAAAGCAGAATTTTTTTCAATTCTATAGAACTAATATTTTCTTCTTTATCAGCATCATTTCTGTCTCATATTCAACATAACTGTACAAAAACAGACTTTTACATTATTTCCAAAATGCCATCTAAAAAACATAACAACATTCTCTGGGCCAAGAGATAACAAATGTAACTAAAACCTTAGTCTACAAATATGTTTTATGGCCTTGGATCAAAGAACTGAAAAGTACTAAGCAAAGGAAGTGTAAAGGCTGAATTAAGGCTCCCAAAGAGAGATACAGTGAAGGCAACAAACATTCTGTCATCATCAAATACTTTCCCCACCTCTTTGATCACAGAAAAAAAGTTACATCTCTCAATACAATCCCCTTGTGTCCACGCCCTCCCACATCTTCCAGGTGTTGGGTTTAGACCTTGGTATCCTTATCTATAAAATGAATGGGTTGACTAGATGATTGAAGCTCCTTCCAGCTTTAAATGTATAAACCCTTATTAATAAAATTTCATAATTTTGAAGTGCTTTTCAGTTGACAAAGCATTTTCAGTAACTTTGCCTAGGTGAATTATGTCCTAGTGTTCTGAAAGAACTTGCATTGTAATTGCTAAATCATTGTTTATGATCTCTGAGGAATTGGGATGAATGGGTGAAGTGCCACTGAATCAGAAACAAGTAAATGTTAGGCCAATTTTCCAAAAAGGAAGAGTTAGATATTTCAAACTATAGGCTGACTTAGATATCAACTCCTGATAAAAGATAGCCTATTAAAAAAGGAATGGTTTATGAACACTTGAAAATGGTCACTTAAAACCAGCATGGCCCATTAAGAAAAGGGCATGGCAGACTAAGTTCATTTCCTTTAGGATAAGGTAGAATGCAATGAACCCAGAAGAAAAAAAACATTTGCCAAAATATTTCTTTTTTTTTTTTTTTAAGCAATTGGGGTTAAGTAACTTGCTCAAGGTTACACGGCCAGTTATTTCTGGGTGTGGTGCTGAGTGTCTGAGCCCGGGATTTGATTTCCAGGTCGTCCCAACACTGGAACCGGTGCTCTTACTCGCTGAGCCACCTGGCCGCCCCTAAACAATTGGGGTCAAGTAACTTGCTCAAGGTTACACGGCCAGGTGTTTCTGGGTGGGTGCTAAGTGTCTGAGCCCGGGATTCGATCTCCAGGTCTTCTCAACACTGGAGCCGGTGCTCTTACTTGCTGTGCTACCTGGCCGCCCCTTGCCAAAATATTTCAACATTTTCATAAACAGAATGGAGAAATTTGGACTGGATGATAATGTAGTTAGGTTGACTCAGAAATAAATGATAGGTGTCAACTTGAAGCAATGTCTCCACAGTCATAACACAGATCTCTGTTCTGGGTCCTGTTAAGGTCAATATTTTTATCAATGATTTGGATTAAGATCACATTTTCAGTTGATACAAAACTGAGACAGCTGGCAAGCTATCCAAAAGAAATAGATACATAAAGTCTAAAAGGTTTATAAAATGAAAAGCTAACAAAATAAAATTTCTGAGGGATAAAAATGACAAGTCTTTGCATTGGATAGATAAATTCAAATTGCCCAAGTATGGAATATAGGATACACGATAATGAAGATCATCTGAAAAAAAGACCAAGGAGTCCACAGAGTGGTGATACACTCCTCTAGTCCTTGCTGCTTGAAATGCTGGTGGATTGATCAAGTTCAGTAGTTCTGAGAGCTGCAGTAGGGATAAAGCTCATCAGGTGTCCATCCACGTCCATACCAATATGCTGAGGCCTGGGGAGCAGAAGTCAACCAGGCTACATATGAAAAACAAAGCTGATTTAAGCTTCCATACTGACTAATATTGGATCCAGGCCCATGAGTAGCTGCTGAGCTTCCAGTCTGGGTAAGACAGGAAAGTCTAGTTTTCCCCCCAAAAAAACAAAGCAAAAAAACCCCAAGGGTTATGGCTGACCTCGTTTGATGTAAATGAAAACTGTAATGACACAGCTAAAAGAGCCAATGGAACCTGGAACTATTAGATAGTGCTCAGAGCAAATGAAGTGTCAATCCCCCTGCACTTTGATCCATAAGACCAACTGTGGAGCACTGACTCTACCTCTGGGTGCCATATAAGCTGAACTGGATCTAGATGAGGATGACCACAATGATGACTGGGTTAAAGAATGGAAGACTTTTTAACCTTAAGAAAAAACAATGGGCTGTTAGGTGGTGCAGGGAATAGAGCACTGGCCCTGGAATCAGGAGGACCTGAGTTCTAATTTTACCTCAGACACTTAACACTTACTAGCTGTGTGACCTTGGGCAAGTCACTTAACCCTAACCGCCCTGCTTCCCCCCCTCAAAACAAAAAGAAAAAGAAAAGATGACTTAGGGGAGGGAGGAAAGTCTTCAAATATCTGCAGGATTATCGATTAGACTTCTTGTTCTTGCCATTGAAGGACCAATGGGTAGTAATGACAAAGCCAAAATTTTAAGTCCCTGAGAAACTTCCCCAATAATTATTTATCTCCAAATCTTATGTGCTGCCTCAAAGAGTAGAGTTTACCCAAAAGATGAGGTTTTCCAAGCAGAAACTGGATGACCACTTATAAGAAATGCTGTAGGGGGGCAGAGTCAAGATGGCGGAGTAGTAGCAGGACCTCCCCGTGGCTCCAGCTTCCACCTTCCCCAATCCATGTAAAAAGGGGACTCTAAACAAAATTTGGAGCTGCAGAACCCACAAAATGACACAGAGAAGCCAACCTCCCGCTGAGAACAGGCCGGCAGGAATTGGCCAGCACAGTGCTCTGGGAGCTGAGCCCAGCCCCACTGTGAGGCTTTAGCCCCAGGGCGGGCCTGACCAGCCACCAGCCAGAGAGACTCCAGATCAGCAGCAGCTGTGGCCATTTCCAGATTTATCAACACACAGATGCGAAAGACAAAGTGAGAGGTCAGTGCAGTCTGGACTTTGGGACCCAGTAAGTGGGAGTGCAAAAGCCACTGAGACGCCGGCACAGCCAGCCAAGCGCCACGTGGCAGCTTCAGCTCCTGGCCTGCAGAGTGTGGGGGGACCAAGCACCAGTCTGAGGGGTAATTGCTCTTGCTTTAACCTTCTTGGATCTGGATTGCCATCTAGGTTGGAGGACCTGGGGTGTGTGTCCAGTGCAGGCCTCAGAGACGGCACCCATCTAATACCTCTGGAAGCTGAGAAAACCCCAGCGTTTGGGATGAAAGCTCCCCTGTCTGGTGGAGGAGGCCTACTGTGGCAAAAAGCCCAGGGGTCAAGTGACTGAGGGGTGACATGACCAGGCAAAGGAAACAAAGCAGACAGAAGATTCCAACATTACACTCCTATTTTGGGGAAAAAAGGAGCAAAGCATGAAACAGGAGGAAGACAGTGAAGTCAGAACTCCTGCACCCAAAAGTTCAAAGGAAAATACGAGCTGGTTACAGGCCATAGAGGACCTTAAGAAGCAGATAAGAGAAGGGGAGGAAAAACTGGGAAGAGAAATGAGAACAATGCAAGAAAATTATGAAATGAGAGTCAACAGCCTGACAGGAAAATAATACCTTAAAAAACAGACTGACTCAAATGGCAAAAGAGGCTCAAAAAGGCAATGAAGAGAAGAATGCCTTAAAAAGCCAAATTTCCAGATGAAAAAAGAATCTTAAAAGCTCAATGAGGAGAATAATTGCTTCAGAATTAGATTGGAACAAATGGAAGCTAGTGACTTTATGAGAAATCAAGATGCTGTTAAACAGGTACAAAAAAATGAAAGAATAGAAGGCAATGTGAAATATCTCATGGGAAAAACCACCGACCTGGAAAATAG
Organism: Petaurus breviceps papuanus; assembly: GCF_028583685.1. Taxonomy (NCBI): domain Eukaryota; kingdom Metazoa; phylum Chordata; class Mammalia; order Diprotodontia; family Petauridae; genus Petaurus; species Petaurus breviceps. The sequence continues at coordinate 1,507,741 of NW_027187290.1, forward strand.
ATCCAGGAGAGATAATTTAAAAATTACTGGACTACCTGAAAGCCAAGATCAAAGTAAGAACCTAGAAATCATCCTCCAGGAAGTTCTCAAAGAAAACTGATGTTTTAGAACCAGAGGGCAAAATAGAGGTTGAAAGAATCCACCGATCACCTCCTGAAAAAGATCCCCAAAAGAAAACTCCTAGGAATATTATAGCCAGGTTCCGGAATTCCCAGGTCAAGGAGAGAATATTACAAGCAGCCAGGAAGAAACAATTTGAATATTGTAGAAACACAATCAGGATAACCCAGGATCTGGCATCTTCTACACTGAGGGATCGAAGGGCTTGGAATATGATATTCCACAGGTCAAAGGAGCTGGCATCAAAACCAAGAGTCACCTACCCAGCAAAACTGAGTATCATGTTTCAGGGGAAAATAGGGTCATTCAGTGGAATAGAGGACTTTCAAGCATTCTTTCTGAAAAAAAAAAACCAGAGTTGAATAGAAAATTTGACATTCAGATACAAGAAGCAGGAGAAGCATGAGAAGGTAAACAGGGAAAAGAAATCATAAGGAACTTATCAAAGTTGAACTATTAACATTCCTACATGGAAAAATAACAATTGTAACTTATGAAACTTTTCTCAGTAGTTGAAGGGAATAGAAATATATATATATATATGTCTATATATGAGGGTATATGGGCATATAAATACATATGTGAATGTGTGTATATATGTTTACAGGTATACATAGATAGAGGGCACAGGACCAATTTAACAGGAAGGGACGATACTTAAAAGGTGAAATTAAGAGGTGAGAGAGGAATATAATGAGAGGAGATGGGGAGAGACAGAATGGGATAAACTATCCCATACAGAAGAGGCAAGGGAAAATTGTTACAACAGAGGGGAAGAATAGGAAGGCAAAAGGGAATGGGTCAACCTTATTTCCATTGAATTTGGCTTGAGGAGGGAATGAAATACACACTAAATAGGGTATCTCACCCTCCAGGAGAATAGGGGGGAAGGGGTTGAGAGGAGGAATGATGGAAGGGAGGGCAGGCTGGGGGGGAGCGACATTGGGAGCACCCACTTTTGAAAAGGGATGGGATCAAAGTAGAGAATAGAACAAGTGGGAGGTGGGATAGGAGGGAGGGAAATATAGTCAGTCTTTTACAATATATCTACTATGCTATTGTTTTGCATTAGCCACACATGTACAGCCTATACTGAACTGCTTATTTTCCCAGTAAGGGTGGGTGACAAGGGAGGAAGGGAATGAATCTGGAATTCAAAGTTTTAAAATCAAAATATATATATATATATATATATACTATTATTAATACTATTTTACATGTAATTGGGAAATAGGATATACAGGCACTGGGGCATAAAGATCCACTGGAAAAGTCGAAAGGGGTATGGGAGAAAATATGGGAAAGAGCAGACTGGAGGAGGGGATATCCTGTGGGACTGCTATTTTGGGGCAGTAGGTAGGGGAAAAACGGGGAGAAAATTTGGAACTCAAAATCTGGTGGAAATGAATGATCAGAAATAAATCAGAAGTTAATAAAGCATTAGAAAAAAAAAGAAATGCTGTAGAAAGAATTTAAGACTGGGTAAGAGTTGGATTAGGCCACTGAGGCCCTTTCAAATACAAATATGCTATGATTCTAAAAAAGGAATATTTTCTAGAAATTACTCATCCTACAAGGATGACATTTAGACCATACTTTAAGATTTATAAAGTACATTACTTATCTGATTTTATTCTCACAACAATCCTGTAAGACTACTTTATGTATTATCCCTATTTCATGAATAAGGAAAGAGGTTTAATGCATCATAGACTCTCACAGTTCCTTTAAAATTAGGTACAATACTGTCTCCAACATGAAGTCTTGTCCGTCAGCAGCCTCTGACCCCCAACTATCAGTGCCTTCCTTATCCACCTTGTATTTCTTTTTATTATACTCATATGTATACAAGTTGTATCTGTTAGGATATAAGCCCTGTGAGAACAGAGACTGTTTCTTCTTGGTCTTTCTCCCTAGCTGCTAGCACAGTGGCGGGCGTGTAAGGAGCTACTTCAGAAAGCTATGGTCACATAGCTAGTGTTAGAAGCAAGATTCAAGCCCAGGATTCTCCAGACTTTAGGTTCATTCCATCACACCTCACTGATTAACTTACTAATGACATTAAGGGGTCTCCCAATATATCATCAAGAGTCAAGAAGCAGAATATGTAAATAAATACAAAATTATTGTATAGATTTGGTAACTGGGCCATCTTCTGAAAGTTGCTTAAAGGAAGGTAACAATATGATGACAAATCAACACAGAATGATGGTGGATTGTTGTCAAGTCTAGAAGAGAGAAGCAGTATAGTATGGTGAACAGAGCACTGCTCTTAGAGTTAGGGAAGATCTGGGTTTGAATCCTGTCTCTGACATTTATGGCTCTAAAGTCACCTAACCCTTTGTAAGCCCATTTCCTCCTATCTATAATGGGAATAATAATAGCACAAGCCACAAGGGTGTGGTAAAAAACCTTATGAGATATGTGTAAAGTGCTTTGCAAATATTAAAGCTAGTTGTTATTTTTATTATTCCTTAAATGGGAAGAAAATGGGCATTAAAACGTCCACGATACCTACCAATGCTCATTCTAAATGAATAAATCAGCATTCTAGTTTGTATATGAATCACTTGTAAATTTTGGTTAGTGTAAATCAATTCTCTCGGTCCAATCAGCCCTGGATGAAAAAGCTAGACTTCAGATAATTTTAGAGCTAGGACAATCACCTGGACCAATCTACTTAATTGAGAAAAGAGGAAAATGAATTGCAGAGAGCCTAAATGTTGTGCCTAAGAGAGCAAATATCAGTGACTTTCCATTACAATTCTGGTTTTAATCCACATGCCCAGCAAAAGCCATTCAAGTAAAAAGCCTATAGATGGTGTTTTCACAAGTTATAAATTATCAAAAAGTGCTTCTCTCCCAACAAGGATAGGTCTTCCTCTTTGAAACAGTAACAATCACTATCTTACTACTACCATCATTCCAGTCCTAAGGATATGAGAGCCTAAAATAAGCTTTTCTCAAATCTACAATAGGAACCTTCAACAACAAGAACTTTTATCCTTCCTGTAAAGACCTTCAATAGCTACAAAGCAATAAACAACTAATGTCAAAGAAAGGAATATCTCTTTTTATGAGTCAGTTCCTTCGACAATCACAGTACTTTAAGGATTACCAAACATCCCATCTACTTGTTAGGATATGCACTTTAGATACCGTTCCCCTCAAGGTTCACTAAATAAATGAACAAGTAAATAATGAAACTTCTCAAAAGATTTCTAGCTTTGTACAATTTTTGCTTAAAACATACTCCTCTCTTGAGTACACACCAATTTATTTACTATCCTCTCTCTTGGGAGCTGCAAAGGATGACAACTGCCATTTATATAATAAACATATAATTTATATAATGTGTGTGTTGTTTATATGGCATATTACATCTATTATCTTACTTGAGCCTAAAGTAAAAAGCAGTAGTTGTATTATCTATATTTTACAAGCAGGGAACAGGCAAGCCAAAAAGTCTTCTCTCTACCAGTTTTTGACAATTTTCTTCCCCCAAAAAGTAGTCTTTTGCTTTCAACCACACAAGCAAATACACTAAGTGTACACCCTTTCCAAATGCATTTAATTTTTAGTTTATTTTTTATTTCATTTAACCAAGAAAAAAAAAGAAAAAGAAAAGCCTTGTAACAAACATACAAAGAATTAAGCAAAACAAACTGGTCATGTTTGAAAAATATGCCTCAATCTGCACCCTGAGTTTATTCTCTCTCTGCCAGGCAGCAGAAGTGGGTTAGCAGGTTTTATTATTAATCCTTTGGAACTGTAGTTGATCAGTGCACAGATCAGAGTTCTTAAATCTTTCAAAGTTGTCTTTAAAATGCTGTTATTGTATAAATTCTTTCCTCTTTTTTTTAAAGACAATTTTTCTGGAATTCTCCTCTTTGTAGTACCCAAGCATCCACACACATTCCATTAGAGAAGTATCCTTACCATGGGCACTCTCCTGATCCAGAATCTCTGTACAAATACCACCCTTCTCCCCAATCAACAGGAATCAACCCCTCTACTGAAGGATTCCCTTCTGCAATACAAAGACATATTTCATATCCATTCAGGCAATAATCCAAGGGATTTCCTTCCTTATACATTATCTTTGCTGGTATGCCTCACCAAACACACTCCTGCCTACTCTCATTCTCCAAACACTAACTGTACAAAGAAGTTTATGCTCTTAGCCATTACTCATGCCTCCCTTTAAGCCCCAGAACAGGTGACCAAGAAGGCAAGAAAACTGGCTCTTCTTAATGCCGCAGCTTCCTTCCTCCATCCCCACACTGAAGTCCATCACCTGTCCCTGCTTGTTTACTCATTCATTATTGGTCTCATTCAGTATTATACTGCGCTTTTAAAAAAAAAAGGACTTTTTAGATAACAAAGATGAAGCAACAGAATGGACAAAAGGCAGGCTGCAAGGAAGAAGGGAAGCAAGGAGAAAAATATATTTTAAAAATAATCTGGCTTCTATACCTAAAGTAATTCAAATTTAAACTCACATTAGCAAATCTTTATTAAATGAAGTCAGTGCTAGAAATAAATAAAAAGGTTCCTAGTACTTTGGAGGAAAAATCAGGAATCAACCTGGAATGAAGAAAATTCTCTTAGATGATTCCAACAAACCCTCTAACAGCCTTCAAAAGATATTAAAATAATCATATGCTTTATGATTTAGTCTAAAATGTGATTGCCTAAAGAAGTATTGCAAAAGTCTAAATTCAAGGAAAAAAAATTAGTTTCCTATGCTAGCTTCTGGAAAATTTCCAAAAATAAAATCATAGATTTCTCATGGTAAGTACCCTAAGGGAATAAAAGTTACAGCTTGAAATGTTTTAATTCTTCACAAGAACAACCAAAAAAATAAAATAAAATAAAATAAGAGCTATATCTATTGTGAGAATCACAATAAAATATGTCCTCCCCAGCTTGTGGTCACTCTTCATAAACCCCTGTGGTCCAGCGCATACACAACATACACATATGGTATATGCACGCACACACACTTGCATTCGGACCAAAAAAGGGAAACAAAAAAAATGTTAAATGTAGTTTCAACAAGGGTGATTGATTTCCTACCTGCCAAGACTTGATTTCAGGTTTCTGCGATTCCCCTGCTACAATTGATGAAACCACTAACACCTAAAGCAGTGTAAGGAATGCAAGTGTTAGTGATATCATTAACTATAACAAACGATACACAGAATCCTGAACTCAAGACTTTTATTTTAATTTCCAGTTGTTTTTGAAATATACACGGTTGAATTTTTTTTAAAGGGCAGCCAAATATTTAAAAGCCTAAACAAGTTTGTAAACTGTGGTGATAAGGTACTTACTGGCACACCTAAAATTTGCAGCTTGTTTGGAGATCGATAAAAAGCATGTTTTATCTTACTATGGTTGCAAAATATTAAGCGGACATTATAACAATTTATCCTCAAAAGAAAAACTTGCCCATTAAGCTCAACCCAGCAGCCTATGTTCGCAGCATAAGATTTGTCACTGTGAATCAACTGTGAAGTAGCTATTATTTTCTAGTTTGTGAAGCGTCATAAGCTGGTGATCAGATGGGAAACATATGACATAAAGAGCAGGAGGGCCCACCAGAGAGGGCTGTAAGCCTCTTTTCATCAGAGTTCATCTAACTGAAATAGTAATTGTGAATTGTAACTTAAACGGAAGAGATTTTTTTTCCTTCTTTAAAGTTTAATTCAAAGTGACAAATATTTCTTACCCTTTGGACTTTTGTACTGCTGGACTGAGAAAAATGAGGGTAGTTTTCCTTTAAATCTAAGTATTTCTTTTCTTCTGAGGAATTAGATCCAACCCTTGAATTATTGGAAGGTAGGGGATTTTGTGGTATAATTTCCTTGGCAAAGAAAATAAAAAAATAAGAGAGAGAAAAAGCACCAACATTTAAGACCTTATTGAAATCTAACATCACAACAATGGCTTAGTTTTTTAAAATGAACAACAGTTTTTAGCATGCACCATTATAAATTAATGTGAAAGCAGAAAATAATGATTTAAGTTATATAACTCGTAAGTATCATTCTAACAATCAAGATGAAATATCATAACTAACACTACCATGAAATATTTTTTTCACAATACAACATAGTTTCAATACTTCAGAATTTAGGTACTTGTTAGTTCCTTACTTATACATATCAATCCAAAGAAAATCAACATGCTTTTGAGTAAGAAAGCATGCTTTCAAAATGTTAGTGAAAATGAAGTTAAGGGCTCTAAAATGTAACTAAAGGAGCTAGAGAAGAGAAACTAATATGCCAGATGTAAATCTGAAGCACAAAATACTATAAGAATACTAAGCAAAAGGTGGTAAAAGTCAGAAAAAGTAACAAATTTCATTCTTTTTTTTTTTCTTTGCAGTCAAGAAAATAATTTTAATCAGCAACACTGAATGTACATTAGGCCTATGCAACCTCACAGTGGCCTTATAAGATAACTATAAAAACCAAAATATGTAAGCAAAACATTACCTCTTCTTGTGGAACATTTTTATCATTTTCAGCCTCAATTCTCACTCTTACAACACCTGACTTGTCCACAATCTCTTGAATCAGTTTTCCATTTTTTCCTATTACTTTGCCTATGGATAAAATAAAGAATGAATCACTGAGTTAAGAAACATTCTGCATTCAATGATTTAGTTATGTCCATAGCTTATTTGTTGCATTAACTGCAAAAGAATCCTGATCCAATAAAGGAATTTTACATGAAAAAGAGTGAGCCTTATTCGTTCCTTGGGCCTGAACCAGGTGCTCAGTTCAATTGACACTTGCTGAATCATCTATTAAGATTCACAGAAATGGGAAAATTTGTTTCCCAGTGAGTATTTGCTGTGCTGTGTGCTGTTGTATAACATCCCTTCTGGATAAGTAATTCTACAAAAGGGAAAGGACAAAAAGGGGGCCATTTGATAAGAAATTCAAATTTCAAAATAAATGCTGTTTACTATGAATTTTAAAACAAAAAGAGTCAAACATTACATTCAAATAATGGCTTGAAGAATTTGCCATAGACTTAGCTATGAGGGACCTAAGAGGTGACATGGTCCAGCCTACACTTGACCAAGAACTTGTTCTTTACCATCCCCAACAAGGTGCTACCCAGCTTTAGCTTCAATATTTCACAAGGAAGCCCATTCAACTTTCTTACTCTTGGTGGTTTGAAGTTTTCTCTTATATCAAGCATTCAAATGTTGACCTATTACCTCTACTGCTGCATACAGAGTTAAATCTACATTAATTGGTTATCCTCACAAATCTGTGATTTCACAAGTGTGGGAACTCCCACTAATATCAGAAAGCAATCCAGCACTGAGAGTTTATGTGACTTGACCTGAACCATACAGCTTAAGTGTCAGAGGTGGTCTGAGAACTCAAAGTCCAACACTCAATGCATTATAGCAATCTGTCCTTCTATGACCACTTCTAAGCTATTGTGTTAACATATTAAAGATAAGAGTGGTCTACAGGTAAAGGTACTGGACCTGTGATTTCATTGATAATGACGACAATTATGATGGTAACAACAAGATAGCATTCATGCACTAAGCGATTTACAAATATTATCTCATTAGATCCTCACAAAAGCCTTTTAAGGGAGGTGCTGTTATTATTCCCATTTTACAGATGAGGAAACTGAGACTAAGACAGGTTAGTGACTTGCCCAGGGTCACACAGCTTAATAAGTGTCTGAGGCTAGATTTGAACTCATGTCTTCTTCACACCAAGCCCAGTGTTCCATCCACTAATCAATCTAGGACTCTATATACTCTCAATTCCTACTGGCGTAAGTAACTTCCAGGGGAGGAAGTTCCCTCTAACTATTCCATTTCACCACCTTCTCTGCAACTTGTAATCTTAAAAGGACTACCTAAAACAATGACAAGATAAGTGATTTGCCCAGGGTCACACAGACAGTATATGACAGAGGCAGGCCTCAAAGTCAGCACTGTGCTCTATCTACTACACCAGAGTAATGTTCAACACGTCACCCACAACACTCCTCAGTGTGGCCCAAACCACATTGGAATGTCATTGGGAAATAAATAGGCAAAAGAAATAAAAATGCAACAAAACAGAGAAAACATTACATTTTGAAATTAAATCAACCTGCAGCCCAAAGAGATCCTTATGTATGGATAAGTGGCCTCCATTTCTATTTCAACCCTACACTATTGCACTAACCTATGCTATATCCTGGCAGAAACATGCAGTGGAAAGAACACTGAATTTGGAGTCAGAAGACCTAGGTTCAAATCCTGACTATGCCAACTTAGGTGCCTGTCATTTTGGAGAAATATAAACAGTATCTATTAAATGGTATTGAAATGTATTATTCACTAATATTTATTTAAATGTCAAAGCCATATTTGAGCAATTATCAGATTAGAGATTAACATTTTATTCTCCCCCCTTTTCATAGCATTCATCATAGATTTACTTGAGAAATTAGTATTTTCAGTGTTGCCATTGTGGATTGATTTCATAGGATATAATGAAGGAACTACTCTTTTAAAAAAAAAACTGCTAGCAATTTTATACAAGTTGAAAAGTTTTCACAGATGACTTACAGACAGCATCACAATCTTGAATGTATTCAAGAGCTTTCCCCCAGGCCCTAAATGCTCCCTAAAGAGTACGGATTATGAAAACCTCCACCCAAGGGGCTAACAGTGGCCATAGGTTTAATATTATCCACCCTACAGAGTGAGAATAATTTCAACAGTGAGGATATATATTCTGTTTCTCCTATTCTAATAAAAGTCTCTTAAAAATAGACAATCCCCTTCTTGCTCTGTGATTAGCCCCAGATCACTTATCCTTCCCTTCCATATAACACAGTCCACACTGGCAATACTACCTCAGCATGATTCCAACTCTCCTTCCCTACAAATATCCAACTCCTCCCTAGATTTACAAGGGTGTGGCTTGTTCTTAATCCACACTTAACCTTTTCTCACAGCTTGCTCCCTATTCTTGTCATTGATACCTTCTTAAATTATTTAGATTTACAATTAAATTTTAAAATAAATTAACAATTTTAGTAAAAAGAAAAGGGAAACTTTGGTAATATTTTCTATTAAAATCTTGGGTTATTTGTGAATACCAAGTAGCATGTGATGTTAACCAAAGCTAATGAAAGAAATCAATTGTTCAAGAGTATAAATGGGGACATACTCCCCCGCTGAAGGATGAGTCAAATTTCAAGAAACATATAAGATATTTATTAAATTTTCCACAAAATATTTGATCATGTAATCATAAATCATCCTGTCAGACCTAGAAAGAAAATTGGCCACATCACAACCCCCCTCCCACCCCAATTTGTCTGCCAATTGTAACATAAAGAATACTTTATGATGATTGCTAACATTCACAAAGCAAACCAAAGTTTTTAACAAAGAACCATTGTACTTGAAAACTAAAAGCTATCAAGTTGATTTTACTCAGCAGGTGTCTCCAGATAAACTATTCATCTGGGGCCTCTCTATTCTCCTTATGAGAACACTGGGAAAACTTCTAGTTAAGAAGATCATGGGTACCTGTTTTAGTTATGAGATTATTTCTATATCCCTACAATGACACTACTTTGCTGATGGGGATACAAATCTTCTGAATATGAATCATGTATAATAAAGGAAGCATATATAACTCCTTGTCCTTTGACCAGTTAATCTCTTAAAAATATGTCACTCTTTTGGCCCAATATGTTCTATAATACAATGATTTCAGATTTCTTTCTTTTTTTTTTTTTTAAATAAGATGTGATCCTACCTGTTGGTACTCAGGCTGGTAAGAACTACACAATAACAGGACTCTAGTTAACTAAGGATGAAGAATGACTTTGACTGAAAGAGGTTCCTTGGTGAAACTATTAAAAGTCCTGGGAATGATTGTTTTACTTTATTATCAATTTAGATCTGGTACTGAATCTAGTCCTTTTAAAGCTCCACATTTTTTTTACCCTATGAAAGATAAAATAAAGCCCCATGATACCAACACATTTTAAAAATCTTATCTTATAAAACTCTGTAAGCTGCCAAGAAGGTGCCAATTGACCTTGAAGAGGGAGTCTCCTCATCAAGGAGTTCCTTCTGCCAATGAAATCACAGAGCCAGCCCTCTTCTGGTCCTCTCTTATTCAGACTACAAGCTGGCATCAAACAGAGCTCTAGAAGAAAGGCTAATGAGTATTTGCTCTTGAGTGCTACTTTTTTAGAACTATCAAGACATCTGCAAATCATCTACCAATTTTTAACATTTATTTGACATAAATAAATAATACAAACATATACATTTATTTGACACAAATATCATACACCTTAGACTGTTTCTAAGCTAAAAAATAGTTTAGTATTTTAACAAAAATGATAGAAAACCAATTCCAATATCCTTTTACGTTCACTAAAACACAACTCCACCCATATAATCCAATACTCAAATGGACTTTTGATATCCATTCCATGGAGGACATACAGATCCCAAACCATCCATACCTACCAACAAAATACATGTAAATCTTGCATGGTACTTACTGGTATGATACTTAACAATGGTCATACTACTAGGACGTATTAGTAGAACATACCTACTAGGTTCCTTGGAACTTGGATTACATCTTCTGCAAACTCAAGATAACCCCTGGCTTTTTTCACTGCATCTTGATCCTAAGATATAGAAGTAAACAAAAGTTTTAAGACATCAAAGAGACAAAATGCAGATTTTTATTTTAAAAATAAAAAGCAGACTACTGTTTATTTACCTCTCCGTAAATATGAAATGTGCAAGTATCTTCATCTAAATCAATAGCAGTGACTCCAGGTACTTTTCTAGCTTGCTGAATATTAGCACCATGAGTGCCAATTGCTAGACCCATCAAATCCTCACGGACAATAAACTGCTCATGAAATCTTGAGGCAAGCTGTCTTGAACTCTGAAAAGAAATGCAAGGGCAGTTAATCTGGTTTAAAAATTTTTTAAACTCTATTTATACTAGTCCTAATTTAAACAAGTATGCAAAATCTAAAGCACCATTTTGCTTGAAAGGAATCCAACTGTACAAAAGTAAGGTTAAAGTCTTTCAAAGATCAATAAGGAAATTAAGTCTAGTTAAAAGGGCAACTCACAAGAAATAGTGGGCCTCTTTAACTACAATTAGTTACAAAAATTTATCATAATTCTAGCATATTACTAAAGGAAAATTAAGCATATCTGGTATTTTTTTTAATGTGAACTATCTGAAAGCTTACAAACTCTTTTACAGAAGAGAAGGGAAACAGACTTGTGTACTTGTAACTGTCGGACACAAAAGATAACAAGCAGCAAATGAAATAATCACTTGAGCACAAATTAACAAAGTACCCATTTTTCATTATACCAGAAGATATTTAATTTCTACAGGTATCAAAGAAGCTCAAATTACACAAAAATATCTTAACATCCCACAACTTCTTGAAGTGGGAAGAGCCTCAAAAAAGAAACAAGTAAAAAATGAATAAGAAACTTGCTGAAGGTCAGTAATGGAGCCCAGACAATACCCCAGAGTTCTTACTCCCAGTTCAGTGTTCTTTCTGCCAACAAAGGGTAGAGTTGGAAACATGTCATTTCAGAAGATGTTTGCATTTTTAAACTCACAGAAACATGGCATAGTTTTTCTCCATTACTCAAACTATAACTACTGTGACCTAAATGTTATATGATAACATTTTTTAAAACCCATAAAATTACTCAAACAAGGAAATCAGGTTGAAACAAGATCAAAAACAACTAGCTAAATAGCTTCCACAGGGTTAAGAAAAATATAGCAATATTATATGTATGTTGACAGAGAGAAACTACTCTTCTGTTTCTTTTTCTGCAATTCTCAATCAGGACACAAAAAGGTTAAGAGTCTTGGAAGGAGTCAGCCCTCTCATTCAATGTGGTCTCACCTCACAATGCCTCACCTGTCTTTTCATTGGTCTTTCATTTGCATGGGATTCCCCCAAACACCATCAAATAAAATGATTAATAATCAGAAATCAGAAAAATTCAATAGTGATTGATTTCACCTGACATAAAAGCCTAAACAAATTCACTAAGAATCTACAAAAATGCAGATGGCAGTATTATCATTGAAAATACAGCAATACATGTCAATACAAATTACTGAAGGAATAATTAAGTAAAATTTACTTTTAACAAATGAAATAGTAAATTGGGAAAATAATCTATGGCAGAAGTCTAAAGACAGATGCTAAAAAGTAACAACTGACTAAAATACAGATTTAAATAGAAATAAAAAAATTTAAATAGAAATAAAAAAACAAATAACCAAAGGAATAGACTCAGATACATAGCTCATTCAACTTGTATGAAAAGCCTAACCTGATATCTCAAAAGACATGCAAACTCAAACCTATTTAATCTTTTTAACACTGCTTTAATCTTCCTAGGCAAAAAAACAAACAACGATGTAAATAAAGCAAAGTACTCATATTAAACATCAATATCTATTCTCCCTACATATATATCTTCCACATTTCTAGGACTAGTTGCTCAAATGACAGAAGAAAAAGCAACTTACCTCCAGTTGTTTACTAGCTTCTTCATTTCTCAGAATCAGAGATAACTTAGTTCGAAGACTTCGAAAGTGCATATCAATCAGCATATTTGCCCTCTTTGTTGTTACATCACTGATAGACTACGATTAAAATCCATAAAGTCATTACTAAAATAAATGCACTGAATTAAAATAAACTAAAAATGGGAAAAGGTAAACCCACTTACCAAGATGACAAGTTGATAATTTTCAGAATCATATGTTACAGAAAAAGCTCCAACTGCCTTTTTGAAGTCCTTATGTGATGATTCTTTGGCACACCTAGTAATAAAAATACTACCTATTACACTGTTAACTTCTAGAGTTAACAACCACTGGTATACATTTAAACACATTAATATATAGATTTCTAATACCTGCTCAGAACAAAATATTAAGACTGAAGGCTGCAATTACATTCCTATTTAAAACTCAGTGTCTTGCTATTCACAGAAGTCCAAAATCCTGAGCTAAAAGTGACTTCAGAGGCCAATCAGACCAATCCACCCCTGAGTAACGATCCCCTCCATAATATCACCAAGCTTGGTCCTTTAGCCTTTACTTTAGGCCTCTAAATTGTCCTTTCTCCTCTAAGGTCACTTCGATCTCTTCCGGAAATATTTTCTATATTACCAATTTTTTTAATGTTTTTTCTTTTTGGAGGGTAATTGGGGTTAAGTGACTTGCCCAAAGTTACACAGCTAGTAAGTGTGTCAAGTGTCTGAGGTCGGATTTGAACTCAGGTCCTCCTGACTCCAGGGCCCCACCTAGCCGTCCCTATATTACCAATTTTTAAACAGGTTGTCTCCTACATTAGGATGTAATCTCCTTAGGGCAGGTGCTGTTTCTATTTTCCTTTTGTTTCCTCAGCAATCAGCACAGTATCTGGCACAAAGTGAATGTTTTAAAATACCTATTGATCTACCTCCCAGTTCAGCCTATTCCACTTCTGGAAAGCTCTCAACTGTCAACAAATTCTGTCTTCCACTCAACCAAAATTCTGCTTCTACACTCCCAGCCACTGCTCCTAGTTGGGAGGCCAAGCACTAGTCTTATCCTCTATATATGATAGCCCTTCAAACACTTGAAAATGGATAACAAGTCCACATCCATTTCTTCTCTTAGCCAGGCCAAGCATTCCCAGTTACTTCAGCTAATCTTGATTTGGCATGACCTTGAGGCCCTTCACAACCCAGCTGCCCTTCTCTAGACACTTCAGCTTATCAATGTCCTTAACACACAGATCCTCAGCATATTGCCTGAGCAAGGCAAAGTAGACTAAGAAGAATATTTAATCCTCAAAAGGAGTTTTCATTTGCCAAGGTAGTTTCTATGGGGTGGGAAGAGGAAGAGAAAAAAAACATACTTAATAAGAACTACCTACTTAGTTCCACTGCAACCAATCTAGTTCCTCTAAGTGGATGTAATGCAGCTACGTTAATCATGCAGCTAGATTGCCAGAATAACTGGTTTTGTTATAACCTTTGCTGTTTCATTACTATTGACAACAGTCATTTTTTGCATTAATGAGACCAAAATCAGGAGTCTATTCAGGATGAAGTAAGCAGGAAAGGAAAAAGAAATGTACTCGTTATTTCATATGATACAGGCAAAAAAAAAACCTGGTTCTCTGAATTTTCCCAGCAGTTGACTTTTTTTTTGGATAAAATTCAGATCCCTTTCCCTTAGGTGAAATTTTGAGTGACATTTGGATGCTCACCTCTCCGTTTTAAATCAGTTCAGAAATTCTTAATTTGGAGGTATCTGCTTGGTCTTAAGGTGGTTCTTTGCCAACAAACAGGCAGAAGCTTCATCCATCTGTGAAAGCTCTTATGATAAGGCAACAGATACTGAACCACAGCATGTGCAAATTGTTTTGCCTTAAGCTACTCTATAGGGGAAAAACCCCACTAGCATTAGGTAGTACCTTACATTTTCCTCGATTATGTTTCTTGATACCAGCAAACATAATTCTGTGACTGCCTTCCTTAAAAATCTTAGTCTTTTTGTTTAAACTCATGAAAGAAACAGAAAATTCACAATCTGACTTATTTCTTGTAGGGGGAGGGGGAATATGAAGAAAATAAAAGCAGGAAACACTACTTCCATGCACAAAGGCTATTTACAGCCCCTCATACAGTGACTTGCACAGAGCAGGTACTCAAATATATTTGCTCAATAAATCTTAGTTCAGAAAATTACATGTAAAAATTTTCTTCAACAGTAATTTGTTTCTAGGTTTTCAATTTCCCACTATGCTGAATGAGATATTCTCTAGCCAATATCAATTCAACCTTATCTAGTGAATGTCTCTCTACCCTATAATGCCACCACTGAGTACTAATTCTGAAATATGACAATTTTTGAAAGACACAGACTTTTAGTTCATTAGAGTAAGTGAACACATTTTCATTCCCTATTACCAGTCACATATTGTGTGATTAATTTTAAAAAACAAATTGTACTTTAATTCCAATCTCAAACTGACAAATTACTTTCCCATCCATTAAAATATTTCAAGATTTACTTATTTACAAGAATATCAAAAGTTATTGTACAAAATAACTGGTTATTTACTATTAAAATAGTAAAAAAAGGTTGACTTTGCAGGGGATCAGAGAATTAGTACCTCAAATGAATCTTAGAAATGTCAGTCCAATCTTCCCATAGAACTGGTAAGGAAAATGATTCAAAGAGGCTAGGCCACTTGTACTACGTTCCCCCTCTACAGTTTTCTTTAATTCTGTAGTGCTCAAGATCAATTTTAGTACTGCTAATAATTTATTCAAACAACAGGACTACAAAATAATACTTCAAATTTCAAATTCAGTAGCTTCAGATATTTGTGTGATAGAAGCAAGTAGTATATGGAAGAATAATACTTCCTTCTAGATGTCATCATAATCAAATTTGATGGCAAATCATTCAATTCAATTTCCCAATTTTCTGACATATTCCTAGCTGATATCAAATGAATTCATAAACCATATTTGTGATCTTTTTTGCAAAGAAGCTGAAAATTCTTGCTGAATCCCACTGAATTTAGAAACTGTTCCCTACTAAGTAATTTTATGTGTTTTTAATTATATATGCATGTATCTGTGTATATAAAATATACATAGCATGCATGCGTGTATGTATGTATGGCATTTTCAGGACTTGATAGCTCCACACTTACATTTGCCGTAAGTCCTCTGGCACTTCCAGTTTGATCTTATGGAAAGTGTCTTTTGTTGCAGGTTTGTTGGGATTCACAGATCTTAAACGCTCAATTGTGACAATTTCATTGTAAGTGGCATCACAGGCTGCATATTCTATTACATAAAACTGTAAAAAAAAAAAAAAAGTAACAACAATTATCCATCGTCACCATTTTAAAAATAGGAGACATTTGTTCATGCCTATACAAATCAAGATGAAAGCACTGAAAAGAAAGTCTTTTGAGTGGAAAAAAAATCATACTAAGTTTAAAAAATTTTAAAACAAATACTAAAAGCACCTAAATCAAAAATACATTGTGATCAGCTCTGTGAGAATCAAGAAAAAAATATACACCAAAGATGACATCAATTAACAACGGAAAAATGCATTTTGCCAACCTAAGGCCTCCCTACCTCGCCCTTGATCATGCGTACTTTAGCCAACCACCAGCAGCATGGCTCTTTTTCATTGGCCCTGGAGTAAACCTACACGTAAAGATAAACAGAAGACATTCTGATTAGTATCTCTTTGAAATATAAACAAAGACTTCAAAAATCAAAGAAAACATGAATAAGCACCCAATGTTTCAAATTTATTAGACTAACAGCCAACACTGTAGTATGCACAGTATAAATCTTAAATAAATATCCCTCTGATTAAATGCAAGCTCCCTCGAGGGAGGGATGGTCTTCTCTAATTATTTGTATCCTTCTAAGGTACTCAGTAATAGACTAAGAACTTCCTAGATGTTCAATAAACATTGATTAGCCACATAAAAATTTGTATATAATTGAGAATGTTTTTCTTGACATGTTAACACAAATATTTAAAAAATATAAACAGTAATCCACAATGCCTTATATTATTGAAACCCAAGTATTAGCATATACCTACACTAAGGCTAATGGCCAGAAGTACAGATATCCCAACAGCATGACCTGGCCACTGGCTGTCAATTACATATCCTTTGGATGCCACAGTTGTTCTTATAGATTAACACAATACTTTCAAATATTGTATTTTCTGAACCAGTCCCTCAGCAGGCCAATACCAACTAGGGCTAATGGCTCGGGTGAAAGTGAAGCCTTCTGGCTTTGGAAAGAGAAAAAAATATTCCAGATACATTCTAAACTCCAAGCGAAACATCTTGTAGGTAAGAGTTGGTAAAAATCAAAATTAGACTAGGAGGTATCGAGGCTACAGATTGACAAGCACTGGGAATAAAAAAATCCATCACTGTTAGAACACAAATTTATGGGCTACTGAGAATAAGTCAGCAGCAGCATTTTGCTATGGAATAGGAAGCAGACTGTCACATATACAAAATCACCAAAATTATCCACTTCCAACTCCCTTATCCTCCAAAATGCAGATACCAAGATGAAGTGACTTGCCTATGGTCACACTGTGAATGAGCAACAGAAAAAGGACTGTAACTCAAGTCACTGGACAACCAGTTCAGTTCTTTTTCCATCACAACACAACACCTTAAGTGATGTCTAAATCATGATATATTTTTAAGTTCTATGAGAATACACAGGAAATGGGCATTTTTTCAAGAGCCAAACCAAAGCATTAAAATCTTTTGATTATCCTCTGTGAATATACATTAGGTCACACATAATTAAAATCACTCCACACATCTAAAGCCCCAGGACCCCTGGCCTTCCCCCATCCATTCTACTAATCCTCCCCAAATGAAAAGGGTTTAAGGAGGTGGTAGGGTGGGCAGAACCACACCAGTAACATCACATATCTCTCCAAGCAGAGGTCAATAGAATACTTACTTGAAAATGGAGATAAATACCTAATACCAATTTCCCTCAAATTTGCAGATGGTTTCCAACTATATTCACTCAGTTAATATTTACTGAGGCCTAGTGACTATGGTTCAGGACCATGGGATGGGAAGCAATGAAGGTGACACAAAAATGAATAAGAAAGGATCCTCTCTCCCCCAAAGGGCTTCAAGAACCTCAGAATGCCAAAATTGGAAGAGACCTCATCTAGATAAGCCCACATCTGAAAAATCCCTTCTCCAGCATTCCTAGCAAGTGGTCATCCAGGCCTCTGTGACTTCACGTCTTCACCTCTGGTGAAAAACCAACTGACCATTCCCAGGGTAGCCATTTCACTTTCAGATAGCTCTAAGATTGCAAAGGTTTTTTTTTCTTTGACTCTGACATCAAGCTAACTTTGCCTCTTTATGATTTCCACCCACTATAAATCAAAAACATAAAGGTAGTCCCTCTTCCACATGGCATCCCTCCAAAAACTTGGAGAACAGCTATCCTCACATGGCCCAACTTTGAAACCCTTCACCATTCTGGTAACTCTCCTCTGGGGGCTCTCTAGGTTATGGCTGTCTATCTTAAAACGTGACACTCATAAACAGATTATTACATCCTTTGTGGATATGCTATTGAGCACTTTGGAAGCAAAGGGTATTTTCAAAATATGTAATAAAGTGAATGCCTCACGGCATTTCGTTTACACTTTTCTCTTGGCCCTGAAAAATCTGCCTTGCATTATGCCTTCATTCAGACATGATCTGACCAGGGCAGACTACAGCAGGACTGTCACCCCCATTGTCCTATATGTTGCGGTTCTCTTAAAGCAGGCTAAGATAGCACTATGGTTCTTACCTCTCATAAGCCACTGAAGTCACAGCCAGTGTAGTTTGGAGGGTGAAGGAAAGGACAAATATACTCTTAACTGTAATATAAGCTAGAATTTAAAGGCCAAGAGGAAAGCACCAAATAGATGGGAATTTCAAGGGGGAGATCAACCAACTGATAAGTATTTATTAAGTACCTAATTTGTGTTAGGCATTGTGAATACAATTATACAATCACAAATATAAGCAGTTGAGTAATTTATCGCATTTGATTTCTTCCCAAGAGTTCAAGGTACAAGAAACAAAGATTTCAGAGCACAGGTTGTGTCTTAGAAATATGGGGCTTTCTCAACACTGTATATGTCACATTTTTGTAAACGGAATAATTTCAAATGCACTAAGGGAGCTTACTATTTAAAGGAATCCTACAATAATTTATGATTAGTCCAGAATCTTTGTGGAAAATTAACATATCATTTTGTAGAACTGATATCCATATACCAAATTTACTTAAAGTGGTAACAGAAAGGTAAAATAAGCTATCATTTTAACAAAATGATAAATTTCATTACATACAAAAAAACCACAAGGGACCAAGGTAAGTTTGTTCAAGTGCTACCATTTCCCAGGGATGTCTGAGGAAACTTTCAAAGCTTAATGGTGTTTTGCAGCTTCAGAACTAGCTCGTGACTCAGGTCTTCTAAACCACATACCGCTAGAGGTTGAGGAAAGGAGAAAATAGAGCTACCTGTTTGCAGGCTCAGGGAGCCAAAAGTAACAAAAGATTGGGCATTCCTGACATCGTTCACACAGAAAATTTTAGAGATTGGTACTTTCAAAAAAAATGTCACTAAGAACTGGGAAAAAATACATGCCCATTAAAGCATACTGTTTAAAGAGAATTTAAAGAAAAGATATAAAAATTCAACAAGCCACAGATTTCAAATACCTTATACTCCTCTTATACTTAGGTGAGAGCAGGGAACTTACCTCAACCTCATCACTTTCATTGATATCTTTATTATAACCTGTAGGAGGTGGGAATCTCACATCATGGAATGGAATCTGTCTCTCTGGCTGCCAACTGCAAAAAAGAAAAAAACATCCATTCATTCAAATGTTTTTCTTGTTTAAATCAAGTAGTGAGTATTTCCCACTGTGCATGTAATTTTCTAATAAAAATAAGCAATATTTGGTTAAATGTAACCCTCCAATCTTTTTCTAGTATGAAAGAAAGCAAGTGTTTTAAAAATGATCAATTTTATGCTAGAAGGGCAGTAGAAAGACACTCCAATGAAGAAGGCATGCAGCACAGTAGCCTTTTAGTTCCAACTACAGTATTTTCCTAACCACAACAAAGCAGCATGGCAAATTATTTAAAATAATTTTTTCAATGATTTCATCCCCTCAAAGTTCTAAACTAAGGACAAAGCATGAATTTCCTCCAAAATTTGAATTAAGGAAGTTAGTAAATATCAGTATAAGTGTTAGTAATAGCAGACACACTTCTGACCTTCCAAAAGAACCTTAACCACATTCCAACAAGGACAGAAACAAGTGCTAAATGCCCTAACCAAGCAAACTGGGGCACAGTTGGCACATTAGCAACTCAAAACTCACTTTTCCCCCTTAATTTTTAGGTCCCACGAGGTCAAGCCTTGCCATGGATTCCTAGCTGCTGTTCAGTACAACGTTCTAGCATGCACTGTGCTGGTGAGGTCGTATCAGCCACAGAAATCCGATGAAGAGAGCCTATAGGAGTCAGGTAAGTGGCGTGTTTTTGTTTTTTGGTTTGTTTTTTTTTTTAAAACAATGAGTGATTTTGCAAAGTTTATAATTTTTTAATACCAAAAAGTATAAAGCATTAAAAAAAATAAATTTTGCAAAAACAACATACGGATTCTACTGGGAAAGCTGCCAGATCTAAGTTTGGGCGTTGATGCTAAGCAATGCTAGTATTTTTCCCCTTGAGTAGAGACATTATAATGAATTAGGGATCAGTGAGCCAACAATTAATTTGCAATAAAACCCCATTAATTCAGAACTTATCCAAACTTGGTCATGGTCATAGCTAAAGAAAAGCTTACCTTTACACCATCTATGAAGAAGTAACTATATGTGTTTGAAGGCTAGCCCACTAATTTCTGCAATTAGGATTAGCATCTATTCTGAATCAATGAGTTTTTATTGCAAGTTCAACATGCTAATACTTTGCATCTTTTCTAATTATGCTGCTTCCAAAAGGATAAAATACTGACTTTTAAAACTGATGAGCTTATGTGGATACAATTGCTATGAAATCTGCTAGGATGGAAGGTAAAGCTAAGACTGGCTAAAGAAAACATTACTAGACATCTAAAACTTCTTCAGGCTATCAAGATAAAAATATAACATAATAGAGCCTAAAAATCAAATTTATTTTTGTAAAACTAATTTTTATTGAAAAGGTATGTTAAAGATATGGAAGGAACCTACTAAATCATGACAGTAAGGTGGAGCCCTACACAAGCAATCACAACCATGGCATGGACCCCAATTTTAAGTATAAAAAATTGGTTGTCATTTCAAGTTACTAGGATGATCACTTGAAGACAGAAATACTACTCTCTGCAGACATAGTAGCTGCAGAAGATAATGAGCTTGATGACAAGCTAAAGATGGTATAATTTTAATAGTATGTAATGGGAAAAAGGGAAAAGAATTGCCTGCAATGATGACATTCACTAGGTAGACATTTTTGAATTCACAATAATAAATGAGTTTCTGCTTGGTATTTAATAATGATTATTCTGGAGTGAGTGACTTGAGAATAAGAGAAGAAAATTCAAGAGTAATCCATTTAAAAAACCAACAAAGGCCCCACATATGGCAAATACAAACTGGGTTTTGTTTAGTAGGGGGGACAAACAAGTAAGACCAATCTAAAAACATTACTCACCAAGGGATCTAAGACCCCTTTATGAAGGGTTAAAATGTAAATTTTCCATACCAATATTACTATAAAGAGAATAAGTTCCAAAGCTTTTCATACAAGCCACATTCAGCAGACCTGATGGAGACACCATTAGGCTATTGGACTATGCAACTTCTGATACGTACACCACTGAAGAGCAATCCAATTGCCTGCTGCAACTGTGGTACCCTCTTGCTACCCACACCTCCTTTCTCAAGTTCTCCTGAAGAAATGCCACAGGCCTGCCCTAAGCACCTAAGGATGATGCTTTTCCCTGCTTGTGGCACAATGAGCTAAAAGTGTGCCAACTCCTGGTCTGGCATAGGAAGTTTTCTAGGTGTAAGACAAGATTCAAGGCGCTATTTTATCACTCCATTTATGTAAACTATAACATATCCTCATTGTTCAAAGATTCAGTAGGTAACATTTCATAGTGAAATACTTTTCCTGAGATTTAAATATGCTAATGGCTGTCACAAAAACACAAAATCAAAGTTCGTTTTTTTCCCCCTCACCTTCTTAACTTCAACACTAGTAGCTTCAAACAATTCAAAGCTCATGAGACTACAGATGGGAGCTTTTCCCTGTCTAATAGCAGAAAGTAGTCATTAACATTTACTATGATGAAATTATCAGTCCAAGAATAAAACCACCTCATAGCTAAATCTAAACCTGTGAATTCACTGGCATAGGGAATAAACTCCTAATGAACTAAAAATAATAAATAAATAAACTACCTCTGCCAATGTAGATCCCCCAAATGCCCTGCAGCTTATGGAGAGCTTTCAGGCTCACAGGGACATTAAATAACTTGTCCAGGATCATAAAAACAGTATATATTCACAGGTCAAACCTGAACCTGGATATTCCTAACTCCAAGGCAAACTCTCTAGAGATCTACTAAGAGATGCTTCCATTCAAGGATTTATAAGACAACCAAACATTTGGTTTGGGGTTTAGGCTGACAAATTTTACAAGTGTTTAACTTTCTTCTCATTGTTTATTCTTTTCTTAACAATCACTCTGAAAATTCTCTTCTAGACAATGGAACAATGTCAATTTAATATGTTTCTTAGATATTTGATTTTTTAAAGTTCCCAGAATTTCTATAATCCCTTCCGCATGTATCTATTTAGTTCAAACCCCTTCATCTTATATTTGGAAAAAATCAATGAACAAGTATTTATTAAACATCTACTATGTGTCAGGAACTGGGCTAGGTGCTGGGGAATACAAATACAATTAAACAATCCTTGCTCACAAGAAACCTACATTCTTATGTGAGAGGCAACAAGTACATATACTACAAAGAGAATAAATTTTTAAAAATTAAATATATGGTAATTTGAAAGAGAAGGTATTAAAAACAAGAGTGGATCAGGAAAGGTATCACGTCGAAGGCAGGAAAGGCATCATGTAGGAGGAGCTTGAATGCATCCTGAAGGAAGAGAAGACTTCTATGAGGCTTATGTGAGGAGGGAATGAATTCCAGGCATGAGGAGCAACCATATAAAAAGGCACAGAGACCAGGAACAGAATGTGAGAAAATTGAGATCTAGACAGGTAAAATGATATGTTCAAGATCATACAGCCAATCAGAAGTAGGACTTGAACTTGAGATTTCCCCAAAAACCTTTCCTCTACCCAGCATGTCAGCAATCTCTGCCTCCCTATGTCGCTCTAAAACTACAAGTTCTAGACTAAGGTATCTAATAGGAAGCATGCTTGTTTTGTTGTACAGAAAATTAACATATAGCTCTGAAATATACACATCAATTCATCAGCAACCATTAATAAGTGTGCCTACTTTGTACCAGGCACTGAGCTAGGTGATAGGAATACAAAGACAAAAGTGAAACTGGGTCTATCCTCAAAGGGCTTACATTCTGCTGGGGGGAGGGAGGGCATACAACATACACATAGATAAATAAATATAGGATATTTACAAAGTGATGAAGGGGAGGGGGGGGTTGGCAAACAACTAAAAATTAGAGGAAATCAGGAAAAACCTCTAATCCTCCAAGTAATTAAGGGTTCTCAGAGGTAGAAGTGAGGTAGAACATTCTAGACATGGGAAACAGTCTGCTGAAGGCATGAAAGTGAGAGGTATGCAATCCTGGAAAGGAAAAAGTAAATAGGCCAATGTGAACAGAGAGTGTGATGGAGAGGCATATATAATCAAGTCTGAGATAATGCTCAAGCCAGATTACCAAGCGCTTTATATTTCAAAGAGAGCAGTTTATATTTTATCTTAGAGAAGTTTCTTAGGCAGGGGGATATACTGATTTTATGTGAAAAACAGAGGTATTAAAGGGTCAAATCATTCCAAGGGGCTGAATATTTCAATATGCTCATGCAACTTTTGGCCAATATCATAAATGGATATTCTTAAAAAGGCATACAAATTAGTTTTTGTTGCTGCTGTTTTTAAGAAACAAATACATTTGTAATATATGGAAAAATCAATTTTCTTTATTGTTGTAAGGCACAATACAAAAAAAAAAAACAGTTAAAGCAACACATTTAAAACTCAGTTCCTGGAATGTACAAAATCTAGTTTGGGAAATTGTTATTAAACCTGATTCCAATTATGATACTCCTAAAACTTAAAAATATATAAGAACTTTTGGAAATGTACTAAAAATACAATTCTATGATTTCAAAAGTTCAGCACTGAAGTATCATTCTACTTCTTTTTAATAAACTGCTAATTCTTAGCCAGGTCAAAAAACTCATGAAAACTTTTTCTGACTCATGTTGTATAATCCCATAGTGATATGCTTGGTAAATAACATCTTCTTTTAATTAAAAAAATTATTAACATAAGCAAATTTTTTTAAGCAGTCAAAAATTACTGTATGATCATTTAAAGAAAGTTTTACATAACCTTGGTCTTACATTAAATTACGCAAACTTTTAAAATTTTTATGAGTGATATTTCAAGCATAATCAGGATTTGACTCTTTAAAAACTTGACAATAAACCACATCTCTGAAGACTTACTTGTTTTCAAATGCAACCGTTATTGAATCTTCATGTACATCTTTTACAAATGCCTGTTTAAAAAAAAAGAAAAACACAATAATTAACTCAAAGTCCAATTAAGTTCTACTATGTTTCCTCATGATATAAAAATAACATTGGGTTGTAATGTAGTGGTGAAGGTAGCACTCAAACAACTTAAATTATGGATTTATGTAATTTTAACTTCGTCCCTACATTTATATATCGCACCGATTTTTATACTCTTTAAAATTATGTCAAGGAATATTTAAAACATTTTGGCTTCAAACTAAAATTTGTCAATTCTGAAAGCTGAAAACTTGTAAGACAAGAAATAATGAAAAGTAGTTGACTTCTTCTAGGCTCGTATGAATTTATATTAATAGTTTAGATCTGCTACAGCATATTTCATGTTCTTATCACTCAAACATGTAAGAAGTTGATCAAACATAGTTTTAAAATTCAAAAGACTAAAATGCATTGGGGCGGCCAGGTAGCACAGCAAGTAAGAGCACCGGCTCCAGTGTTGAGAAGACCTGGAGATCGAATCTCGGGCTCGGACACTTAGCACCCACCCCGAAACACCTGGCCGTGTAACCTTGAGCAAGTTACTTAACCCCAATTGCTTAGGGGCGGCCAGGTGGTTCAGCGAGTAAGAGCACCGGCTCCAGTGTTGGGACGACCTGGAGATCGAATGCCGGGCTCAGACACTCAGCACCACACCCAGAAATAACTGGCCGTGTAACCTTGAGCAAGTTACTTAACCCCGATTGCTTAAAAAAAAAAAAAAGACTAAAATGCATTTTGTGATTTTAATAAAGTATTTGCCTTAGTGATCACACAGTAAGTTATATTCTAATATAAGAAACTGGGTTTAATTTCCTAATCTCATTAGCCCTTTGGGGGGCGGGGGGGGGGGGGAAGTGTACTGTGATGGGTTTGGTTCAAAGTATATAAACCTAAAGAAGTAACTCTGCTAACTTTCAAAAATGATAATACAAACAAAAAACATAATAAATTATCACCACTATCACAGTGTTAATCACTATGCTGTCTATAATTTTGGTAAAATACAAAATTTAATTTCACTTCGGTCAGTTACTTAAAAGGAGAATTTACAAAGATGCCAGGAAGGGACAACATGGTAAAAAAATGGGTATGGACCCACACTTTACTCCATAACATAACAACACATGTCCTAGGTGGATCAACTATCTAAATATTTTAAAAGCAAGTTATAAAAGAAAAAAGAATTAGATGGAAACAGGAATATATTTGCTTTAACTATGGCATGGATGGATATTCTTATCACTCAAATAAAAAGAAATCATTATAGACAAAATTTTACTTAATAATAGAGATTAAATGATTTTGTACAACACAAAGTATTGTTTTTAAATTAAAAAGAATATCAAATAAAAGTCTGAAATATAGAATCTTAAATATGAATAAATTATAAAGTTCAATGCTGTAGGGTTGCAGGAACCAGGAACTCTAAAAGACATTGTTGGCAAGAGTTCATTTCTGACCAACAATTACCTAAGCAAGAGCTTTTCTTCACTCTTTTCCTGTCCTGGACTCTTTTGAAGCCTGGTGAAGCCTACAGAGACCCCCTCTCAGAAGAATGTTACACAAGATTACAAAGGAAGCCAATTCTACTGAAATCCATTCATGAAAATATTGTCAAAAACAAGTCACAAACCCCAGGTTAAGAATGAGTAGTTATGGACAACTTGAGAAGGAAAATGTACTTAACAGCAAACTAAAAAGATGCTTAAACTGCATTACAATCAGAGAAATGAAAGTATAACAACCTTCAGACACAACTTTTTATCCACCAAAATGAAAATTTAATCAGACAAGCATTTATTAAGTACCTACTAAGGACAAATGCACTTCTTAATAAGTCCTGAGTACATAAAGAAGAGAATGTGAGAGTTGAAGAGACCCTGATGGTAATCCCTAGGTACACAAAAAGGATCCCCACTGTAATAAACCCTAACAAGTGGTCATCTCAGCCTCTACTTCCTAAACTCAAACTGACCAAATTACACACACCCCTCAATAAACTCCAGGGGGTTCCCATGACCTCTAGGATTAAATACAAAATCTTTTGTTTGGCATTCAAAGCCCTTCATAACCTATCCCCACACACCCAGCCCTAGCTTTCTAGTCTTTTAACTACTCTCTATCAGTGCTCTTAGATCCAGGGACTCCAGCCTCCAGGATGTTCCAGGAATAAGATACTCTACCCTCTCCCAGCAGTTTCTCCCACTGCCTCTCATGCCTGGAATGCTTTCCCCTCCTCCTCTTCAACTACTAACCTTTTAGGCTTCCTTCAAGTCCTAACTAAAATTCCATCCTTTACAGAAGTCTTTTCAAATTTCTCCCCAAACCTCTTAATTCTAGAGCATTCATTCTGTTAATGATTTCCTATTTTACCTGGTATATAGCCTGTTAGTACATACTTGTTTGTTTATTGTCTCTCCCATTAGACTGTGAGCTCCTTAAGGGCAGGGACTGTCTTTTGTCCCTTTTTATTAGCACACTGCTGGCACATAGTAGGCACTTAATAAATATTTATAAACTGACTACATCGAGACCAACAACACAGGGAACCTACCACCTTCAGAAGCAGCCCATTCCACTTTTGAACATCTGTAATTATTAGGAAGTTCTTCCTAACATCAAACCAAACGTGCCTTTCTAACTTCCACCCCATTGCTCCTGTTTCTGAGGCCAGATAGAATCCCTCCCTTCTCTACAATACAGCCCTTCAAGTACTTGAAGGTTTCTACCAGGTTCCCTTGGAGTCTTCCTCTCCAAGATAAACAATCCAAATAAAATAGTCCCTACACTCAAGGAGTTTATATTTTGTGGAGATACAACATGTGCACAAGTAATAAATATTAAAATGTACATGTAGTTTGGGGGGAGAAGTTTAAACACTGTTGGGGAAATGCTACGGTATAGGTAGCAGCATTTGAACTAATCCCTGAAGAGCTAGGAATTCCAAGAAATTGAAATAAATAAAGAGCACATTCTAGGCATGAAGGGCAGCCTGTGCAACGGTCCTGACATAGGCAATGTATGGAATGCCATTTACAGGGAATAACAAGTAGGCCAGTTTGGCTGAAAGGGAATGTATATTCTGGGAGTAATGTAAAATTAAGTCTGGAAAGATAGACTGAAGCCAGATTGGGATGTGCTTTAAAAACCAAACAGAAATCTGCATTTTATCCTAGAAGAAATAGGGAGCCACCAAGTTTTTCTCAAGCAGAAAAATGGAGTGATCAGACCTGTGAACTGCTTGGGTGCCATTACCTACACTGGAACCTTAACTCAACATTGGTTAAGCTGCTTCTCCCACAAACTACATGGCACAGATTTTTATATTTCTTATCTGTGTGCATGTTGTATGTTCCTGACCTTATGAATATCAATTTGTGTGTGATGTGAAAAACCAACTGGAGAGAAGAAAGCCTGAAAGCAGGGAGGCTGATTAGAAAAAGATAGCAATGGGGGAAATAAGGACCTGAATCAGGCTTGTGGTCATCAGCGTGGAGATGTTATGAGGTAGAATGAACAAGGCTGGGAAATGGATTGGATTGGAAGTGAGGGGAAGGGGAGAATTCAGTATGACTAAGGTTGCAAACTAGGGGAACTAGACAGATTAACAATGAACAAGAATAAACCTAAATTAATTAATTTCCCAGCAAATACTTAAGATTATACTTCAGAACTTTGACAGGAACACTTATTAGCAAAGAGAATGAAATAAAAAAGCCAAAATTAGTTTTTAAAAAGAATAACTCTAAAAGAACTTGTAAAAATATTTTTTTAAGTTTGATTATAATTAAACTCTGGATTATTCAAAGTAGTGGAATGTGTCACAGATTACTGAAAACTATGTATAAAAAAGGGCAGAAGAAACTATGCAGTAGTACAGAATGGTCTTTAAATGACTATAAACATGATGTAGTCAAACTAAACATAAAGGAATGAATGAAAACTTAAAATGATATAGTAAGCCACTTTTTTTATTAAGATTATGCTCCTTCTTACTTGAAATACTTTTAGTTATTTTTTTACCTTCAAAGAATAACATGGGAAAAAGACAATCCAGTAACATGAATAAGGAAAACTGAATCATCCACCTCTGAATAAGAGAGTTGGCCATATAATGAGATTCAGAACATATTTGAATATCTGGAAATTATTCATTTGACAATTAAACTTACCTATCTTGACCCTTCTACTATTTCTCCCTAAAATGTTAAGTACTTATTCAATGAGGAGACACTTCTGTATCAAATAGAGAGCTTGATATTTACACAAGACCCATCACAGGTGCTGATAATAGATGATGGGCACTTACAGGTGTGTCAGGCTTCCACCATTAAGTTCAAATACTAGTTCAATGACCTACAATGAACTATTAATCACTTTTGAGCTGAGGTCAATGGAGAAGTGAAAAAGAGCATTGCTCCAGCTAAAATCCCTACAGGCTCCTTCACAACAATGCTAGACACCACTGGAGTAAAAATTTGCAAAGAAAAGAGTTCCTGGAAAGAAGCCTCCTTTCCATTACATTGTAATAGATATGATACAAGTGTGAACACTTAACAATCTAAAAGCAGAGCTCACTGCAGATGACTTCTGAGCTCATCATTTCTCTTGTTTGAATGAACAGACATTCTTCAAACGCATGTAAAAGTTGAGCATATACAAAAAGAACCTCCTTGCCTTCTGTGCAGAAGTGGAGGACTATGGTATGGAACACTGCAAATGTCACACTTTTTTGATGTGTAGGTTAGTTTTTCCATACTGTGTTTTTCCTTCTCTGTTTTTTGCTTTGTTTTAAAGGATGGCTTTCCAGGAGAGGAAGGGAGGGAGACATTAGGGAAATGTAACATGTAAGAACAACAAAAAAGCATCAATAAAAAAACTCTTTTAAAAAATAGAAACCATTTGTAATATATAGTCCGATTTAGGGGAATAGTAAGATAAGTCTTTCTATGACCCTCTTGGGGACTTGTGCAACATATACCTCAGTTCAAGATTGAGCGATGGAAACTTGGCACTGGAAGGGCAAATTCAACCCTGTACAGCTTAATTTTAACTCCACCTCCATGGATAGTCATGGGGAATTTAAAATTGCTTTAGCTAAAGAGAACAGATGGAAGATACCATGCACTTCTATTCACTCTGCACTCCTTTGCAGTATAACTTCATTTGCTTGAACAGCAAAAGCTTGCAATGGCTTCAAAGACCAATTGAGTACCTACTAGAAAAAGGCATATTGGTTTTCCATTTGCTAGGCATTCATATTACTCAGACTATCATGAAGAGGAAGACAACAGTAAAAACAACAATTTTTAAAGTAATGGGACATTTACAAACTGACCTCTCCTCAACCTAATTGTTAATATAGTTGGTTGAAGAAAGCATTTGATATCAAGATCTGGATTTAAATACTGCCTCACACATACACCTGTGAGCTGCGGGCCAGTCAGTGGCTTGAAAAATTCTCCAGCACTAAAAGGTCACAGAGAATTCGTCAATCTACATTAGTGGAAGGAATTGCCACACCATAAAATTCCCAAATGGATGAAATCATGGTCTGGGAAAATAATGATGATAACAACAACAACAATGGAGATAGAGAGTGGCTTTAACAAAGCAGGGAATGTGTCCTGTGTAGAATTATTTAGGGTGGCTATGAACTCCCCTCTGGTCACTCACTAGGTCTAACTTCTGCCAAGGTAGCCTTCTACCATAACCCAGTGCCAGCCAGCTCACTTCCTGAGCTAGTGACTTTTTATACTTGGTATGAAGCTTTTTAGTTGAAATATCATTCTATATTTAAAATCTAAAAATCTATCCAAGTAAACCTAGCATTTCTAAAGGCAGTATCAAAGGCTATGTATGATTCTTCAGAAAAAGAAATAGAAAGCTTTTCTCAAGTAGAGAAACTTCTTAAACAAGAGAAAAATCTCCAAAAAAACTGAACTTACAAGTCAATCAAGAGGAAAAAAAAGAATTTTCAAAAGGCACGTAGTATCTAATTAAAGGGCAGTAAAATAAAACAAAACTGTAGGTTAGCTCTGAACATTTTTTATCACTATTACAAATGAGGTTCAAATGATAATTAAATTTATACAAAGTTTATTCTTATACTCAAGTTAGCCTACAAACCTTAACATGAAATCATGTAACCACACTTAAAAAAAAAAACAGCTTGACAGAGTCAAAACCATTATCAACTATTATTACAAACAATACCGAAACAATGGCAATTTACTATGGAAAAAAATCCATCATTTATCAGTGTGATTTACTTATAATGAGTGACAATGACAATTCAGCAACAGAAGCCTACCACAGAGGACCCATCTATATATGGAAGCATTCTTTTAAAAATGAATTTGAGGGTGGGACAGGATGGAGGGAAATATAGTAAAAAAAAATGAATTTGAAATGGAGATCTAAAAATGACATCCTAGATGACAACAACAACAAAACTACAGAGACAGTAACAATGTGGAAGACAACATACCAAAATTTCTAGAACACAGCTAAAACAGTCCTCAGAGGACAAATTATATCCCTGAGAACATACATGGACAAAAGCGAAAAAGGGGACTAATGAACTAAATATGCAATAAAAAATTAGAAAGCCAACAAATAAACCCAAAATAAGTACATAAGAGGAAAACTCAAAAATTTGAGAAAAGGATAAATTGAAAAACAAAGACTACAAAACAGATAAAACCAAAAGCTGATTCTCTAAAGATTAACAAATTTTTAAACCTTTGGCCAAACGGATTAAAAACAGAGGTAGGGAAGTCAAACAAAAATTTAAAATGAACAAAGTGAAGCTTAAAGAAATTAAAAGAATCATAAGAACCTACAATACAGTTGTAGGTCAGCAGAATGAAAAACTTAAAAGAAAAATAGGGTTACCTACAAGAATATAAAATACGGGCGGCCAGGTGGCTCAGCAAGTAAAAGCACCGGCTCCAGTGTCGGGATGACCTGGATGAAATCTGGGCTCAGACACTCAGCACCACACGCAGAAATAACTGGCCATGTAAGTAACCTTGAGCAAGTTACTTAACCCCGATTGCTTTAAAAAAAAAAAAGAATATAAAATATTCAAGAGAACTTAAATTATCCTATTTCAGAAAAGGAAACTAAACTAATTATTAAAGAATGCCCAAGAGAGGGGAACTCCAGTCCAGATTTCTAGAATTCTATTTTCTCAAAATTGATAAAGCCCTCTATCAAATTCCTTTCCTGAGACAAATATTATTAAGTAAACCAGGGAAGGATAAGTTCAAGAAAAAGAACTACAGACCAATAGTATTAAATGAGCATCAATTCAAAAATTTCTAATAAAATCCCAACAAAATTATTCGCTATGATCAGGTGGAATTAATATCAAGGACACAAAGATAAACATTAAGAAAACAAGCAACATACTGAACCAGGTTAAGAAATTTTTTAAAATCCCCATATCTTTCCAAGATGACCTTTTATTCATATTCAATCTATATTCAAAGAAATTCAGAAAACTAATATTCAATTCATAAATCTTTTTTTTTTTTTTGGAGGGGGGAAGGCAGGGCAATTGAGGTTGTGACTTGCCCAGGGTCACATGGCTAGTTTTGTGTTAAGTGTCTGAGGCCGAATTTGAACTCAGGTCCTCCTGACTTCAGGGCCGGTGCTCTATTCATTGTACCACCTAGCCACCCCTCAATTCATAAATCTAAATGTAATTCTCCAGAGCAAAAAGAAGTTATAAGTATCACAGGAACTGCGCTAAGATTTTAATTTAAAAAAAAAAAAACAAAAAGAAAAACATACTAGACTAAGACATTCAATCAAGTTTTGTTTTCTTAACTCACTCACAGCCAATAAGACAGTATATGTCCTATACAGCAAATAGTGCTGATTGTCCCACCTTAGCATTATTAAAGGAAACCGTTTTACAAATCCAAAGTTTAAATACACTAAAAACAGGAACCAGCGGCAGCATGACACGGTAGATATAAGACAGCAGACAGCCTCAGAATCTGGGAAGACCTGGGTTCAAGTTTCATCTCTGACATATACTGACTGTGTGACCCTGAGCAACTAATTTCACCTCTCTGTCCCTCAGAAACTCCCTGAGACCATGAGGTACAGAAAGATGGTGAAGAATAGTGTATCCCTCCAGAGGGATGTTCCTCCTTATACCACTGAGATCAGAAGTAAATTTTTAAAAAGGACATAGGAACCTAAGGAATGATGGTAAAGAAGGAGAGGGGGAGAGCAGGCATGAGTGGAAAATGCTGAGGACTAGACTGGTTAAGTATAAAGATATTAGCACTAGGAATAAAATCTTGTTTCTAAGGGATAGTGCCAACAACAGGAAGATGGTCTGAAATGATGACAGCACTGTTAAACTTTTTTTTTAATCCTTAGCACCTAGCACAATGCCTGGTACATCAGTAGACATTTAATATTTACTGGCTGACCACACTGGATAGACAAACGTACAATAGCCATAACATGACAGAAAAGGGTTATGATTTATTCAAGTCCCAAAGTAAAGTGCAGTCATAATTATGTTCCCAACATGTCTGTTCACTTCTTGAAATGTCAAAACATTTTCAAATAACAGTAGTAATATTCAGTGTAATAAGTCAAACAGCTTCAGAAATTTGGGTGCATTTTAGGTACCACTAGTTAGCATCAAGAAATATTATTAGCCAATGTGCATGGCACATAGTAGGTGCTTTAAAAAATGTTTGTTGATAGTGGAAAGACAAGGGAAAAAATGAAAACTCTGCTTAAACAACATTCTCTACCTCAGAATTTATGTGGTAAATGCCCTTAAAGAATAGAATATGGTTCCAACACACCATGGCCAGTATATAAATACGTAAAAACTAACATGTAGGATGCATGACTATCCTAAGAA
Organism: Petaurus breviceps papuanus; assembly: GCF_028583685.1. NCBI lineage: Eukaryota > Metazoa > Chordata > Mammalia > Diprotodontia > Petauridae > Petaurus > Petaurus breviceps. The sequence continues at coordinate 1,541,214 of NW_027187290.1, forward strand.
ATGAAAATAAAAAGAAAATAGAGTGGGTAGGACGTGAAAGACTGCTTGGATTTTACAATGCCATCCATTTATGAGCTTGAGATAATCAATCAGTGATAGCATCTCCTCCCATATATCTTTAGTGACAGAAGCAAAAATAGCAATCCTTAAATATGCTCTAAAAATAATGTCAAATTAAATTTAGTTTACAGGAAAAGTCACTGAGATCAAAAAATTAATTGATTTTTTGTTAAAACTCTAAAATACAGCCTTTAAAGGCTCTCCTTCATCAAGATGTCTTTCATTTGTGTTAATATCATACAAGATTCCCCAATAAATATTTATAATTATATAACTGTTAATTCTATCAACTTTAAACTAAGAATAAAACACATACATGCATGCTTGCAAAAGGTGTTTGTCGATGTCACAAAAAATAGTTTACCAAGGTCAAATCAGAAGAGGGATTCTCTATAAACTGTAAAGCCCAGGTTTCTCTTCATCAATATCAAGCCCTGATACACTGCGGTGACTCCTTAAAGAGATGTACAATATATACAAAATGCATTGACCTACCAATCCACATAGGAAAAACAAAATGTCTCAAAGAACCTATCATTCAGATAATGACATACAGTTGGATGGCAGGTCAATCAAGTGAGTACATATTTTAGGTAGATGCTGCAAAGGGACAATAGGCTGGGTCCAAAAATAAACAAGAGGAAAAGAACTATAGATGAATTCCATTAGAGAAATCACAGTCATTTTAATGATTCTAGGCTGTTAAGCAAAGCAAATGCCCATCCTTTCCACACAAATGCTCCATCGGCAATGGGTGCATCTTTAGGGACACCATAATTCCTGAGTTCATGTTTTGACTCACTCAAAGGGCAATAAAAAGGTACATGGTGAGCTCCCAAAGAGGAGTCAAACACATGACCAACAAGCAGGCTGCAATCTCCTCAGTTTAGCCTGCCCTAGATTAAAAAGTAATCAGAAAATATTTAATAAAAATAAACAATAGAGAATACATAACATTAACATGTGGTATTCTAAGTCAACATGTAGCTGCATGGATTCTTCTGTATGCCACTGCTGTAGGACATCTCCAGTGAGAGTGCATATAGGATACCACCAAGGAAACATATGACTAGAAAAAGAGGGTATCTGATAACTAGTATAGACAGTCTGAGTGTTCCACGGGCACCCTTTAAATGTAAGAATACTTAGAGCAGGGGTTCTTTACTCTCTTACAGTCTTGGATAACCCCAGCCCCCATCCCTGCCCTCATCATCCTTAACAGTCTCTGATAAAGTCTAGGGACCCCTTCTCAGAATATTTTTTTACTCACAAAATAAACAACATAGACTACAAAGGAAGACAATTATGTTGAAATACAATTATCAAAAATATTTTTAAACGAGTTCATAGACCCCAGGTTAAGAACCGCTGAAGAAAAGGATAGTTACACAAAAGGTAGTTCTAATATGGAAAAACAGGGACAAAAAGACTTCAATAGGTGATGATCTGTACTAATTGAGCGGAAAGCCAGCAATTATGAGAGCACAAGTATATCAAAGTATTAAACTCACGCAATTAAGGCTAAACTCTTTTTATCTTATATAATGTGGGCTATCCCAGTAGAGCCGAATAAAGAACATTTGAGATCATATACAATTTTTAAGTAAACATCTCTTTAGCAATTTCCTTTTCTATGTATTTAAGTTTGTAAGTGTAATTATGCTTTGCAGTCACATTTTCCCCCAGGAAAACGAATCTCTAATAATAATTGTTAATAGAAGAGGATTTGATCGATTATACAAAAGTAACCTAATAAACAATACACACCAATAGATTGCCTTCTATTTAAAAAAAGGTTGATATTATAGTTATTTTAATGATGCTATGTCAATAAGATAAGAATTCACCTGTAAAACCTTTTCATTTATTTACAAGGATATATTAATACTACCAACATTGGAAAGAAAAAGCTAAGGAACTAAGTCTTTGTAGCTAGAGAAAACATCAAAATCTAGCTCGGAAAGACAAAGAAAACTAGGTTAGTAGCATCAGATGAGTTCAGAATGTATTTTGCATATTAATTTTAAAATAGCACACTAAATTGTGTCACCAAATCCTAAACTATACTCTAAAAAGTAAACCCACTGGAGATCAGTGGTCATCAATTAAATATAATTAGGAGAATTGGACTTTTTTTTTGGTAGAGAATTTTACCATCTTTTTTCCTCTGTTCAGCCTGTGAAGGAGGTACTAGTGAGCAATGAAATGACCGAAAGAGTACCATGACCAGTGACCAAAATAAGTACCAAGGAAGACGCCAAAATGCCAAATTCACTGAAAATTAGATCCCACAGCATTCAGCAGTACACTGTTCCACAGCCTACCAACCTATCACAAAAACCCAATGAGTCACATCAAGCTAGGTATCCTCATTCATAGTTCTAGCTCATTCCCTGATGAACCCACAGCATTCATTCATACTCTCCTTTGCTCTTCCCCCTGTGCATTTGCCCTTCTCCCTAGATAGCAGAATCCAGAGTGAACAAAAGGCAATCTGTGACACCTTAGATTTGCTTGTAGTAATCACTGCTACACATACAATACTAGCTTCAGAAAAACTCTTGGTTTTCTCTCTTCTCTCTTCCTTGTTGCCCACATTAGCTGTGTTCTCCAATCCCTAAACATCACTTATATTCTGTCTATCTGTATGTTACTTCCCCCTAGTAGAACACAAGCTCCTTAAGGATAGGGACTTTTATTTACTTATGCACGCATCTCTAATATATAGCATACTTGCATTGTATTGAATTGTTGTCTAATTACCTAAATTTATGATTTGAAAATAACAACCATTTACCCTTAAACCACATTGGATACAGAAGGAGAAAAATTCAATAATTTCCCCAAAAATGTTTCTCTTTGCTGTACATACATTTAAGTCTCTGCCCATTTCAGCTACTCAACGGTAATGCCGCACCTTAAATTTTATCACCACTCACTACTACTACTCTGCCTCTTAAAATCTCTAGCTCTGGAATTTTCCCCTTTCTGATCACAAATTTATGCTCTTCTACCTATCAACTTTATGGGTTTTGCAAACAAAAGGCACTAATTGAAAGCCTACTGATTGATTACTTGCTACAAATAAAGAAAACAAGTTAGAAGTTTATTTTGTCACTAGGCTGACTGGCAGGAGAAAGCCTCTAATCCTACACAGAAAATTCTACAGATGCTTCTGAAGAATGGTGATGGGCAGAAGCCTTCCCCAATAAACTACTTACAATGGATAGAAAAATCAGCCTTTGGGTCAGGAAGATTTAGGTTCAAATCTCACCTCAGACACATACCAGCTGTGTGATCCTGGTTACAAGTCACTTAACCTCAATGCTCTAGGCAACTCCCTAAGACTGTAAGTTGCAGAGAAGGTACCAACCTGAATTAATAGTTTTCTCACCTCTGAGTTCCCTATACCAATAAAATCACTGATATAGTCTCTATCCTTATACCTATACTGAATATGCATCATGCTTTGTAATTCTTTCTCAACAGTAACACAGTCTTCCTGTCCTTGTCATGTGGCCCCCTCCATAATTGCTCTACCCTCACCCACTCACTGGATAGAGTCTCTGCTTCCAGGGGACCCTGACAAGCAAGGAGTAGCAAAAACTGTAGAGACAGGACGGCCAGATGGCTCAGTGAGTGAAAGCACCGGCCTCAGAATCAGGATGACCTGGGATCAAATCTGGGCTCTGATACTTAGCACCACACCCAGAAATGGCTGGCCATGTAACCTTGAGCAAGTTACTTAACCCTGATTGCTTTAAAAAAAAAAAAGCTGTGGAGAGGAAGGAATAGGAATAGGAAGGAATAAATGTTTCCATTGAATTGAATTGAATCCTAAAGTGCAAAGATAAGGACAAAGTGTGTTCCATGCATAAGGGATGGCTTGTGCTAATGCAGAGGTCAGATTTGAGGAACAGCAAATAGTTCAATTTTGCATGGAGTACACAGAGCAAAGGTAGGTGAGGTTAGCACCAGCTAGAGGGTCTTATATGTCAGGTTACCAAGCTTGTATTTTAATCTAGGCTTTTAAGTAGAGGGTGGTAATAGCATCAGATGCATATTTGAGGAAGATTATTTCAACTGCTATGTAAAGGATCTATTGTAGCAGGGAGAGTCTATGAACAGGAAAACCAATTAAATTATTAAGAGAGGGTGGATATTAACCAGTAGCCAAGGATGACATTATTAAGAGCTTAATTCTGAAAGTAGCAAATTTATTTAAAGGCAACTTTTGTTAAGGAACATCCCCTCAGATGATGCTAGCTTTCCTCTTAACTGCTTTGGGCAAATATGGACTAACCTATTTGGAAGACAGTATTTTTCCTAGTCAAGGAAAATACTGCATGATAATAGAGAATGAAGAATTACTCCTTAGTGCATTGAAAAGAACCCATTATTATAGCTAGGGAAAGTAGGAAGGAACTAGAATTTGGGAGAACCTGGGATTTTTAGTGTAGTAAGGACACAGTAAGGGTGAAGATAACTGTCTTCAAGTATACAAAAGGTTATCATGTCAAAGAAGTGCCAGATTTGCTCTTTTGGGGGTTTAGGGAACAGTTAAATCTGGGGTTTGAAGTTGTAGAAAGACGGATTAAGACCTGATATAAAAGGAAATAATTCCTAACATTTAGGGCTATCCAAAAACAAACTAGGTTGTTCTGGGAAGTACAAGTTTCATCTCACTAGGATCTTCAAAGACTGGATGCGGACTTCTTAGATAAGCTACAGATAGGATTGGTGTTCAAGTCTGTGCTAAACTAGATAGATGTTCTCCGAGTTGCCTGCCATAAAAATCCTCTCTGTAACTTGATCTGCATCTATCTCCTTCCTACTTCGAGCAGAATGGCTCCCTCCTAAACTCCCCATTTTTCCATTTACCTTGTTTCACAGGTACACAGAAAATCACAGGTAATGATTTTCAAGCTATATCAAAGAGGAAAGAATTAGGGGAAATAAAAATCAACAAAGGTATTAATATTCAAAAAAATGTGTACAAGATTCCTTGGTATATGCAGAGAACATCATTCAGTGATCTACTACTCAGTGAGGTATAAAACAGGGAAGTGGAGGAAGAAGGAAAGACACACACTTGCTGAAAGTGCTCACCACTATTCAGAATCCAGATAGATAACGAGGTGATTAAGATGCTTATTTGGAGATGACCTGTTGCTGACTGCATCAAGCTCCAAAACACTGCAGAGCCTCCTCAATGAGATGGGTGACCACTTGATAGAGGATCAGCCTAGTAACCCTCACAGGAAAAGCCAAGTGGATGGAAGTTTTATATAGCTCAGATTATGGCATGAAGTTAGACAGCCAACTGAGTCAGTCAATGTTATCTTCAACAGGCAGTACATATGGACAATGAGCAGCACTCATACCTGAAAATGAAAAGAAATAGCTGCATCTCATTCTTGTAGTGATGCTATTATAGCTCTAAATCATGAAACACTTCAATTTCTGAAGAATAAAAAATCCAGGTAGAACAGTAATAGAAATATACATAGTGGGAAAACATACACTACAGCAAATTATCTATGATGACTTGCACACAAAACTGCAAAAGTTATATTACCTTTGAAATGTTATGTCCCCAAAGAGTCTGATACAGTACCAAGTGACAGTATAGTGCTGCACGTAGACATGTGCTGGAGCCAGCGCAGACAGCTGATTGTTAAATTTTCAATGTGAGCATTTACACTCAGGAATAGATAAATACTACAAGCCAGTACTTGATTTATTGTTTTGCTGATTGTCTAGACTTAAAGTGATGGAGAAAACGTTAATAATGCAGATTAAACTTAAAAGTGTGCTGCTGTGTGTTCATTTTTCCCACTAGCTGGTTATTAAAACCAGGACACTGCTGGCTACACTGGTGTCAATAAAATAGTCAAAGATCCAGAGGAAGGCCTCTAGCATGTTTGAAGATTCATGGAAGAGTATGGACAAAAATCACTCAAGACAAGAAAGTACTGTGTACTGTTCGAGGGAAAATTCATAATCAGTGAGATCACAGATTTATTAAAGTGTGGCAAGTTTTGCAAAATGTAGTAAATAATTAATATTCCTTGTATGTGCAAACACTAATATCTACCCCCCCAAAAAAGATATGAGGATGTAAAGTCCACTTTATTAACGGATTATAGGTTATACTTCAAAGGGGATCTATGATAAAAGGGCCCCATATACATCGTAAGCAGAGGGACGGCCAGGTAGCACAGCAAGTAAGAGCACCGGCTACAGTGTCAGAACGACCTGGAGATCGAATCCCAGGCTCAGACACTCAGCACCACACCCAGAAATAACTGTCCGTGTAACCTTGAGCAAGTTACTTAACCCTGATTGCTTAAAAAAAAAAAAAGAAGAATGTAAGCAGAACTTTTGTGTAGGCACAAAGAACTGGGAGGTGAGAGGATGGGTAAAAGCAGATGCTGATCAACTGGGGAACAGGTAAACAAACTGTGGAATATGAATGTAATAGAATGAAAGTGAAGAACACAGAAGCATAATGAAATGTATATGAACGGAAGAAAATCGAAATAAAAAAAACTAGGAAAACAGAACATATAACTAAAAACAACAAATGGAACAGAATGCTTCGAAATCATAAATGAGAATGGTTGGCCCCAAAAAAGAGATATGAGAAGGCCCCTCCCTTTTGTCATTTCAGAAGTAGGGGGCCACAGGTGTGGAGCCCTGCATATAATGACAGACTCAGTCAATGCGTTGGCAAATTTTGCTAAACTGCCTTTTTCTCATTATTTGCTATAAAGGAAGGCTCTCTGAGGGAGGAGAAGAATCTACCTGGAAATGACAGAAATATAAAAGCAAAAGATATCAATAAAAGCTTTAAAAGCATTAAGAGGTTATAGGTATTAAAATACAAATAAAAGATGATTAATTCTGTATAAGATACTGAACCCTGAGATTCAGAAGCCTAATGAATCTGGACTAAATGTAAAGTGTGAAATTTGAGAAGGATGATTACTTTATAAATTTCCATTAAAAGGCAGAGAAAGAATATGAAATCAAGAAAGAACTCATATTGTTACTAAGGAGAAAATATATCCAAGTATATACGCTATGTGATTCCTAGATAAATAGAGAAATTCTTTTTGGATCTGAAAAAAAGGGTAAAAGAAGAGGAAAGGCTGAAAAAAAAAAATAGATGTAATACTGAAGCTGATCAGCCCAAGAAGTTAAAGTACAATGCTAATGAAGTAAATGTGGCAAGTGTAAACTGCCTCCCCCCAGGCAAAAAAAGCCTCTTTCCCGGTTATATCTTATACCCCTATTTCATCACACAGGAGGGGCTAGACACAAGAGAAACTCTGATAGCCTTAATGCAAACTCAGAGCCATGGCTGGAAAAAAATCCCAAGAGCACCAATACTACTCCACCATCATCATTTACTAAGAAGAACATATTGAATGCTATAATTTTTTATTCTAGAAAACATAATCATATAATAGTTTTGATAAGAGACTAATGGAATGGAACTGGAATGTCAGTATTATGAAAACTAAGCAGTGTTACAAAGGATGACCTTATTTTGAGAACTGTATTTCAATATAATTAGTTTTATTTGTAAACCTCTGCTTTATTTTATGTATTTAAAAATATTATCCTGAGAAAAGGTAAATAGTTTTCATCAGATAGCCAGAAGAGATCCATGATACCAAAAAAGATTAAGAACCCCAAAGTAAGAGGATAAGGACAGAGAATAATAGTTCAGCATTTGATAGAACATAAACTTTGGCTTTCTTTACAGCAACCCTTTGAAACAGGGTAATTTAAGTATTTTTATTAACCTCATTTTATAGATAAGGAAACTGGAGGAGAGGTAAAGTAACCTGTTGCATTCGTATAGCTAATAGAAGAAACAGGTCTTGCACCCACATCTCTAGACTACAAACTGGGTATTCTTTCTCATAGGGCATTTCACAAGACACATAAAAACAAGTTCTCACTGTTCTATATAGTCATACCTTGAGCATGTATTAAAACACTTTTCAAGAGGATGAACAACTGATAAGGGGAGAATGCAATAAATACAAGAGAATTTCTGACCACAGTTCATTCCCTGGCATATTCTTACTTAGTGTTTTGTTTTGAAACGAACTCGGTTTTCCACTGCATATTCCAAGACACACAAAACAAACCCAAGTCATCCCTGGACCTACCACCATCATTATGAATTTCTAATTTAACAACTGCATGCTACAGCAAATTTTGGTAGCAGTGGTAGGGTGAAGATGTCTAGATAGGCTTTTACTTTTTTCCAAAGCCTAAAAAGACTACAGCAACAAGTCTTTAGATAAAAAATTAAAGGAATGTCAGTATGATGTGAGTAGTGAGATAAGCAATGGACTGGGAGTCAGTAAACAAGGTCTTTCTTCCTACCTCTACCAGGAACAAATTGGATGACACCGTAAAAGTCATTTTCACAAATCTAACAGTCTACCGCATGATTCTAAAAGAAAATGTCCAGGATAAAATTCATATAGTTTAAATTCTATCTCCTGGGTAAGGAGTAGAAATGGTAAGTGGCACTAAACAACCAAGTACTTCATCAATACTTCCAAGGTGTTACAAAGCAAAAGATCCCCTAAACTAAATGCAATTATTCCCTCCAATGAGCAAAGTAGGGTTAAGTTCACTGGAATGTAATCAGTTGATACACTATTAAGTCTGGGACAGTTATCTTAGTTCAATAGATGCTACTGATACTGAGGAAGTAGACTCTATCATTTTCAGGGCAATTACCTTCACAAAAAGAAATATTACTTCAGAGATCCAGTTTATATCTGTAACCCTGGTCTTACATACAAGGTATGAGGACACAAGGAAAGCAGTAAGAGTAGGCTTGAGGGGCGGCTAGGTGGCACAGTGAATAGAGCACCAGCCCTGGAGTCAGGAGGGCCTGAATTCAAATTCGGCCTCAAGTAACATTTACTAGCCCTGTGACTTTGGGCAAGTCACTTAACCCCAACTGCCCTGCCTTCTGCCCTCCAAAAAAGAAAAAAAAAAAGAGTAGGCTTGATTCGGTGTAACTCATTGGTACCACTGTACAAACAATTCAAGATATATGCCCTGATGTTGGTAAGTAGTTATCGTCATCATATGAAGGGCAGCAGTATTTTAATTATATTAATGAAGTTAAACATGATGTCCTAAATTTTGTTAGAATTAGGTAATGTATTTTTTCTACTTAATCAAGAAAAGACCACCATTACACTTTTGGTAGAAAACATTAATAGTATGTTAAGTAGTTTTCGTTAGAATTCATCAGTAGTTTCTAATGTGATGTATATTTTTAAAAATCTTATAAGTATTTTAATGAAAGTTTATTTTCTCCTGAGAATCTCAGTAACAGTAAACTTTCACTTATATTCACCAAATGAAAAGTCTCCTTCCTAATAATTTTTTTAACTCCATTATCAAATACATGGTCCAACGCCATTGAACTTAATTATAATAGTCAAACAATTATCAGACGGTGGATTTTTCGATATAGTTCAAAGAGTTCTGAAACTCTTTGTCCAAAGTACTCTGGGTGTATGTATCCCAAATCACAGATTAGAGAGGCAATATGGTATGGTATAAAGAGTGCTAGACAGGGTCAGGAGAAACCTGGTCCATAATTTCTGACATGTTACCAGCATGATGCCACTGGACAAGTCACTTAATCTCTCTGACCCTTTGCACTTATCTACTTCACAGAGGTGTATTACGGAAACTAGTCAAGAAGCCCTAAAATGCTATCTATATGTCAGTTGCTTTTTTAATTAAATTATTATTTAATAATTATTATTATTATTATACGAGGAACAGGAAAATTTACAATGACAAAAGTTTGATATGTGGATGACATTTAATTCATTCATGCTCTTTTCAACACCCTTTAAAAGAGAGGTTCTTAATCTGGGTCTATGAACTTGTTTATTTTCATTTCAACTATTATTTTAACATTACTGATTTTCTTTGTAATCCTATATGTTCTATTTAATGTATTTAAAAACATTATTCTGAAAAAAATTTATAGATTCTACCCGAAAGCCAAAGGGTTCCAAAACACACAAAAAGTTAAGGGTAATTTGGATAGAAACCACTGGGAGTGGGAGGGGGGGGGGGAGAAGCATGCAGAAATATTACCTGACAATTATGCATTTTAATAGCCCATTTCAGGAATTTTCTTAAGTATGAGGCAAAATACTTTTATACCATATATAAGTTAGTATTAAATGCATCAAACTGATGGGCATTTCTTTTTCTAGTAAAAAGAATACTCAAGTATAAAAGAGCTCTCATCACTACTAAATCTAACTTTTAACATGCTTTAGAAGGCCAAAGAAAACCAATGTGCACTTGTTAGACATTTTCTTGGTTCATAAAGTAAGCAGAGCTAGTCATTCACAATTTCTTTAGCAGTTCCTACAGAAAGTATAAAATTGACTGTTACCTGCAAAAACTACATTTAGTTTTGAACTACAATCGTGTGTTCAATAGATTTCAAAAATTTCCTTAGAAATACGGGGTTGTTTTGATTCATAAAATTTGAATTCAAACATCGCACAAACATCACACATTTGTTTTTCAAAGGATGTTTTCTTTCACATTTTCCTAAGATAGGGACTCCTATATAAACACAATACATTTTCCAAGACTAGCTCACTTTAAATTAGTTTTTTAATCTTCCTTTCATCCTTTGCCTTTTTTCCCCATTTCCCCCAAATAGTGGGGAAACAGTTCATCTGTATTTTTTTCCTAATGAAACATAGCAATATTATGATTAATACAAAATCTCAATTTTCCCCATCATTTGCCTATTTTTCTCCATTAACACCAATCACTTGAGGTTTAAAGTGAAACTCAAAAAAGGAACACAAATTTTTCTATTGTATATTGTTGTAGATCTTCTTCCCTCTGGAATTAGACAAGGCCTTCTTTTCTCCCTTAAAACTAATTTTCATTTTAAAAAATTCATTAACTAGATATTGCCCAATGCCTTTATATTTCAACTGTAAATTTCAAAAGCAAGTGACTCATTGCTGAAAAAGTTCAACAGACTCTTTTTGATCAGGATTGTCAATACCTGTGATGAATGCCACCTCTGGCAAACTGATGTTCCTTACAACACTGTACTGAGAGGCAAAGGAGAAACAAGGATAGCCTTGACTCACTACGGCATGCACACTTTTCACAAACTAAAATCCTACTACATATAGCTGTTCTATACAAAGGAGGAAGTTATAGAATACAGAAATGTAATACATACTTATGATTTGTCTTAATAAAACCACGAGCAAGAGGGACAATTTACAAAAGTAAATGCCAAATTGTTGCTTCCTAATATGTTTTGTCTTATTGGTAGTATTCATACATTTTAGTTATGAAATATGTTCGTCCTCAAGATCTAAGATTCATATTTTAAAAGTTTAACTTGTCGAATTTTTAACGCAATTGCATCACTTTTGAATAACCAAACATGTGTCTTGATCCTGTACAATTATGGAGCTTGTTTGAAAATTAAAAGGATTGCTTTTTCTGTTGCTTGGGTGCTTACTCTCAGCTTGTAAAATCAAAAGGTATAATTTGCATCAAAGATGGGATTTAAACTTTTCAGAATTAGTTCTAAAAAGTGATAGAGCATTAATCTGGCAATGAGAATTCACAGAATACCAGAATAGTAGTAAGCATCAGTGACTTTATTTAAATGCATTACTGAAAAAAGTAAAAGAATAATTTTTCAACTCATGTTTTGCTTTCAAAATTTAAGTATCAGTCAAGCTGTAAAATATTTTGGATTTTTCTTTAAGCATTATAAGGACAATAATGCCTAAATTCTTAGTACCAGGAATAGGTTTCTGCTTAGCCATAGATTTTGCATTACATGTATTGCATGTATATCAAAATACAAGTATTTTGAAACATTTATGATCCAAGAAATTACTTAAAGCTTATGTTCCATAAATTTAAGTCTTGGGGCAAAACAAAGAAGTAGACTTGCTAATGTCTTCTGAAGATGAACCATTTATTTTCCCGAATATCCCAATACTTCAGGGAATGCATGATCTTTTCTGAACGTTTAAAACTCATGATTTTTTAAAAGGATACAACCCAACGCAGTCCAAGCAGCATTTATTAAGTGCCTAATAAGCACATGGGGCCGTAGCTACGAAGACTAAAAAATTAACTACTTATTTTTTAAATGTTCTGTCTAGATCTCTTTGTGGAACCTCACTGGTTCTGAAAAGCACAAAGAGAAAGGGAGAAACAACGATAATAACGATTTCTTACTAGCAAAAGCACTCACTCCCAACTCTTTCCTTTTCCCAGCCCCGAAACAGGGGCCGCTAATCCCCTTTGCGCCGAGGCCCAGGCCCGGCCGACTCGCCGAGCCCCCTCAGCGCCCGCCGCCCGCCCTCTCCACCAAGCCTCCCCGCCAAAGCCACGCACCACGAGCGCGGCGGTTCCGCCGGTGGGAACCCGTGGGTTCTGGGGAGGGGGAAGGCGGCATTTCAGAGAAACGGATCGGACGGACCAACGGAGGGACGGAGAAAGAGAGGGGAGGGAAGGAGAGGAGAGGAAGAGGAGGGAGCGGCGCTCTCGCCTCGGTCCCCGCGTCCCAGCTTCCTGCTCGTCCTTGCCCCGGGCTCCCCCTCCAGCAGCGGGGAATGAATCGGCACGAGGGGCAAAAAACCCTACCGGCCGCAACGGGCGCCCGGGGCCTCCGGGAGGCGCGGGGACCGCGCGGCGGCCAGGCCCCGGGCCCCTCCTCCCTCCCTCCCTCAGCCCGTCGGTCCCTCCCCAAAGCATCGGGCAGCCCGCGCAGGGGCCCCGGGAGCCCAGGGGACACCCAGGGCGGGCTCCCCGTGGCCCCGGAGGAAGCAGGGGCCTTTCGCGAACAGCAGTACCTTGTAGAAAGCGCCATTGGAGCCCCGGACTTCCACCACCAGTTCCTCCATCTTCCCGTCGCCCCTTCTAGGACTGGAGCCCGCCACCGGGAGCCGGAGGGGGAGGGGAGGGGACAGGAGGAGGCGGGGGAGCGAGAAGGAAGGCCCCGCTGCCACTGGGGATTGCCGCTGGTGCCGCTGCCGCCTCACGGCCGGCCCAGCAGAACCCGCGCGTGCCGGGCAGCCGAGCAGCCAGGCCGGGAGGCAGCAGGCAGGCGGGCGGGCAGGCGGCGCCGTCACTGTGGGCGCCTCCCGGGCTTCGAAGAGGCTCCCCCTCCCCCTCGCGCTCGCAAGCTAGCTCGCTCGCTCTCCCTCTTGCGCTCTCCCTTCTCCTTCTCTCAGCTCCTCACCGGAAATGAAATGAAACCGAAAGGGACCAGAGCGGGCGGACAGAGCCGTGGGCTTGTCCCGCTCCGAATGTAAACACTGAAATCCCGTCACGTGACCCAGGCCGCGCCCTCGCCGCCCTCCCTCCGCCCCCGCCCCCGCCCCCCTCTCCCGGCGGGGCCTCTCACTCGAGCTTTTCACACCCTTTGCTCTCTTTTTCCCTCCCTCCCTCCCTCTCTTTTTTTCCTCTTTCTCCCCCTCTCTCCCTTGCTCTTGCTTTCCCTATACACGGATAGCGAGGCTGAGTTCAGATTAAAAGGCAACAGCAACATGCGGCAACCCTAGGGAAAATGGAAAGAAGGGGCGTGCGCACGGGCCGCCGAGGGGCAATTGGGGGCTGAGGCTGCCTCTCTGCTCTTGGGGGGCGGGGGCGGGGGCGCCTGGGGAGGGGAGCTGGGGGGCGCGGAGGGCGGAGGGCTTGTCAGGGCGGTGGGAAAGCCACTGCTCGGGAGGGGAGGAGGGCTAGGCCGAACCAATCAGCGGGGACCTTAAGCCTGCGACGTGGGCCCTTCGGCTTACTCTCTGGGCTCTGTGTTGTGTATGTGTTTGGAGGGACTCCCAGTTGGACTAAGGGAGCGGAATGCCGGAATTTGAAAGGGGGAAAGGGGGAAAAAAGCTTACATGGGTCCCTCTCCATTGGAGGAATCTTTGACCGTTAGAGCCGTCTGGAGTAACGGACTTCCCCAGGGCCCGATCCATATCCAAGGTGGTGGTGGGGCGGGGCCGAGGCTCCAGGCCGGCTTCCTAGAGCCACAATCAATCTTGGCTGCTCTCCTGGGGGAGGAATTGCACATTTGTCTCTGGCCCTGTTCCTTCCTTCCAAGTCCTCGTGTGTGTGTGTGTGTGTGTGTGTGTGTGTGTGTGTGTGTGTGTGTGTGTGTGTGTGTGTGTGCTTTCCACCCAGTGCTGAGTTAAGCACACTAACATATGTGACCTACTGAATAAATTACAGTTTAGGATAATAAAAATGTTTGGTGATTTCTCATCAAGTCAACCAGTATTTATTGAACCCCTTTGACCCAGTGCTGAGTTAGGCACACCAAGGGCCAGCTTCTACCGAATAAATTACAGTTTAGGATGCTTTCAAAATTTGCTTATTTCTCATCTATGCAAGTCAACCCATATTTATTGAACACCTTTTCACCCAGTGCTGAGTTAAGCACACTAACTTATATGACTAACTGAATAAATTACAGTTTAGCGTGTTTAAAATATTTAGTAATTTCTCATCGAGTCGACCAGTATTTATTGACTGCCTTTTCACCCAGTGCTGAGTTAGGCAAACTAACTTACATATTCTACTGAATAACTCACAGTTCGGGATGCTTAAAATATTTGGCAATTTCTCATCTATTCAAGTCAACCAGTATTTATTGAGTGTCTACTGAGTGCCCGGCCCTGTACTGGCTACTGGACGGATGTGAGAGAACAGTAACACAGGACCCCTGTTCTTGAGTTTTCCATCCAGCGGAGGCAGCAAAGCTAACACACAAGAAACAATGAATACATTATTCACTTGAACAAACATTTATCAAGTGCATACTATGTGCAAGGCCCATATACATAGTGCAGAGCACAAAGTACTATAGGAATTCAGGGTAGAGGGAGAACAACATGGGCTGCTGTCTTGGGAAATGCTACATAGAGGTCAGACTCCGAATTTCAACTTGGAGGGAGTTGTAAAATATGGCATTCTCTCAATCTGTCCAAGTCTTTGCATCTTGTGTAATTCTTGTCCACATCTTTCTGTAAATGCTCCATAAGAGATCTACCCCCAGACAATAGAGATTTTCCTCTGGTCTTTCAATGTTTACTGGATGCTTGATCCAATTCTAGGGCTGTATATCTGTTTTTCCTCACTCTCACTACAGAATTGGCCCACATCCTTTTCTGATCCTGCTTGTCCTTGATCATGTCTTGTACACTGCTTTTTACACACAAATCCTCATTGGAAATACGCTGCAGCCTACTTATACCCACCCACTGTGTGGTTTTCCTCATCTGTAAAGTGAGGCAATTGAAGGAGACAGCCTCTAGGGTCCTCTCCAGTTCTAAATCTATGAGTTTGTAGCTTTGGCCAAATAGTTCTGCCAGAAGAATGCTTCTGCAATACTTCAACAAACTGTGATTTCACAGATCACAACCCTTCTATGACTAAAGAGATGATCCGCAAGATTTCCTGTAGCTGAAAACCTCATTACTCGAAAGCCAGACCAATGCTGAGTCTCTCAGAACTTAGCTAGGCTGGTCATCAAGATGAAATAGGCAGAAGTCCCTCATATAGCCATATTCAAAGCCTCACCACAGTGAGGTATGTAAATAGTACTTCAGTGTTGTATGCTGGGGTTTCAAAGATGGGCTTTTTCAGAAGCAAGCAGCCAAAAATCCTTCAAAGTGCTGCCTGTCTAATTGCATATCACATTTTGGGCAATATGCAGTTTTAACCAATAGTGAAAAGAGAACACAATGGAGTCCAGTACACTGGGTTTAAGTCTTGCCTTTCCACTTACTAATTGTGCAACCATGGACAAAATAACTTAACCTCTCACTCAGTGTCCCAGACAGCTCTTTAAGACTAGAGGTTACAGAGGATTTGCAAATCTTCATTGGTTGAGAGAGTTCTGAAAATTACCCTTGCTGCCCCCCTCTCAAATTAAAACAATGTCTGAAAGACATATAAAACAGGCCTCAGTCTTCTGAAATCAAGTCAACGTAAAATGCCATATAATAAATTAAAGACTATAAAATAAATTAGATTTAGTTTATTAAGTAAATTATCCAATAAGTTTATTTATCATGTAAGTAGACTATCCTATGAGATGATATATGAATACGTAAATGGGACATCTCAAGGAATAATCTTAAAGAGACAACTTATTTTAAGGAAAATCAGCTATGATATATTGAACCTCTTATAACAATGAATAAAATATGAATGAGTAACACACTATAATGATTCAATTCATATGCAAGCAAACATTTATTAAGCACCAACTGAATGCAAAATTCATCCAGATGAAATAGACAGAAGTCCCTCACATACCCATTAAGAAAAATTTAAAGCCCTCATGGATGATATGGTACTATTGAGGCGTATGACACATGCACAGCTAACTAAAAAAACTGATTTAGGGTTCCCCTGGGCCCATCAGAGGTCTTTCAGTGGAAGATAGACGACCACTTTGTAGTTAGGTTGTAGAGAGTATTATTATAAGGGACCAGATGACTACATAGCTACTGAACTCCATTTCTACTCTGATATTCTGTGAAAAGGGAGGAAATGTGGTTCTTTGGGGGGAAAAAAAAACACTGAGCGTGGAGTTAGAAGGCCTATTATCTCTACTGCTTAATAGCTATATGACCTTGGACAACTCACTGACCATTGTGGGGCCTCAAATTCCTCATCTGTATAAAGACCTATAAATCTCCTTCCAGCTTTGACATTTGTTATTCTGTGAAGTGAGTTAAAGAGATGGCAAGCAAAGGGTTTTATAAAATTAGAGGAAACGATCATTATTGAGTAGAGAATGAGAAAAGACTTCATTACAGAGGTGACAATAATAATAACAGACATTTCTATAATACTTTAAGATTTGTCAAGCATTTTACATATATTCTCTCACTTGATCCTCACAATGACCCTATAAGGTAGGTGTTATTATTCTACCCATTTTGCCTTTCAGAAAATTGAAACATAAGGTGACTTGCCCACAGTTAGAGAGCTAGTAAGTGTTTGAGGCAGGATTGGACCCTAGATTTTCCCAATAAGAAGATTAATATTATCGACCATACTCCTGTGCTATGGTACCTCTCATTATTTCAATTGGTCTACAAAAGATGTGCCATTCAAACTTACTTCCCATGCCTTAGATTGGCAGATGGCACCAAGCTGGGAGGGATATCTAACATGTTGGCCGACAGTCAACACCCAATGAGGATTTAGGGTAAAATGATAGATCAGAACTATTCAACTGAATCACTGATTACAATGAATAAAATATGGGCAAATAACCAACTATGATGAATTGATTCATTCTAATTCAAACAAACACTTATTAAGTGCCAATTGAGTGCAGAACAGTAGGTATTAGTGAAGATTTAAAGCTTACTCTATTAAAGAAAAATGTAAAATTTTCCACTTGGCTTTTAAAAACATCACCTCCATGATAATAATTCACATTTATGTAGAGATTTAAGGTTTGCAAAGCACCTCCCTACAAATGCCCCCTGTGAAGTAGATAATGCAAATATTATTATGCTCATTTCATAAATGAGGAAATTGAGGTTAAGTGGCATACCCACTGCCACGTTACTAGTAAATAATTCTACTCACTTCAGGTCCAGCATTCTTTTAACCATCCTACCTCTCCAAGTAGAAGATGAGGTGAGGGGGGAGAGAGGGCGAGGCTAGACAACTGTTCATATGGAAAAGAGCTTGGGGGTTCAGTGGACTGAAAATTCATTATGACTCAACAGGTAACATGGCAGCCAAAAAACTGATGCAATCTTCGGCTATATTAAGAGACAGACATAATGTCCTGGAGGAGGAAGGGGATAGTTTTGCTACACTCGGCCCTGGTCAGATCACATCTGGATTATTGTGTGCATTCTGGGCACCACAGTTTAAAAAGTCCAAAGATTGAGAAGCTGGAACATATCCAGAGGAGGTTGATGAGGATAGGAAAGAGATTGGATATCTTGGAATAAGAGGATCTGTCTCAGAAAGTGAAAAAGTTAGTCTACAAAAAATATTTGAAGGTCTGTTTTGGGGGAATGGCGTTGTTTCAAAAGATTTGTTCCTCCTGGGCCACAGAGGGAACAACATAACCAGACCAATTTGTCTGTAAAAGTTGCAGAGAGACAGATTTTTTGGCTCAATCTTAAGATAAACTTTTTGATAATTAAAGTTATCAAGAAATGGAATGGATTCCCTCAGGGGCATTCCAGTCTTCCCCTCACTAGATGTTGTTGGAAGAACACTTTTTAGGGCTGTTGTTGAAGGGATATGTAGATAGCTATATGTGGCATTCAGGTGGCACTCTGAGCTACACTGGCTGTGTTCATCCTGGAGGCAGCTGCACCCCCAGACAGGAGACAGGTTTTTCTATTTTGTGCTGGCTCATTGGGGCCACACTCCAGAAATCTAGAGAAAATCTCTAAGACAAAGCATGGTTAGGGCTCATGCATCAGGTCTAGAATCTTTGCAAAAGCAATTAATAAGGTCCCTTTAGATAAGTATTCATTATACAATGTAAGTATTGAAAATAAGGCACCTATATCTATCAAAAAAGAAATGTTTAAAACACGAAGATTTGTAAATGCACATTAACAAATACTTATAACAGGAAACAATGTTCATCAGTCTTAACAGATACTTAAAACAGTAAACAATGTCTATCATTCTCATTAAAATTTCCTTTTGGGGGAGTGTAATGCCAAGCAAAGGAAACTTCCAAAGGTTCAAAACACCAGCATAGCCGCTCTCCATTTTATTCAGTGACAAATTAAGAACAGAGAAAACCAAAATACAGCCTAATTCAAAATACAGCATTCACCAAGTGTAATTCAATAATTTCCAAGTACTACTCCATCCCAAGGCAAGACATTCATTTCATCAATCACAAAGCCCCTCTTCTCAAATGGAGATTAGTTTCCAATCATAAGCAAAGTACAATCATTTGGTCAGTCACAGAGCACAACAAAGTCAAAAGTTTCCCACCCCTGGATCACAACTGAATAGGCCATCTACCCCAGAGTTACAACAAGCTTAAGCATAGCATTTAATATCCAAATAGAGATCTTTTCTTCATCTTGACCCGAGGCAAGTTCTCAGCAATCTCTGTTCCTGGGGAGACAAAGCTTAGTAAGGCCACAAGATACATTGCCAGTGTCTTCATTAATTCATTCTCTGTCTGCAGAACAGTTCTAGGACTCCTGAAAACATTAGCAAAACCCTCTTCCAGGATTTCTGTAAGCATACAACAAGAAAATCCTTCTTCAGGGCTTCTGAACCAATAGCAAGGCTCCAGGACCTCTTCAACAACAGTACTGTCCTTCGTCCTTCACCAGTGGACACAATTCACTCTCTGTCTGCAGAAGAGTCTCAGGAGCTCTGAACCAACAGCCAGGTTCCAGGACCTCTGAAACAACAGGACTGTCCACCAGTGGATGAATCTGGCAAAACAACATCAAAACAGACAAAGTACCAGCATAACAGCCATGTCTACTCAGTCCTTGTCAGCTCTGGGTGGCAACTCTCAAAAGTCCTGGGCAGTTCAAACTGGCCCTCAGCAATCTTCTCCATCTCTCTCTGCCTCCACGATGCTGCTTCCAAAAAAAATTCACCAGCTCCTCCCAGTTCAGCCCTCTCTTTTCATGTCAAAAAGTCCATACCACAAGTGGGATTCACAAGCTCTGAGTTTTAACACAATCAATCTGAAAAACCAAGCCAATACAGGGGGATCTTTAAATTCCATTACTATTACAGGGAGGCAATCAGGGTTAAGTGACTTGCCCAGGCTCACAAGCTAATAAGTGTCAAATTTCTGAGTCTGAGATTTGAACTCAGATCCTCCCAATGCTAGGGCCTATGTGGTATCCACTATACTGCCACTTGGTTGCCCCACCTCTTATACTTTTCAAGGAAGTAAATTCAACTTTATGTGACTGAAAAAAAAATGGTATTTCAACACCTTAGATCTGTACTTTCCAAACAACAGATAAGGTCAAGATCTCTTGGGCATCTAGGACATAGGTTTGGCTTTCTTAGTTCTTTCAGTTGTGGCATCCTTCAGGCTAATTGTCCTTTGAGAAATGGTATAGCTACAGCAATCACTTCCCACTGGGTAGATAGTATCAACTCAGTAATTCTTAAACTCAGAAGGTAGCTGCCAAGACTGGAAATACACATCTCTCAATATTATCACACAGTCATTTGGGTTCAAGAGGAAAAAAAAACACAAAAAACAATGCATAAAAAGGCATTCAGGAACTTGAGATCCACTCTTATGCTTTCCTAGGCAAACAAACATTCTTAGAGGGAGGGAGGTAGTATAAGATTTAGAATATGGGACTTGGAGTCAGGAAAACCTGAGTACAAATTCAACCTCATGTTCCTAATAGCTTTGTGATCTTGAGCAGGTTACTTAATCACTTTTAGTCTTACTTTTCTCATCTGTAAAGTGGAGATAATCATAGCTCTTATATCATAGGGGTGTTGTGAGAATAAAATGAGATAATATCTGAAAAGTGCTTTGTAAACTTTAAAATGCTCTATCAATATAATGAAGCAGCTAAGTGGCTCAGTGGATAGAGAGTTGAGCTTGGAATCAGGAAAGCCTGAGTACAAATTCGGCATCAGACATTCATTAGCTATGTGACCCTAGACAAATCACTTAACCTCCTTTTGCCTTAATCCATGGGAGAAGGAAATGGCAAACCACTCTAGTATTTTTTTACCAAGAAAACATGGACAGTACTGGCATGATATGGTTCATGGGGTCACAAAGAGTCAGATGCCACTGAACAATTGAACAAAATCAATATTTATTATATTGTTACTACTACTACTACTGCTGCTGCTGCTGCTACTACTACTATTACTACTACCACCACTTCAGATGCTTGTGGCTGCCATGGCCACTCCCTGCTCTCTGGAGGTTGTAATGGGAATGCAAATTTGGAAGATCTTCCCTGCCCCTAGGCTAAAGTGCACCTGAAGCCTAGGGTGGGAGGCTTGTTTTTCAGTAGATACTTCTTGATTAGCCAGTGAGTCAATAAGGTTGTTACATTCTCTGAGCCAGGAGAAGGTTATAAAAGCCCTGATGTGTTGCTTTGTTTTGGGGCTCACTTTGAGAAGTGTTCTGTGATTTGATCTGAATTCTGGGAAGCCGTTGTTGAGAGTCCCCCGGCTTTGAAAAACCCAGATGTGGAAACCCAGATGTTGACTGGGTATGGATGTAATGGCTGGACAGTTTGGAAAGCTGTCTACTTGATCTGTTTCTGTCTTGATAATTCTGCCTGTATGCTTTGAAGTTCGGGGTGCTGACCTTTTTACCCTGAACAAGGTAAACGATATATGTCTGACTGATTAAAGTAAGCTTGTTAACCCATTTTGAGTTGCTTTCCTTTAACAAAGCAGATCCAAGAACCTGTGGTAGCTGCAAACCCTGAGGACGTGCTTGGGGTGCTTGCCACTACAGAGGTCTAAGGCAGAATCCCAAGGGACTCAGTCAAAAGAGAGGAATAATTTTTGTGTTTCCTTCTGTAACCTAATGAGTGGGAAGCTCTTCCTGGCTCAGTAGCCCATTATCTTTGACACAACTCCACAGTTATGGGGACCAACCACAAGCCATTGATCCTGCATTAGTCCCCCCTTAACAAGGACTCAGAGCTCATGCACAGATACATGGGAAATGCTCTAGTCCAATCCATCCTTGCTATAAATAAATTTTCTTTATTATTTTGAACTTAGCAAACACCAATAAATATGATCATTTGAACATACAAAGAAGAACAGAAAGGAGAATTTTAACTGAAACCATGTACTTCTATCACATAGTTTGGTTTTTAAATGTATATTAAACATGGTAGCAACAAAACTACCCTTCTTGTCTGTGTCCCTTTCTGAACCTCTTTCTATTTTCTTCTGTGCATTTCTGTTTCATTAAGTGCCTGTTCTTTCTTTTCTTCTTTTTTTTTGCATCACTGTCCCTATCCACAACCTCTCAGCATCCCTGGTAGAAGCTCTGTTTTATAGCAAATAAGCAGTGTCAAGCAAAACAAATACATTGCCTATTTCTGAAAATGTATACCTCACATCTAGTCCATCACATTTCTGCCAAGAGGGAGGAACTGTGATTCATCATCAGCCTTCTGAAGTCAGACTTCTAAAGACTTTTGATGTTGTTTTTCTTTATGTTATTGTGGTCATTGTGTAAATTGTTCTCCTGGGTTTACTCCAGTCTGCATCAATTAATAAAAATCTGTCCAGGTTTCTCTGAATGTCTCTTTTGTCATTTTTATGGTGCTATTATCTTCCATTATATTGATATGTTAAAATGTGGTCAGCCATTCCCCATTTTAAGGGAACCCACTTGGTTTCCAACTCTTCCCTATTGAACACCTGGGTCTTTTCCCTCTGTCTTTTACCTCTTTGAGGTGTAAGAGTGTTATAGCTAGGTCAAAGAATATATACAATTTAGTGACTTTGAGGTTATAGTTTCTCAAAGCTTTATGGAACAGTTGGACCAATTCACAGGTCTACCAACCATGCCTGTTCTCCCAGCTCCTCTAAAAGTTTCCACTATTCTCTCTTTTGTCACCTTTGACAATTTATAGGCATGAGGTAAAACTGCAGTTGTTTAAATTTGCATTTTTCCAAGTATTATTGATTTAGAAGAGTTTTTATATGATTATTAATATCATTCATTTCTTCTTTTGAAAATTACTTTTATATATCACAGCCATTTATCTTTTATCTTTTGGGAAATGGCATATATATACATGTATGTATGTACCTTATATATTTGTATCAGTTCTTGATATGTTTGTGTTAGTAGACCTTTAGAGAGATAGTGTGGTATAGTGAATAGAGAACCAGACTCAAAACCTAGGCTCAAGTCTCACCTCTGACAAACATTTGTTGCATGACCCTTGGAAACTACCTTTACCCTTTTAGTGTGCTAGAGTATTCTTTTTGGCTTTTGGGGGGGGGCAATTGGGGTTAAGTGACTTGCCCAAGGTCACACAGCTAGTTTTTGTGTTAAGTGTCTGAGGCCACATTTGAACTCAGGTCCTCCTGACTCCAGGGCCGGTGCTCTATTCACTGCGCCACCTAGCTGCCCCTTAGAGTATTCTTTAAGGCTATAAGTTTCCAAGAAGGTGCCAATCTAGAAATTCTGTATAATAATGAAATCACAGGTTCTGTCCCTATCAAAACTTTTTATCAAAGATTTACTGCAAAAGTTGTTTTTGTTTCTGTTTTGTTTTGTAGTTTGGGATTTTTGTTGTTGTTGTTGTTTTGCTTTGGTTTGTTTGTTTTTTGCAGTTAACTATGTTGAAAGTATGCATTTCCAATGATCAGGGCACCTGGAGCTTGCTGTTCGCAGAAGGGGCCATTTGAGCAACTCGGCCCCAAGTGGGCTTCATGGTGGACGTCCAGGTGGCGCCCCGGGGCTGGGCTGTGCACCTCTCCAGCTGTAATGCAACCTGTTGTTGAAATAGTCTAATAAAGGTCGCTTAAACTAAAAAAATATATATATACATATATATATATACACATATATATATATATATATATATATATATATATCCATTTCCAGATAAGTATTGGCCTTAATGGCAACAGGCAGTTATTTGAAAGAGCAAACAAAGCAAACATTGCTATAGACAATGGAATAGCCACCGAGTTCATGCGAAGACATGACTACTTTGATCTAAGTGCTACAAATGTGGGGAAACAGGTCACTTTGTTAATGCTTGTCCTAAATCTATGGTTGGAGAATGTAAACCACCTAAAAGAAAAGTAAAAGAAAGAAAATTATTGAACTGGAGGAAGAAATTGAAGACATAGAAGAAAGACCCTTCTCTTGAGAGTCTCAGTCAAGCCAAAATTGAAGACCAACAAAGATGGAAGTCCAGAGCTAAGTAGCCCTCAATACCAGATGATTCAAGATGCCCAAGAATAAAGAAAAAGTACATATTTCAGGGATTAGGAAGAACCTAGTACTGAAACTGATTTATTGTTTACATATCACTGAAACAAATATCTTATGGCACAGTTTAATTGGGCTTAGAACTGCAATAGGACTTTTCTATTTTGCTTCTTGGAGGGGCAATTTGAGTTAAGTGATTTGCCCAAGGTCACATGGTTAGTTTTTGTGTGTGTGTTAAGTGTCTGAGGCTGGATTTGAACTCAGGTCCTCCTGGCTCCAGGGCCGGTACTCTATTCACTATGCCACCTCACCACCCCTAGGACTTTTGAATGTAAAGAAAATTTGATTCACCAGTTTTGCAACTCTGAAACTAAGATTGTAAAGGTCACTTTCACAGAAAATAAAAAAACAATTTAGTAGTATCATGTTTCCAAATTAATTTTGAAAGACTGATAGAAGTCTAGATTTCCTACTAAAACCATTGCTCCAATAACTAGTTGCATTCAGTAATAGGAATAAGAAAAACCAAACTGTCAAATACTGTCATGTTGCAACTATAGACATGCATGAAAATATAAAATATTAGGAAGCTTCCAAGATGTTAAAGCTTTATTCATGTTTCACAGGTCAACATAAACACTTCGGAAGTCTCGTTTGTTTATGAAACCAAAAGTTTCATAAATACCTGTAAAAATTCAGTGACTCCATTGTGTTTAGAAATATGCTTTACTAAAGTTTCCAAGAGAAATTTTGGGGAAAAAATAGGATTTGAATGGGAGGGTTTTGCTACATATTCTTTCTTAAATAATACTCATTTGAAAAATTTTAAAAATGATTCCTACCTAAAGTCATCCTTCTCCCCTCAAAAGAAAACCGTGACCACCAACGGTGAAGTGCTGTGATGCTGTAGATTCAGCAGCTGAATTAAACAATCAGTGAAGCAACCGAGAAGCATTTACTAAGGATTTACTGTTTGCCAAGCATTGTGCTAAATACAGGGATACAAGTACAAAGAATGAAATATTGCTACTGGCAAGGAGCTCATATTGTAATGGAAAAGATAAAACCATACTTTATCTACAAAATAAATATAAAGCTAAAAATTACAAATATATGCAGAACAAAAAGTTCAATATAATACCACAGAGTTTGAGAGGAAGGGCACTAGTACTGAGATCAGGAAAGGCTTTATATGGAAGGTGGTGTTTCAGCTTCATCTTAAAGGAAGAGAGGGATTCTGGGAGGTTGAGAGAAAGAGGGAATGAATTTCAGGCATGGAAGACAGAAAGTACAAATGTATAGAAATGGGACATGGGGTATTGTGTGGGAGGGGCATAGAGAAGTTATTTACTGAGGTCAAGCAAGAGCAGTAGAAATAAATCAATTCTCCCCAAAATGAGGAACTACTTTTACTGATATTCCTTGCTCCCATAAATATATATGTATATACATACACTCACCTATACATATGTGTGTTATATAACTGTATAAATAATATATGTTCATGTCTCCCTCTATATATTGCATATACATAAAATATTATACTTAACATAAGATCATATTATGTGTTATATTATAATGTACACATTATATTATAATATGTAAGTATATAAGCTCCTGGAGGACAAGGACTGTAATTTTTCTCTTTGTATCCTTAGCACCAGGCACAGCACCTGGCACATAGGAGGTGCTAAATGAATGTCTGTGTATTGATTGATTGATATGATGGGAAAGCACTGTGTATGTTTGGGAGACATAGTGTGACTGAGTTTTGGGGGACTCTATAGTACATGGAAGGAAGTGGTATAAGATAGGGATAAAAAAGTACATAAGAAAGGTAAGGAATAGCACCAAACTGAAGAATTTTTAATAGAAAGGGAAGGAGTATGAACTTAAGGCAATAGGGACCTTCTGAAGATTTTTGAGCCGTCCTCTTTAGCAGATCTCCATGATCTGGCTTCAACATATATTATGTGGCATAATGGGAAAGAGACCATGATATGATAGTTTAGAGTAAGGAGATACTTAGGTTTGAATCTCACTTCTGACTTTTATTAACCATACAACAACTCATGGACTTGTTACTTAATCTGTCTGAGTCTTACTTTCCTCAATCTGTAAAATGAAAAAAAAATGTATCTGTAGTACTGGCCTAAGAGAGTTATAATGATGATGAGATGAAATAATGTGTTTAAAGTGCTATGCAACCTTTAAAGTGCTATAAAAATGGTGCGATATCCCTTGTGTAAGAGGATCCCTCCTTAAACAAAGCTCCTAAGTATATTTTAGGGACCCCTTATTTCTTTGGTTCATCTGACCCTTCCAATGTGGGATCTGTGAATGTTAGCATATGGAATGCCCCCACCGGGTGGCCACCATTTCCCCCTTACAAGCATTTTGGCTTTCAGGGCATTAACACTTTATTCAACACAGTAAAGGAGACACAAAGAACTCATACCAATGTTCATACACAGTCAAGAAAACCTTTTTGCTTTTGTGTTGGGACTTTTATATTCCCAAAGGGACATATACAATCCCTTCAGACTTGTAATACAGTCTTAAATGCTGTGTATTTCCAACTAGGAAAAAGAGCTCAGTGTCACTACCGAGGTAGGAGAAAGCTTTCTTTCTTCTGGGTTACTCATCTCTAGGGACCTGGCAAGTACAAAGAGCTAGCAGTGTTACCCTGGATAGGATCCTTCTGACAAGAGGCAACATTCCACTTTTCTCCTACAGGTAGGAACCCTATGCCTTTTGCTTTTTAGTTGCCCTTTCCTCTGGTCATTTCTCCATGGCCCTGTAATGCTGATGCTGTTGTTAGCCATTTTTGACAGGTGTTCTTTGTCACATTGCCATTTACCATTCTTTCTGCAGAAGCTCACCATGGTGCCATGGCTCCTCCTGGTTGCTTACCCCCTGTGGCTTCTTGCCCTTCCTCATGAGCTGTTGCTGCTCTCAACTGTTTATTCTCTTCCCTAATGGATGATAAGGGCTCTTGAGCAGCTGGACCTTGGAGGGATTACACTGATATGTTTTATGATTCATTCAGAATAAAATAGCCAGGACCAAAAACTTTAGGGCTACTTTAACCTCTGCTCTTTCAGGAATAGTGCCAGATCAGAAATATCTCTGGGACATTCCAAACTTTCTCTTCTTTCCTAGCCCTCCCCCCCACCCACAAAGGACCTCTTAAGCCAGCTGTGGAAACCTTTTCATTCACCCTGCTGAACCCAAAGTCCTGTTTTTCCTTTTGAAGCAGTTAGGACAAATTGGTCCTGTGTCTTACTCCCCACCCTTCTAGGCAAGATACTTCCTGCTTGGTCAGCATCTCTCACTGTGTGAAGCTTAAAGCTTGGAGATGTTCTTCCTTCACTCCTTCTTCCCACTTATCTTCACTTTTCCTATTTCTTTTGGTGGCAGCTGAGCCAAGTGAAGCATATTATCCTGGGACCTCACTAGTCCTTGAGGAAACCCTAAAACAGACCAGAGCTGGTGGCTACTCTTAGTAGTAGATGCCTCTTACATATAAGGGCTGGGAGAGTAGAGGTCCTAGTCATCACATCAAAGATTTATGCTTCTGCTATGTCCACTAGTGTTGTTGTTGCTGTTGCTGTTACTTTTCCAGACTTAGTTCACAGTGGGCAAGCTAGGTGGCAAAGTGGATAGCGCACTAGCCTTGGAATCAAGTAGATTCATCTTCATGAGTTCACATCTGGTCTCAGACACTTAGTAGTTGTGTGATCCTGGGCAAGTCACTTCACCCTGTTTGTCTTGGTTTCTTCATCTATAAAATGACCTGGATTTGTATTTAAGTTTAAAATAAAAGTAATTATAATAAGCAAATAAATAAAATGAACTGGAGAAGGATATGGCAAACCACTCCATTATCTTTGTCAAGAAAACCCCAAATTAGGGGCGGCCAGGTGGCTCAGTGAGTAAGAGCACTGGCTCCAGTGTCGGGATGACCTGGATCAAATCCAGGCTCAGATACTCAGCACCACACCCAGAAATAACTGGCCGTGTAACCTTGAGCAAGTTACTTAACCCCTATTGCTTTAAAAAAAAAAAAGAAAACCCCAAATGGGGTCATGAAGAGTTGGATATGACTGAAATGACTGAAAAAAAACAACCATAACAGTTCACATTATTCTCTTATGCCTACTTTCCATTCCAGTTAAATAGGACAACTGTTCCTCCTCTGTGCATTTTCAAAGAATGTTGCCTCCACTTAGAAGACTTGTCTGTTTCATCTCCTTCTTTTGAAATCCTTATCTTCCTTCAAGGTCCAGCTCAGGTACCATGTTCCATCAAGCCCTCCCTGATCCTCCAAGCTGAAAGTAGCCTTCTACTAAGCTCCTAGAGTACTTCTTTGCCCTTATTTTCTTTTAGTGATATTTATGAACAAGTTGAATCCACCCCAGTAGACTATAAGCTCCCTGAGGACAGAGTCTATATCATCTTTCATTTTTGTATCCCCTGTACATAGTACAGTGATATTAAGCGCAATGTAGCTGCTTTATAAATGTTTGCTGAATGGAATTAAGTTTCATTTCTAGCAATATGAAGAATGGATTGGAGGAATAGAGAATGAAAGAGGGAATAGGCTGACATAATGAGCATAAAGTAAGTGGAAGGCACCAATATAAGAAATATGATTGTCAAGAATGGAGAGGACTTGGATAGTGAGGAGGTAAAGAAGAGGACGAAAGTCAAAGGGAACACCAAGGTTGTGGAAATAGAGACTGGGTCACAGATGGGAATGATGAATTGTGAAATAATCTGCTTAGGGCCAAAATAATAAATTGAGTTGTGGTTATGTTAAATTTGAGGTACCAGCAAGACATTTAAGTGTATTTGTCCTGCAGTTAATTGGAAATGTGAGTTTGGGGCTCAGAAGAGAGATCAGAGTGGAGATACATTGAATTAGGAATCATCTGGATGGAGATAGCAATTAAAACTGTGGGACAAGATGAAATTGTTTTTTTAAAAGCAATTGGGGTTAAGTAACTTGCCCAAGGTTACACGGCCAGTTATTTTGTGTGGGTGTTAAGTATCTGAGGCTGGAACCGATCCCGGGTCCTCCTGACTCCAGGGCTGGCGCTCTTATTCACTGTGCCACCTAGCCACCCCTGACAAGATGAAATTGTAAAGGGAGAGTACTCTCCATAGAGTGAAGATCATAGATAGATCCTTGGGAAACACTCACATGAAATAGTCAGAACGATGAGGAATCAACAAAGGAGTCAGATTCAGAAAAGTAAAAGATATGGGAGAACAGGGTGTCTTTGAAACCAAAGCTCTAGAGATTTTTAAGTAAGAGAAGTGGAGAAGGTAGCCAAGGATGCTCCCTTTGGATGGCCATCTACTTTAAGTGGGGAGTTGAGCTATGGGGAGAGTAAAGAAGAAAAGGTTTCTGAGAAGTTGAGATTGAGACAGGAAATGATTTAGTAGAGTAGGAAGAATGTCGAGCAACATTGGAGAGCAACATAGTTCTAGGGAGAGGATACTCTGATCATAACCAGCCCATGATGGGTTTATTGGTTGGAAATAACTACAGAATGGGGAAGGGAAATTGACAAAGCTCTCCTAACTTGATGGGAATGTATCTTAGGAATATCCAAGTTTCTTTGTTTAGAGTCTATGCATGTCGCTTCATGATTTGGTGTCCCAAGTGGACTTATCAAGCAGTAAGGAGTGCTCTTATGAGGTAACCTGGTAACTCATTATCAAAGCATATCTAGCTCCCACTTTCAATCTATGGACATTCTGTTACCAGCCTCTTGGGAATCTGGATAGTATAAATAGTTTTTGTGCAATCTGATCAGCCCAGGGTGAACTAATAAAATTGAGTTTCTGAATCTTCAAATTAAGGACCAGATTCTGGACCCTCTATGATCTCACAAAAGTACTAAAATTTTTTGAGACACCACCTGAACAGTCGGCCAGCTTCCATCTTTCTCTCTTAACACCATTTAAAAAAAAATTAAAGTTTCAATACCATTCTACAAGACAGATATGCATTCATTTGTGTGATGGAAAGGAACAGCTGTTGCCCTGCTCTGTAACTGCATTATTCCGGTGTTTTGGATCTCATAGAATCCCAGTGTTACTGCCTTCCCAAAACAGGTGTTGGCAAAGATATTTATGTGCTTACCTTGTTGAACAACTGCATGGTGTGTTTAGTCCTGGCTCTGGGGTAGGGCGCTGAGACTCTGCTAGTGGGTGGGGAGAGAAATGCCTTGGGGCCAGCTTATTAGCAAGCATCCATTCAGCTAGAAGGCTGGACAGGAATCTTACCCAACAAGTAAGCAACAAAATGATTGACATCAGGGGCTTTTAACCTTTTTTTCTGCCTTCTTTGGAAGTCTGGTGAAACCTACAGACCCTTCTCAGAATAATATTTTAAAATTCACAGAATAAAATATATTTGATCACAAAGGAAACCATTTATATTGAAAGTTATCAAAAACATTTTTGTTTAACCCCCCTCCCTTCCCAAGCAAAATAAGGCTGGAAATGTAACAGCAACAACAACAATAATAATACTAATGAAGATAATAGTAATATACCTTTTTGACACTATGGCAGGGACTCCTTTTCCCCATGCACTGGTATGACGTGCCACCAAATACAAAACAAGTCAGACCCCAGGTTAAGAACTCCCAGACAGCTGGTCTAGAGGCAACATGAGATGGGTGGCTCTTGGTCCTCCAATCTGCTCTTGTCCCACAGACTCATATGCCTACCCGTATCTTCCTAGTACATGTAAACTCTATTTTCAGTCACAAATGCCCTTCCAGGATCAGCAGGAGTAGTACACAGTCTTCCTTCTTTTCTGTCTCTGCCAAGTGGTGCCCAAAACCTTGATCAGGTGTCCCCTTCAAGGCTACTGGAAACCTGAGGCTCTTTTGGGTATCCAAGCACAACTCTGTCCTACTCTCTCCATGACAACATGGGGAAAAGGCATCCCAACTACAGTTTTACTGGGAGTTCAGGAGTACAGACCCAGGTTATTTCAGACAGGTGGAGTCAATAGAAGGTGAAGAGTTGAAACTGAAGTCTGTGGGGTCACGCCAACATATTCTGAGAATGATAAAGGTTTTCATCAGCAACATTTAAACATTTAGCATTCATTAAACAAGAATTAACTATGGCTTAGGTGCTGCACTAGGTGCTAGGGATACAAAGACAGAAATGAAACAGTTCCTACCCTGTGATGGCTTCCATTTTATATTGGGAGGGGATTGTGGGTGGAGATGACAGATGCACGTGTAAGCAAATACAAAAAAAGTAAAAGTATCTTTTGTGGTGTTACAAGAACACCAACAAGTGAGAGAATTAGGAAAGGCCTCTTGTAGGATGAAGCACTTGGGCTGATCCTTGAAGAGAACTAGGGATTTAAAGAAGCAAAGGTTAATGGGAGATGGGGAAAGCAGAAGTCTGTGTAAAAGTATATGAGATGGGAGATGGAATATCATGTTAAGGGTATAGCCAATAGGCCAGTCTGGCCAGAAGCTAGAATATGAGAGGGGAAGGAATGTGCAATTAACCAGGAATGATTAGTTGAAACACAGATTGTGAAGGGCTTTAAATGTCAATCAGAAAAGTTTGTATTTGCTTCTTTTTTTTTTTAAAGCAATTGGGATTAAGTAACTTGCTCAAGGTTACACGGCCAGTTATTTCTGGGTGTGGTGCTGAGTATCTGAGCCCGGATTTGATCCAGGTCATCCCAACACTGGAGCCGGTGCTCTTACTCACTGAGCCACCTGGCCAACCCCTAAGCAATTGGGGTTAAGTAACTTGCTCAAGGTTACACGGCCAGATGTTTCTGGGTGGATGCTAAGTGTCTGAGCCCGGGATTCGATCTCCAGGTCTTCTCAACACAGGAGCCGGTGCTCTTACTCGCTGTGCTACCTGGCCGCCCCTGTATTTGCTTCTTAAAGTAACATGCTTAGACTTTTGCTTTAGAAACATCATCTTGGCAGTTGTGCGGAGGATGGATTGAAGAGGAAAGAGGCCATCTCAGGGGTTCTTAACCTTTTGTGGGTCTTAGATTCCTGCAGCAGTCTGGTGAAGCCTATGGATTCCTTCTCGGAATTGTATTTGTAAATGGATAAAATAAAATACATAGAATGAGGAAAGAAACTAAGAGCTAGTAAAAATAAAGATGCAATTTTTTCCTAAATTCATAGAACTCCCAAGATCTAACTCCAGACCCCTTGGAAGTCTGTAGATTTCCAACTTAAGAACATTAAGGGAAGGTTGAGGCAGGGAAAACAACAAGAAAGCTATGTAGGTGGTCCAGATGACAGATGATGAAGGCCTAAATCAGGGCAGTGGCAGTTTTTAGGGAGAGACATGATAGAGACATAAGGGACAGACTTGGCAACTGGTTAAATATGGAGGCTAAGGGAAAGTGAAGAGTCAAGAATGACTTGGAGGTTATAAACCTAGGTGAGTGAAAACAGGACAGTGCCCTCAGCAGAAATAAGAAATTTAGAAAAAGGGGTGTCAGGGGTTGGGGAAGATAAGGAGTTCTGTTTTGGACATGTTGAATTTTAAATACTTATGGACATCCAGATGGATATGTCCAGTAAGCCATTGGAGATACAAAATTGTACCTTAGTGAAGAGAGACAGAGAGACATAGACACAGACATAGACACAGACAGACAGAGAGAATATGGCTGTGTATGTAGAAATGTAGATTAAGGAGTCATCTGATGAGGTCATCAAGAGAGTATGTAGAAAAAGAAGTGTGGGGAATTTTTTTTAATAAAAATTTATTGATAGCTTTTGTTTTTACATTGCTTAAATTTCCTCCTCTATTTTCCTTCTCCTTCCCTCCTGGAAAGTCATCCATTTAATAAAAAAATATTTCTTTAAAAAAGAAGAGATAAAGCAATCAGCAAAAATAATACATTAAAAAAATCTGAAAATGCAGCGATCAACCTCTGTGGCTCTCTCACCTCTGTGAAGGAGTCTAGATGTGGTGGGGAGAGAGAGAAGATATCTTCTTCTATCTTTTCTTTTAGGAGATGTTTGTCAGGAAAACTAAGGGAGAAGATAGTTTCTAGGAGTAGGAGGTGGACAATGGCATCTAATGCTACAGAGAGGGCAAGAAGCATGAAGACTGAGAAGAGGCCATTGGAGTTGTCAATTAAGAGATCATTGGTGACCTTAGAAAAGGCAATTCAGGGATAAAACCAGAAGCAAGATTACAAGGGGTTGAGGAGTGGGAAGAGAAGAAGTCCAGGTGACAAATACAGGCAGCTTTTTCCAGGAATTTGGCAGTGAATGAGAGGAAAGCTTTAAAGTAAGTCTGAGGGAATTGTAGAGTCAAGTGAAGGATTTTTAGGAATGGAGGAAATCTTGGCAGGCTATAAGCAGCTGAGAAGGAGGCAGCAGATAAAGAGAGATTGAAGGTTATAATAGGAGAGGGAATGAAAGATAGGACAATTTGAGTTGACTGAAGGAGATGAGGCTAAGACTACAAGTAGAGGGACTGGCCTTGGCAAAGAGATGAACCATTTCTTCCTCAAAGACTAGAGCAAAAGAGGAAGTAGTGGGAAATAACATCAAGGGATTTGAGGTGCAGAATTGTGGAGGAAGGAGACTGACTTGGTGGCCTGAATTTTCTTAGGAAAATGTGAGGCAAAGTCCTCCGCCAAAAGGGAGGGGGTCAGGGATAATATAGATGGCTTGAGAAGAGAAATTTTGCAATGTATATGGGATAGAAGGGATGAGTAAGGGAGTAAATCAGAGAAGAGTAAAAAAAATTGCTCTGTAACGGTAAGGGCCCTACTGAAATTGGATGACACCACTTTTTAGTGATCCAGTCATCAGAGTTATGTGACTTTCTCTAGTGGTATTCAGCAGTTCCTGGGTAGGAGAAGAGAAGGTGAACGGTCGGAATGATCTTGAGTTGGAATGGTCTAGGTGGCATAGAATGAAGAGGTAGAATATTCAAAGTAAAGAAATGCTTTAAATTGACTTGGTAGAGTACAGCACCATTATTTCAAAGGTGTGGAGTGACTGGAGGTTATAACGAGAACAAACAAATTTCAGAATCAAATATTACTACAAAATGAAGAAGGAGAAGGAAAAGGAGTGAAAATTAAGAGGTTACTATTAACTTTGGAGAAAGCAATACAATGGAGATGCAATCCAGATAACAAGGAGTTGAGGGGCGGCCAGGTAGCATAGTGAGTAAGAGCACCGGCCCCAGAGTCGGGATGACCTGGGATCGAATCCAGGCTCAGACACTTAGCACCTACCCAGAAACACCTGCCCATGTAACCTTGAGCAAGTTACTTAACCCCAATTGCTTTAAAAAAAACAAAAAGCAAAACAAAAAAAAAAACAAGGAGTTGAGTGAGGACGTGGTAAGGAAATGGTGATACCAGATATAAACAACTTTCCCCAGAACTTTGACAAAGAAGCAACAGAGAGAAATGAGCTAATAGCTGGTTTAGATGGAAGATTTCAGGAAAGACATATTTTTTTTCTCGAACTGGGAAAACCTAAGCTAATCTGTATAGGGGATATGTAATGCATTTGTGTGGACTCAACATCATACAGCATTGCAGAGGCATTATCCTGATCAAAAGGGTATCTTCACATCAAGGAATGAGAGGTAAGAGAAGCAACACACTGATCTCTTTGAGAAAGTGTTCTAATGGGAAATAACAATTTTGAGATGTCAGTTACATCCTAAAGAAAACAAAATGTGGGGCGGCCAGGTAGTACAGCGAGTAAGAGCACCAGCTCCAGTGTTGAAAAGACCTGGAGATCGAATCCCGGGCTCAGACACTTAGCACCCAACCAGAAACACCTGGCCGTGTAACCTTGAGCAAGTTACTTAACCCCAATTGCTTAGGGGCAGCCAGGTGGCTCAGCGAGTAAGAGCACTGGCTCCAGGGTCGGGATGACCTGGATCAAATCTGGGCTCAGACACTCAGCACCACACCCAGAAATAACTGGCCGTGTAACCTTGAGCAAGTTACTTAACCCCGATTGCTTTAAAAAATAAAAAAATTAAAAAAAAAAAGAAAACAAAATGTTTAAAATGGAAAATACTTCAGTGGGTCCCTCAATGACAAATATAAAGAATTTCATGTTGAGCTAATACTCAAGTTCACAAAATATCTGAAAACTGAATATATCTATGTATATGTGTATATACAGGTATGCACACACATTTGTGTAAATATACATACACACAAAGATATGTATAGGTGTAAAACATGTATGCGTATATATATGTGTATATGCAAATATATACATGTATTATATAAATGCCTCTTTGTGTTCATACAAATTTATGTGCATACATATGTGTATACATAAGTATTTCTATATATATATTATATATGTATATAGAAATATATTAGTGGAAGATACACATATACACAAATATGTTTTATATAACCATGTGTATACATATGTGTGCATGAACATAAAATTTTATATACCTACAAAGAGATATGTATGCACATATGTGTATACATGCATGTATATATACAGCATATGTACATTTGAGTATATGTGTTTATACAAATATGCATGTGCACAAATGTGCACATATACATACACAAAGATTTACATATACATAGATATATTTGGTTTGGGACTTTTTTGTGAGCTTGAATCACAACTTTAAATTATTTCCTTTTGCCATTGTATGACCCACTGCAGTGTTTTCCATCTTGAATACATGCATACATACATGCATACATACATACATACATATATACGTGTGTGTGTTTATCCAGGAACTAGCTATGGTACATTGGAAAGAATGCTGTCTGGATTTGGAATCAGAGAATCTGTCTGACTTTCAGCAAATCACTTAATCTCTCTGAGACTCGTTTTTCTCCTGTATAAGCTAAGGGCTAGGACTCAATGATCTCTATGGTCCCTTCCAGCTCTGGATATATTATCCTATGGAACAGGAATGTGTGTGTTCACAGTCCCTCCCTAAGGAAACTGCTTTTTCCATTACTCCCTGGGTGCTAGATACTCTCACTGGCTCATTTGTCCCTCACCTCACCCTCCTGTGGCTACTGCAGCTGCCCTACATGTCAATGGCCCTCTTTGAAAACGAAAGGTGGGGGCGGCCAGGTGGCTCAGCAAGTAAGAGCACCGGCTCCAGTGTCAGGATGACCTGGATCAAATCTGGGCTCAGATACTCAGCACCCCACCCAGAAATAACTGGCTGTGTAACCTTGAGCAAGTTACTTAACCCCGATTGCTTAAAAAAAAAAAGAAAAAGAAAACGAAAGGTGAACAACAACAACAGCAGCTGCCCAAGGAGAAATGAAGGCATTTATTAGATCTTTATGAACCTCCCATCTACCATCTTGGTGGGATCAGGGGATATCCTGAGTCACACTGAACACATGGCTTTCCAGAATAAACGGATCCTTTTGGGAGGGACCCCATGCATGCAAATGGAAAGGAGCCAGCGGGGAGGGACAGATTTAAGATGCCTGGAGTGGAGGCAGGGTTAATTGTTAGACCATGGTCCTAGAGGAGGCTGGAAAGAAAGGGATCAAGCATGCAACTACAGGGATTAATGTCAGTTAGGAGCATGGATGCCTCTTCTTTTGTCACCAGAGAAGAAAGTGGGGGATGGGGGCTAAAAGTTTTGAGAAACGTAGGAAGGGAGTTTGTGTCAGATGGCCTTAATCTCAGTGTAAAATGCGTACTTCAGAGCTTGAGGAGAGAGGAAAAAAATTTGGAACAGTTGTTGCAGGCATGAGATCAGAACTAGAGAAGAGCAGGATTCTTGAGAAGCAGTGGGGGCCCAGCTGCACTTATGCCCCATAAATTTGTTATGCTTGAAATCAGCCTGATTTTTGTGCCTTTCTCCAGCAATGTGCAGAGGCCTGGGAAAAGGAGGAGGGAGGTCTGGTAGTGGGAGTCATCCAAGAGTAAAATGCAGCGGGGCAGGAAACCCGGGAGGTCAGGAGGACAAGGGAATGGTCCAGGATCGTTGTTTGGGAAACAGTCAGGTGGCAGATCCATAGGGTGGGCAGAGGAGAGGGAGTGAGCAGAAAAGCAAAGCCTGAGTAGAAAAAGAGACATGGATTGAGAGACTGAATGTCATTCTAATGGCAGAGTGAGAATAATGCCAGTGAGAGAGTGGGAGAGAGGAATAAAGCAATCAGTAAGCAGTGATTGTGTCACCTGTGGGCCAGGGACTGCCTTAAGAGGCAAAGATACAAAGACAAAAGGGAGAGTCTATGTTCTCCAGGAGTTTCCATTCAACTGAGGGATAGGATACAACATGTTCACTGATAAGTAAATACAGGATTTTTAATACAAGTGAATTTGAGCAGAAAAATAAGATTAAGAGCCTCAATATAGTAGTCCAAGAATGTGAATGAACAGTTTTAGAAATGTAAACTCTCAACAACGACCTGAAGAAAGATTCATAAGCATTAATGAGAACAATGCAAACTTAAACAACCCTGGGGGTATCAAATAACATCCATCAAGCTAGCAAAGATGCTAAAAGATGGGAAAATTTAATACACTGGGTTTGGAGTCAGGGGTTCTGGATTCAAATACTGGATCTGTCACTCTAACCCTTGATTCAGTTCAACTGAACAAATATTTTATTTTTCTCTAATACACACGCACACACACACACAGGAGGCACTGTACTAGGTACCAGGTGATATAAAAATAAAAATGAAGCAATTCTTGCCCTCAAGAAACTTATATCCTATCGTTTGGTAGGAAAGGCAAGGGGTGAGGATACAACATGTACAAAAATAAAAATATAATCTGAAGAAAGGGAGAACGCTAACAATCTGGAGGTAAAGAAAGCCTTTATGTACAAAGTGACAACTGAACTGAGCCTTGAAAGAAGCTAGAGGTGGAGGTAGAGAGGAAGTGCGTCCCAGACACAGAAAACAGCCTGGGCAAAGGCACAGAGATGGGAGAAGGACTGTTAGGCTCTAGGAACAGCTAGTAGGCCAGTTTGGCTGGAAAGTTGAAACTGTGAAATGTCTGAAAAGAAAGATGGGATAAGATTGAGCAGGGCTTTAAAAGTCTGGATAAGGATTCTGTATTTTGTCTTAGTGGTTATAGAGAGCCACAGAAAACATTTGAGCAGGGGAGTGACATAGTGAGAACGGTGGTTTAGGAATTAGTTTGTGACACATGGAGAGACAGGAAACAGGGAGACCAACTAGGAGGCTGTTGTGATAGTTCAGTCGAGATGGGATGAGGGCTTTAACTAGGAAGTTGGTCACATGAGAGGAAGGGATGGATATAAGATGTCATGGACTGAAAATCAACAAGGCTTGGGAACTGATTGGATGGAGGAGGTGGTGAGAAGGAGAGGGAAGATTCAAATCCAAATCCAAATATAAATCACAATATAAATTGTAAACCAGAAGGACTATGGTGTCCTCCATAGAAGTAGGAAATGGCTAGACTTTGGGGAAAAGATAACAAACTCCATTTTGAACATATTGAGTTTGAGATGTTGATAGGACAGCCAAATGGAGATATCTAGCAGGAACCTCCCTTGGGGATAAGGGATTTGAGTTCAGGAGAGAGATTAGAGCTGAACACATATTCTGGAGTGGTTTAGATTCCGAGGATAGGATATGAGGACAATGTGGCTGCTTAGAGGAGTCACTATCTGGAAGTTTAACCAATAGGGATGAGTACCCCAGTCCTAGACCCTACTCAGGGACTGAGTTTTGAGGACTACTCTTTATGGAAACATTTCACTCTTCTCTACCATGCGTCACTGACTTTGTTCCTACTAAACATCTAGACAGGTAAGAGCCTTGAGAAACACTCAGGCTACTGCCCCAGTACCTGTTCCTTCACTGGAAACCAAAAGGGTGGGGCTCCTGCTCCAGACCCACTCAGGGCCTGGGTTTAGAGACTTCCTTGCCCTGGAATTTATTGCTCTGAATATACTATCCTATTTTATTGGGTTTGATAAAAAAGTGCTATGATTTAAAAAAAAAATAAAAACTACTGTATGTATTACTAGTCTGATTCTTTTACAAAATCACTGTATCATAGCTTTAGATCTGGAAAGGACCCTCGAGGCCAATGAGTCCAAACCCTTAATTTTTTAATGACTTTTAAATTTTTTTCAATTAACAATCATT
Organism: Petaurus breviceps papuanus; assembly: GCF_028583685.1. Lineage (NCBI taxonomy): Eukaryota > Metazoa > Chordata > Mammalia > Diprotodontia > Petauridae > Petaurus > Petaurus breviceps. The sequence goes on from NW_027187290.1 coordinate 1,580,417, forward strand.
TCTTTTTCTCCCTCCAACTTCCCTGCCATAAAAAGAAAAACAAAACTCTCATAACAAATATGCATAGTCAAACAAAACAAATTTCCATACCCTTCATGCTCAAAAACGTATATCTCATTCTGCATATTGAAACTATCCTGTCTCCGTCAAGAAGTGAGCAGCATTCTCTGTCATCAGTCCCCTAGAAGCATGGTTGATCATTGTATTGGTTGGAGGACTCAAGTCTTTCAAGTTTGTTCATTTTTATAGCATTGATATAATACAAAGTGTTCTCCTGGTTCTGCTCACTTTACTTTGCATCAGTTCATATAGGTATTTCCAGGTTTCTTTGAAACCATCCTCTTTGTTGTTTCTTGGTCCAAAAGTATACTATAACATTCATATACCATAATTTGTTCAGATATTCCTCATTTGACAGTCACTTTCTTCATTTCCATTTTTGGCACTATATAAGAGTAAATATTATATATGTAGAATCTTTTCCTCTTTCTTTGATCTCTTTATGGAATAGACCTAGTAATGGTATCAATGGGCTGACCTCTTAATTTTACAAATGAAGAAACTGAGGCACATAGAGATGAAGTGACTTATCTACAGTTACCCAGCTTGAAAGTGTCTAAGGTGGGATTCAAACCCCTGAATCTAAATCCTGCGCTCTATTATACCATACTACCTAGTAAAATATTCTCAACTTCCAAGACTACTGAAATAAACTGGGACAGACGGTTATAACTTTGACCTTACCACCACCCTGAACTGTTATTACCCCATAGCTGTTTTATGATCTGGAACTCTGAAATCTCTATCTCTGATCATAAACTCATATGCATTTTCTTGATCACAAAGCTTAGAGATATCTGCCTTCAATAGAGTAATTCTTCCACCTCTCCTCCCTATTACAACCTCTTAAAAATTAATTAATTATACAGCATTTATTTTAACGTTTAAAAAACCCAAACTTTGAGTTCCCAATTCTCTCCCTCCCTCTAGTCCCTCCCTGATCCATTGAAAAGGCAAGTAATATGATATTAATTATAAATGTGAAGTCATGTAAAACATTTCCATATTAGACATGTTGCAAAAATACAAGAAAAATAAAGTACATGAGAAAAGTATGCTTCAATCTGTACTCAGAGTTCATCACATATCTTTGGATAGATAGCATTTTTTGTTATGAGTCCTTTGAAATTGTCTTGGATCTTTGTATTGATTAGAGCTGCTAAGTCTTTGATCATTATTACAATATTGCTGTTACTGTGTATAATATTCTCCTGGTTCTGCCCACTTCACTTTATATCAGTTCATATAAGTCTTCCCAGGTTTTTCTGAAACCATTCCAGTCATCACTCCTTATAGTACAATAGTATTCTATTAAAATCACATACCACAACTTGTTCAGTCATTCCCCAAATGATGGATATTCCTTTGATTTCCAATTCTTTGCCACCACAAAAAGAGCTGCTAGAAATATTTGTGTACATATAGGTCCTTTTCCTTTTTCTTTGATCTCTTTGGGATACATACGTAGTAGTGGTATTTCTGGGTCAAAGAGTATGTATAGTTTTATAACTCTTTGGGCATAGATCCAAATTGTCCTCCAGAATGGTTAGTTAGACCAGTTCACAACTCCACCACATGTGCATTAGTATCACACCCTTTTAAGTTAATGATGATAATATATTACACTTTCACTTTAATGCATTGTATTTAATACTTACAACTACCCTATGATTAGAAGGTATGGAAGGTATTTTATAGATATAGATGCTGAAGGAGGTTGAGTTGGTAATCTAAAATCACAGAGCCTGTAAATAGCAGAGTCAGAATTTCAATCTACATCTTCCAATTCCCAAACCATCATACTTTTATATGCTTTCTCACTACCTTCATGAAATGAGAAATTCATGTCACTATTTCAGAAGGACTGATAAAAAAACCCTTAAAATTATGGAAATTAGTATTAAGATGGTAAATATTACTTTCAGAAATATGAATGTTTCTAACCAAAGTGGTCTGCTATAGTCTCCATAACAAATCCATGTGGATATGCTCTACAGCCCTGCCCGAATGAACGGAAATAAGTAAGATGGTACTTTTGAAATGAATAATTTCCTTTGTGTGGCCTTGGGGATTGTTAGATCTTGTTCTAAAATACTTTTCAATTCCACATATGAATAAATTCACTTACTCTAGAAGAGATAACCCTCCTAGGTAAAACTCTAAACTCTTTCTTCATTCAGTATCAAACTCTAATCTGCCATTATTTTCAACACATATACCTAAATTTTTGGGCCAAGGGAATGAAATTGGAAGTTGTAGAGTTGTCTAGTGAGTACTTGTTTTCCAACTACCACATTGTTGCAGTGCCTTTTTATTTTTTTTAATTTTTTTTAAAGCAATTGGGGTTAAGTAACTTGCTCAAGGTTACACGGCCAGTTATTTCTGGGTGTGGTGCTGAGTATCTGAGCCCAGATTTGATCCAGGTTATCCCGACACTGGAGCTGGTGCACTTAATCACTGAGCCACCTGGCCGCCCCTAAGCAATTGGGGTTAAGTAACTTGCTCAAGGTTACATGGCCAGGTGTTTCTGGGTGGGTGCTAAGTGTCTGAGCCCGGGATTCGATCTCCAGGTCTTCTCAACACTGGAGCCGGTGCTCTTACTCGCTGTGCTACCTGGCCGCCCCTCAGTGCCTTTTAATAATTTAAGAGATTTTTGAATGTGGTTTTTTTTTTTGAAAGACAAGAAGCCATCTGTTGCGGCAGTTTAAAACTTTTGCCTCTGGAGCAGTTAGGTGGTGTAGTGAATAGAGCACTGACGTTGGAGTCAGGAGGACCTAAGTTCAAATCCGGCCTTAGACACTTGACACACTTAATAGCTGTGTGACCTTGGGCAAGTCACCTAACCCCAATTGCCTTGCCTTCCCCTCTCCAAAAAAAATTAAAAACAAAAATCTTTTGCCTCTAAAGTTGTTCTACTTAGCTGATGAAAGGTAGATTCCTGTGTAGGATGAGTAAGTCTTTGTGAAGAGAAGAAATTATCATTAAGCCTGAATCATTTTGACATTTACCTGTATCAAGTCAAAAGAGTGAGGTCAGCCAATAAAATCCCTTTCAAGCATAATTCTAGTAATCTAAGGTATGGCTAGATTGCTAAAATTGTAATAAAAAAGATCTCAGTTCAAAGTCCAACTCTAAGTCTACAAAAACACAAAACAATAAATGTTGAAGGGACTATGAGGAAATCAGGAACATTAAACCATCATTCATGGGCCTGTGAATTGGTGCAGCCTTTCAAGAAAATTTGTAACTTTGTAATTTTGCCCCCCAAATGACTGAACTATGCATATCCTTTAACCCAACAATGCCTCTATTAGGTAGGTCCCAAAGAGATCTAAGGACGAAAAGGACACATATGTACAAAAATATTTGTAGCAGCTCCTTTTATGGTGATAAAAAACTGGAAACTAATGGAGTTCATATCAATTAGAGGATGACTGAACAAATAATGGCATATGAATGTAATGGAATTATGGTATATGAATGTAATGGGATATTATTGAGCCATATGAAATTGCACAAGGGAAAGTTCAGAGAAATCTCAGAAGACTTATATGAATTGATGCAAAGGGTAGTGAGAAGAATACTGAGAACAATTCATACAACAACAACATTGTCAACAAAAGAGCTATTTAAAAAATTTTTAAGATTTCTAAGCAATATGACAACCAACCATGATGAAACCTGCTACTCACTTTCTGACAGAGAAGGGATGGACTAAGGGCACAGATTGAATGAGACATAGTTTTTGGACACAGTCAACGCAGGAATTAGTTTTGCTTGACTTTACAAATTTATTTTTCTTTATTTTTTTCTGTGTGTGTGTGTGTGCACGTGCGTGCATGCATGTGTGGTGGGAGAGGGAGAAAATGAAAAAAAATTATATCAAATCAAAAACAATTCCAGCTGACACTTAATTAGCTATCTGAGCTTGGAAAAGTCATTTCCTCTTTCTGTTCATCAGTTTTCTAATCTATAAAATGAAGGGGATGAACCTGATGGCCTCTAAGGTTTCTTCTAACTCTAAGGATATAATCCTATGAAATGATCTCTTTCCCTTTGCTTTCTAAAACGATTCTCTGTCCTCAGTGTAACCTCTAATCTCTTCATCACCCCCTTGTGATCATCCCTGTTCCTGCCTATCTTTCCCCCTTTCACTAGCTGTAATGGGAATGTAAATTTGTAAGATCTTCCCTGCCTCTAGGCTAAAGTGTACCTGGAGCCTGGGGTGGGAGGCTTGTTTTTCAGTAGATACTTTTTGATTGGCCAGTGAGTCAATAAGGTTGTTACATTCTGAGCCAGGAGAAGGCTATATAAGCCCTGATGTGTAGCTTTGTTTTGGGGCTCACTTTGAGAAGTGTTCTGTGATTTGATATGGATTCTGGGAAGCCGTTGTCTAGAGCCCCCTGGCTTTGAAAAACCCAGATGTTGATTGGGTATGGATGTAATGGTTGGACAGTTTGGAAATCTGTCTACTTGATCTGTTTCTCTGACTTGATTATTCTGTGTATTCTGAAGTTCGGGGTGCTGACCTTTTTCCCCTGAACTAGGTAAACAATACATGTTTGACTAATTAAAGTAAGCTTGTTAACCCATTTCAAAATGGGTTGCTTTCCTTTATCAAAGCAGATCCAAGAACCTGTGTGAGCAGCCACCCTAGGGACACCGGGGTGCTTGCTGCTACACTATCTTAACTCTCACCTTTTCTTAATGTACCCTCATATAGTAGAATTACTAAAATGAGCGTGAAGGAGAGTATTGTGTAAAAGAATGAAAGGTAAGATGGGTCCAAATTGGGAATAGCCTTAGGTGCCAGAAAGAGGAGTTGATGTGATGCTACTTGTAACAGGAAGCCCACTGGAGTTTGCTGAGTAAGGTGTTGATGTGGTCTGGGCTTTAGTAAAAGTCATTTTGCTAATTAAGTGGATATGGATTGCAGCAGGAAACCAATTTAGAAACTATTGTGATTGTCAAGGCAAGAGGGAGTGAAGGTCTGCACTAGGGTGGCAGCCAGGTAAATAGAGAGAAAGGGAGAAGAATTGAGATAGGGAGTGGAAGTAGAATCTATTTGGTGATTTGGGATTTGGGTAAAAGGTTGAAAGCTTTGGGGAAAATGGAAAAAATCAGAGGAGAAATACTCCATTCCAGCTTTTTTGGTGTGTCTATGTCTTTCTTCCAGAACAAAACTAGGAAAGGGAAAGAAATATGTTTATTACGTTAGCAGAATTCTCCCGTTTTTATTTTTTTCCCTTTGTTATTGGCCTTCATAGTGGAAGGGGTTGGTTGAAGAGACAGGGAGTCATTCATAAGGGCTGAGGCCTTGAGAAGCTGGTGAGGCAGTGCTTGAGGCTTCCAAATGAATAAAGGTAGAGAACTACCCAGTTCAGTTATGTTGTTATTGTTGTTTAGTTGTTTTCAGTCATGTTCAACAATTCATGACCCCATTTGGGATTTTCTTGGCAGAAATGCTGGAGTGCTTTGCCATTTCCTTCTCTAGTTCATTTTACAGATGAGAAAACTGAAGCAAACAGGGTTAAGTGATTTGTCCAGGGTAACACAGCTGGTAAATGTCTGAGGCTGAATTTGAACTCCAGTCTTCCTGACTCCAGGCCTGGCACTGTATCTACTGTGCCACCTAGTGGGCCTACATAAACATTAGTTATGTTGCCTTTTATCTTTTCTCAGGTGATGACAGGCCAGGAAAAGCTTGAGGCTGGGGGCTACTGGGACCATATGCACAATTGTAATGCACACTGTCTCTATGTATTCTGACGACATTAGTTATACAGTTTTTTATGGTTACAAAATACTTTCACATACATTATTTTATTTGATCTTCCCAACAATCCTGTGAAGTCAGTGGTAAAAGTAATATATTATACATTGAATGCGTGTTGCCTCAGAGAAACTGAGACCTGGGAAAGATCTTAATTTAGAAAGGCCAAGGGTGGCTAGGTGGCACAGTGAATAGAGCACCGGCCCTAGAGTCAGGAACACATGAGTTCAAATCTGGTCTCAGACACTTAACATACAAAAAAAACTAGCTGTGTGACTTTGGGCAAGTCACTTAACCCCAATTGCCCTACCTTACCCCCTCCAAAAAAAAAAAAGCAAAAAAAAAGTTTAGAAAGGCCAAGCCACCCACTGCATCCCAGGCCATCTTCAATCATGTTGACTTTTTTCTTGCCACTGGACTTCAAAGACTTCAGGGGAGAGAGTGAGGCTGATGACTTGTACAGCTGTGCCTCACTTAAAGTGAAATCACGTGCAAGTCAAGCCAACACCCCATGATGTCACTCCTTCCCTTCAAGAAAGAAGGATAAAAACAACAACATTTTAACACTATAGTTAACTAGATTAATGATGCATTGTCCTCTATACTTAGATCCCTTTTTCTATAATAATAATAATAGCACATATTTCTATAGAGTTTAAAATTTTCCAAAGCATTCTACATACAATGTCTCACTTAATCCCCATATAACCCTTTGAATTAAGTGCTATTATTATGCTTATTTCACAGAAGAGGAAATAATAATAATAATGATTTTATTGTTCCTTTTTTTCAGTAGTATCTGACTCTTCATGACTCCTTTTGGGGTTTTCTTGGCAGAGATACTATAGTGGTTTGCCATTTCCTTCTCCAGCTCATCTTACAGATGAGGAAACTGAGGCAAACAAGGTGAAGTGACTTGCCAAGGATCACAAAGCTAGTGTCTGAGGCTGGATCTGAAGTCAAGAAGATGAGTCTTCCTGATTCCAAGCCCAGTGCTCTATTCACTGTACCACTTAGCTGTCCAATAATACTAAGAGCTAACATTTACATAGGGCTTTAAGATTTATAAAATGCTTAACCTTTATTGGCATCTATATCTATCTTGGATTCGATTCTTACAACAACCCTTCAAGGTAGGTGCTATTATTATCCCTTTTTTATAAATGAGAAAACTGAGGTTTCGAGAGGTATGTCTTTTGCCTGGGAACACACAGCTAGTAAAACATGAAGCAGGATTTAAACATATATGTTTCTGACTATGGGTCCAACATATTATCCATTTTGCCATATTGTCACCTCTCATTCAAGTCTTGCCAAACCCCAACGCTGAATTACCCTTCCCAATTCACATACCTCCTGAATTGCACTGGGGAAAATCCCACAACACTGATTTGGGTACACTGCAAATTCTTATTACTGAATCTCCATTGGCTCCTCACTACTCTCTACAAACCCTTTAACATCTCCTCTGTTGCTTCTGTTACACATTCTAGAAGCTTCTCTTGCAAAATGTTTCCTCTCTCCTTAGTCCTCTTCCACCATCTCCTCCCCCTTCTCTCAGCCAAAGGCCTTACCTCCTACTTTACCAAAAAAATCAAAATTATTCATGATGAACTCCATACCTCAAGATCATTGGATTTTATCCTATGGTCTTTCCTCTGCTCTAGTCTCTGAGGAAGAGGAGGCTTTCCTCCTTTCCAAGACCAACCTTTCTAACTTGTGTCCTTGATTCCATTTCCTCTCATCTATTTCAAAAGCTTGACTGTTTGATCAGGCCTTTCTCCTATCTGCCATCTCTCCGTATCCCCTGGCTTCTTCCTTGCTGCTTATAAGCATTCTGAAGTCTCCTCCAGCCTAAAACAAAAACCCTTCACTTGATCCTGCCATCTCTCAGGTAGTCATCCTATCTATCCCCTCTCCATTTCACATCTAGGTTCTTAAATTGCCTCTACTTGTTGCCTCTGAGTTCTCACTTCTCAAATCCTTTCCATCTGGCTTCTGATCCCACTACTTGACTGAAATTGCCCTCTTTAAGGTTGTCAATGACCTGTACAACAATAGTGGTCTTATGGAGTTGGGTATGTGTCTAGCTCTGTGAGGATGGACATGAGCCCCTTCTATGGGACACGTGCTTTGTCTGACTCCATGCTGAAGGACATGTGTGACCTAGCAACTCTTTATTGCCCCCTTGTTCTTCTGACTTGGGTTTCATCAAAGATAACAGGCAACTGAGCCAGGAAGACATGCAGGCTATATAATACATGTAGAGAAGTGTAGATCATCATCATCATCATCATCATCATCATCATCATCATCATCTTCTTCTCGTCTTCTTCCTCCTCCTCCTCTTCTTCCTCATTGCATTGTCCTTCAACTAGCCCAACAGCAATAACAATCTGCATTTTACATGCATAGCAGTGAAAATATGTGCTTGCCTAAGTAAGTTGGAACCCTTGGCTTCATTCTTTTACTTTTGTTTCTTCTCTAAGAGGAACAAACCCTATGAGATACAGCCCTGACACCCCTGCTGTTGCTAGTGCCAACTCTGCCTCTGTGATAGTACTGTAAAGAAGCAAATTCCCCTCTCACCTTAATTGATGTGGTCACAGAGGGCTCCGAATGTATTCACAAAGTATAAAATAGGTGTTAAGAAATTATCCTATAACCCCGACAATGTGTGCCTAAATCCTTAATCAATTTCAGAGGATTCTCATGCCTTGGCCATTGGTTAAAGTAACTGCTATAATACAGTAAACATCTTATGACTGGCCAAATCAGTCACACCCCATGGACCTATGTATAAAACAGTAATTCATTTAACTCTGAAGAATCAGGAGTACTTTTGGGGGAAATCCCTGCAAAAGAAGGAGACTTTCTCTCCTCCCTCCACCCCCATCAGCTGTGTTTTAGTAGCTGCTAGACCAGAAGGAGACAATGCATACATACAGTTGAGAGCAGAAAGGCACACCTAAAGACGGATACAGATACAGAGAAAGACAGTCATCTGAGACAGGAAGCAACTTCAGAAGAGCTAGGTCTCATGTCAGAGAAGGGGGCTGGCACTGAACGCAAGAAAAGAGTAGGGGCTGAAAGCCCAGCAGAGCAGCCCTCCCAGCAGAGATGCTGCACCTGAGAAGAGCTTTTTGAGGACTCTAGAAAGAAAAGACGTTCAGGTCATAAGGTGTCAGGAGTTGTGGGTTACCCTTTGCCACATATATATCCAACATTCATGTCTCATGACCATTGCACTCTCAGTCTGGGCCAATTCTTTCCACGAATGCTATGCATTTGTGAGGCAATGAGTACATTGGTAACATTGGTAACCCCAATGGGGAGAATGTTTGGTACCAAATGTGCTTATCATGCCACCTTAGTAAATACCTTTCTATGAGCTAATTAAGTCTACTAGCTGATTATTAATGGGAAGCATAACACGTGGAGGTTTATGATTTACAAAAGTAGGAGAAACTACCCACAAACTTACTCTTTTTTTGCTTTTTGGAAGGGGGAAGGTAGAGCAATCGGGGTTAAGTGACTTGCCCAAGGTCACATGGATAGTTTTTGTGTTAAGTGTCTGAGGCTGGATTTGAACCCAGGTCCTCCTGACTCCAGGGCCGGGGATCTATTCACTGTGCCACCAGTTGCCCCTTACTCTTTTTTTTGGAGGGGGAAGGCAAGGCAATTGCGGTTAAACTAGTTAAGTGTCAAGTGTTATAGGTCGAATTTGAACTCAGATCCTCCTTATACCAGGGCCAGTGCTCTATTCAATGTGCCACTTAGATGCCCCTAAAGTTCCTAAAACCCAAAGTTGTGGTCACCCCTCACAGTCATTCGACTGCAAGTTAGGGGAAGTGGTCCAGAGGACCTACTTACAATCAGCATTTGACCCCTGCCCAAGAAGTTCCAGTAGCTTCCTGTTGTCTCCAGGATAAACTATTACCTCTTCTCTTTGGCATTTAAATCCCCTCATGGTCTGGTTCCAACCTGTCTTTCGAGCTGGTTTTCACAGTCCTCCTCCCATAGCCTTTGCAGTCCAGCTGCACTGTCCCACTTACCATTGCCTGTCCATGCCATTCCATCTCTCACCCTGGTGCCTTGGCACAGGCTGTCTCACATGGTTACAATGCTTTCTCTCTTCACTTTCAGCCTCTTGCAAAACCCAACTCCTTTTGAAATCAAGTATCACCTCCCACATAAAGTCTTTCCTGGCACTCTTCCCTCCTCTACCCGATTCCTTTGTATTTATTTTGTGTTTATTTGTCTTGGTACAAATTGCCTCTGCCTGATAGCAAATAAATACATCTAAGACAGAAAGTGTTTCAATGTTGTCTTTGGATTCTCAGAGCCTAGCAGAGTGCCTAGCATATGGCAGACACTTGATAAATGCTTGTGAAATTGAATTAGGCTACTCAGTGCCAGATGGGTTCTGCAGTCAACGGGATGATAGCGGGTAGGTAGGGGGTGCTACCTCACCCTTCTATGGTGTTCAACATATCCTAGAAATGCTGTATGCTCCCCAGCAAACAGGGAGTGTTGATGGTCAAGTTTGTGTTAGAGCAACCCTTTAGCCCCCAGTACCACAGGAAATAGTGGGGACAATATTGCGTCCCTTAAGAAGAGCTTGAGTAGCCCCTATCCCCACCCCTGACCATGGCTGCTCACAGAGGTTTCATTTCAGCCAGAACTAAATCATAGGGGATGTCTATCAATGGAGTCCAATGAGCAAAGACAGCATTGCTAGTTGCTGTCTATGCTCAAAGTGCAGGCTGTTCTTCCACCTAGGGGAGAAGGTAAAAGGGCTTCAAGTTCTCTTTCCTCTCTTTAGGTTCCTGGAAAGAAATGTATACAACAGAGAAAAAGAAAGGATATATAATAAAGAAGGATGTGAAAAGGAGAATTCTGAACCCGTGTTAGGAAATTGCAAGGTAAAAGAATGTCATGAGGATAAGCAAAGGAAGGAGAAAGACCATGGAATACTTGGAGCTAAGTAATAGCTATGAGACCCTTCCTAGGGTGAGAAGTTGGACCAGTGGGGGCTGGTAACTATCTCCTGAGTTCTGAGACGTTAACAAAAGAGAGATCTGCTTTCTACCCTGGGTATGCATCCAGGGTAAGAGAGAGAACCTTCTAAGCCTTGTCACACTGGATGACTAGTTACCTCTTCTGCTGGTTTGTGTGAAGACAAAATATGATACCAGATGGAATCTAGAAAACCTTGCTGAGGATTATGAGGTCCTGGGCGGGAAAAGTGAGTGAATCAGGGGCACAGGTAATCCTTTTTTTTTAAATAATGAAAACGAAAACCTTAATTGCTAGTTTTGTTTCCTAAACCATATTTATATACAATTTATGCTAACCAGTCAGTTAACAAACATTTATTAAGCTTTCCTATGTTCCAGGTACTATGCTAAACATTAGGTATGCAAATACAAACAAAAATACAGTCCCTACCCTTAAGGGGCCTACATTCTTTTTAAAAAAATTAATTAATTTTAGTTTTCAACATTTCAATATTTTATAAGATTTTGATTTCTAAATTTCTCCCCTCCCTGCCCTTCCTCCCCCTAAGATGACATGCAATTTGATATAGGCTATAGATGTACAATCATATTAAACATATTTCCACATTAGTCATGTTACAAAGGAAGAATCAGAACAAAAGGGAAAAATACAAGACAGAAAAAAGAGAGAAAATAGTCTGCTTTGATCTGCTTTCAGACTCCATCATCCTTTCTTTGGATGTGGATGGAGTTTTCCATCAGGAGTCTTTTGGAATTGTCTTAGATCACTGCATTGCTGAGAAGAGCTAAACCTATCAAAGTTGGTGTTAACCATGCACAACATTCTCCTGGTTCTGCTCACTCACTGAGCATCAATTCATGTATGTTTCCAGGTTTTACTGAAATCTCCCTGCTCGTCGTTTCTTATGGAACAGTTGTATTTCATCACATTCATATAATACGACTTATTCGGCCATTTCCCAATTGATGGGCATCATTAAGGTAATCCTTAAATCGATGCTACCCATCAAAGGTAAAGGCTTTGGATAGGCAGACTTTAAAAGTGGACAGGGCTTTCAAGTAAAAAGGAAAGGAGAAGGAGAAAAGTGCCTACATATAATAACACCTTTGTATGCTGTGGAAAACCTGGTATAATCATAGAATCTTGAAACTGGAAGGGACCACAGAGGCTGCCTAGTCCTACCCATACTTGATCATGCATTCCCTCTACAATATGCCCATGTAGTCATTGAACCTTTGCCTCTAAGACCTCCAGTGAGGGTGGTGGTGGGGGGACCCACAATCTCTCAAGGCAGCTACCGTGTTTCCCCGATAATAAGACCTATCCCGAAAATAAGCCCTCCCCTTACTGTATAAGATTCCTCTAAAATAAGCCCTCCCCCGAAAATAAGCCCTATTGAGATTGCTACTGTAGTGAAGGTGATCCCCTGCACTACAAGCTACATTACGGTACCCTCTGTATGCACTGTTCCCCCCCACCGTGAAACGCACGCCGCGCTCCGAGCTGCATCCAATCAGAGCTGCAGCAGTGAGCACATCATCCTGTTCTTCCCCAGTGATTTGCTTGCTGGCGCCATTGAGAGCAGTGCCGCGGAGGAGAGCTGAGGCAGGACAACATAAGCCCTCCCCTGAAAATAAGCCCTCTGGTGTTTTCCTTTCCAAAAAAATTAATAAGACAGTGTCTTATTATCGGGGAAACACAGTAGTTGCACTTATGGCTCTATTAGGAATTTTTTCCCTGAGAACAAGCCTAAATTGGCATCTCTGCAATTTTCATTTTTGTTTTGCTTTTTGGAGGGCAGTTGGGGTTAAGTGACTTGCCCAAGGTCACATGGCTAGTTTTTGTGTTAAGTGTCTGAGGCCAGATTTGAAATCAGGTCCTCCTGACTCCAGAGCGGGTGCTCTACTCACTGTGCCACCTAGCCTCCCCTATCTTTGAAATTTTCATAGATTTCATTCCATAAGTCTCAGTGAAGGTCACGTTTGCCTCCTTGTACTGGAATCTCTAGTTCCCCTTGCTTGTTGCCCATATTTTGTGTATTTATGTGGAGATCTAGAGGTCATAAGTTTTATTGCTTGGCTCCTTTCTATGGATTTCTGGGCATCTCTACTGCTATTATTCTTGCAAATACTCTCCATGGTTATGTATGGGCAATTTTTACCTTCCCCTTAGTGAGGTAAAGTGAAAAGGGTAGATTGATGGAAGGTTACCGTGAGAGTGGAGAGGAGGCACCTAAAGGGTGGAAGAGTGGGAGAACATTGGGAAATAGGAGTTTTGAAATCCCTGAAGTTGAGGAAATAAATACAAAGTAATGGTGGGGGGGTGGTGGAGAACTAACAACTAGGAGCTTCAGGAAAGGCCTCTTGTAGGAGGAGGTAGACTTTGAACTAGGCCTTGAAGGAAGTCAGAGATTCCAAGAGGAAGACATGAGAACAGAGAGCCTGCCAGGCACGGGGGTGGTGGTGAGGGGGAGAGCTTGTGGACAGTCCTAGAAGTGGGAAATAGAATGTCAGATAGGGATGTCACATAGGGGGAAGAGCAACGAGGCCGGTTTGACTGGAACAGAGAGTACAGGGAAAGGGAGCATTATGACGTCCATCTGGAAAGATAGCCTGAAGTCTGACTGGGAGGCACTTCAAATGCCAAACAGAGAACTTTAGAGGTAATTGTTTTAAAAGCAATAGAAATAAACCAATGCTTCTTAAGCAGAGGAATGACATGGTCAGCCCTGTGCTTTAGGAATATCAATTGGGCAAATATGTGGAGGATGGATTGGAGAAGGGAAGTGATACATACAGCAAGCCCAAGAAAGATCCTATTGCAGAAGTTCAGGCAAGACTAGGGTTGTGGCTGTTTGAGAGCAGTGAAGTGGAACCATGTATCAGCAATGCCATATTCACAATGCCTATGGAAATTATAGATATGCTGATATAATTATCCATCACAAAATACATCAGGCTTGCCATATGGGGGAATAAGCTAGAAAATTTATTAAAATACCAAAAGACTGAGTCCCCAAACCAGAAAGTGAAAGCCATCAGTGTAGTTATAAAATTGGCACAGGTAGATAAAGTAGAAAGCACCCACATTCTCAAGCCTTTAAAACAGAACAGGCTACTTCAGGCAAAGGTCCTCCTCTCCCCACTCACAGCAACCACCCAGCGTCCAGGAAGCGCGCTCCCAGCAGCTCTGGCCCCTGGCAGTCCTCAGCAGGAGTCCTTAGCAGAAATTCTGGCTGACTCAAAAAGGGCTTCGTGCTGCCGCTGCTGCCACTGCTAGCCACCACAGGAGCTCTAGCTTGGCTTCCGCTTCCTCTTGCTCCGCCCTTTCCTGCTACATCAGCAAGTCCAATGGGGCATGGAAGATCTTTAAATCCCATAACCCTTACAAACCACCAAAGAATGAATGGTGTTATCCTTCTCTTTGACCACAAAGACCTCAGTCATAACCACCCAACTTTCCCAACTTTCCTCCTGCACCTGAAAGAGAACCAGAGAAATAATCCCAGGAGAGGCAAAGAATCTTAAATTAAATCCTTGCTCCCATCAGAAAAAGGACTTTTGACTTTGGGGGTGTCCCTTTCCTACCATGTTTCCCCGATAATAAGACACTGTCTTATTAATTTTTTTTTGGAAAGAAAAACACCAGAGGGCTTATTTTCAGGGGAGGGCTTATGCTGTCCTGCCTCAGCTCTCCCCCGCGACACTGCTCTCAATGGCACCAGGAAGCAAATCACTGGGGAAGAACAGGATGATGCACTCACTGCTGCAGCTCTGATTGGATGCAGCTCAGAGCGCAGCGTGCGTTTCACCAGGGGTGGGGGGGATGGTGCATACAGAGGGTAACGTAATGTAGCGTGTAGCGCAGGGGATCACCTTCACTACAGTAGCAATCTCAATAGGGCTTATTTTTGGGGGAGGGCTTATTTTAGAGGAATCTTACACAGTAAGGGGAGGGCTTATTTTCGGGATAGGTCTTATTATCGAGGAAACATGGTAGCAGGCAGCATCAGCCATCTCTACCCCATCAAATCTCTTCTCATGTGTGCATAAGTGCACGTTCAAGTGTTTATTCACAAGAAAAAAGAGACAAATTGAGAAAGAAAACACAAGAGTAAGGTGAGTAGAAGTGATTATAAAAGAAATCTACCCTGGACATCGACTGGATTCATTGGTGCCCTTACATTTCTTAAACTCTTCCACAGTTATCTCAGCTTGTTTTCTGCCAATCTAATGCCCCTAGGCTAGAACATTTAGACCCATTTGGGATCTAAAACTAGAAGCAACCTTTGAAGACCTCTGTCTGCTCCCTCCTTTTATAGAGGAAAATGCTGAGACCCAGAGGTCAAAATAACTTACCCAAGGTCACTTACAGCTTGGTGTAATAGTTACACTGGATCTGGAGTGAGGAAGAACTGGATTTGAGTCATATTCTCCCTCTTCCCTTTCCTCATCCCCACTCCCTGGCAGACACCAACACTAGCTGTATGTATGATTTTGGGCTTCTGAATAATTTAAGCAGTCTTTATTTCCTCATCTGTAAAATGGCACCCACCTCACTGGGTTGATGTGAATACTGAACTGGGGACAGGGACTAGATCTAGTATTTCACTGATAAGGGAGGGGTGTCCAGGGGAGAAGAATTGTTTCTAACAATATGGGTTAATACCTCAGCAGTTCCCTAGGACACTGATGGGGTATGACTTAGAAGATATCCTCTCCAAGGTTCCTTCCAGCTCAGAATCTTTGACCCTTTGTAAAATGTTTAAAAAACTTTAAAACGCAATATAAATACTATCTAGCACTAGGCGGGGCTGAGATTTGAGCCCACATCCTTTGATTCCAAATCCCAACACTTCCTACCGCAGCATGTTGTTGTGTTGTTTACTCATGTCCAACTTTATGATCCCATGGACCACAACACATCAGACCCTTCTATTCTTCACTGTCTCTCTCTGTCTAAGTTTGTGTTCATTGTTTCCATGACATTACCTATCCTTCTCATCCTCTGCTGTCCCCTTCTCTTTTTGGCTTTAATCTTTCCCAACATTAGAGTCTTTCCCATTGAATCCTGTCTTCTTCTTATGTGGCCAAGGTATTTAAGCTTCAGCTTCAGCATTTGACCTTCTGGTCAAAAGTGTCAATTCTGTAGCATTCAGCTTTACTTATAGTCCAACTCTTACAGTCATATATTGCTACTGGAAAAACTATAGTTTTGACTATATGGACCTTTGTCAGCAAGGTGATGTCTTTACTTTTTAGCATGCTTTCCAGATTTGCCATAGCTTTCATTTCAAGGAGCAAGTGTCCTGTAATTTCATGGCTGCAGTTGCCATCTGCATTGATCTTTGAGCCTCAAAATATAAAATTTGACATTGTTTTCTGCTATCTCTGATTACCCTCATGCTGATTTTGGGATTCAATGACCTAGGTAAACTGGAAGAAGTCCATTTATTGAACAAACATACCTCAGTTCTAACACTATGTCCCCTATTTCCACCTCAGCTAGTATCAATAAAGACCCTTTAGAGAGACTGGTAAACTTTGGTTTAGGACAGTGGTGTCAAACTCAAATATAACAGATTCTTGACAGCAGCATATTGACTTCAAAAACAACAAATCAACATCATCTATGTTGTATTATATTTTTATTTCTTTTGTTAAACATTTCCCAATTACATTTTAATCTGGTTCAGGCCAGATTCAGGAATTTTTTTTGGGCCCTGTGAGTTTGACACTTCTGGTCTAGAGGGAAAAAAAGTTCAGTTTTGGACATGTTGAGTTGGAGATGTTCTTGGGACTTCCAGTTTGAAATGCACAATAAGCCATTAGTGATGTGGAACTGAAACTCGGAGGAGAGACAGGGCTAGATATATAGATCTGAGAGAAATCTACATAGATATAAGAGTTAAACCCATGAGAGCTTATGCAGTTGCCCTAATTTGTCATTTGGGGCGGGGCGTGATATGAATGAAGATGAAGCAAAGGGATTTGAGGAAAGGTCAGATAACAAGTAGGAGAGAGCAATGTTAAGAAAACTCAGAGTGGAAAATACATCCAGGAGTAGAAGTTTTGCCAAAGGCTATAGAGAGGTCAAGAAGGCTTAGGACTGAGAAAAGACCATCTGATTTGGCCATTAAGAAGTCATTGCTACTTTTGGAGAATGTAATTTCAATCCAGTGATGAGGTCTGAAGACAGATTGTGGAGGGTTAAGGAATGAGTGAGAAAAGAGGAAGCGGAGGCAGTGAGTGTAGACAGCTTTTTCAAGTTTAGCCGAGAAAGGGAGTACAGACAGGGAATGTCTACTGAAAGTTTTTAAAAATATCCCTTTTTTTGTGAAGTGAGAATTTCCTAGACTATTATTTGCCTCAGGACCTTCATTTCTTCCTGCTCTATCTGGCATTTTTCCATCAAAGAGGTGGCCCTGAAGTATGATTCAACACTGAAGAATGCTGAGATGTGAGGGTGGACTATGGGTGTACAACATTACACGTACTTTCAGATTTGGTTGATGTATTGGTTAGTTTCCTTTTCTTTCTCTTTTGTTCTTTGTTATAAGAGATGACCATCTGGGGAGGTAGAATATATTTTGAAATGAAGGAGATGTAAAAAAATACAACAATAAAACATTTTAAAATTCATTTTAGAAAGCCATGCTGGGGTGTCATACAGCCCACATGGTATATGACCTGATATTCACATTAACTAGAGCATGTCAGAAACATTGTGTTCTATTCATTCTCTTAATAGATACAGAATTGTAGGATCAGAGGTGGGACAGCCAGCATTGACAGATGCTCTCCTCACCTCTGCTTAAACACATCCAGTGACCCAGAGCCCAGAACCTCCCAAGACAACCAAGCTCACTTGGCAACAGCTCAGGTTAATACTTTGTCCTTATATTTTCATAAGTCTTTCTGTCATTGCTATGCATTGCTCCTAGTTCTATTTCCATAAGAATTTATTTAGTACCTACTATGTGCTAGGAATATATTATATCCTTTAGATGGGAAGTTTAAGAAATAATCCCTACTTTCACAGAACCTCCAGTCTACTAGGGGAAACCTGAGTACAAAGCCTGACTCTGAATCTTACCACAGACTTACTTTGGGCAAGTCATCTAACCTTGGGTTTTAGTGTCTTTCCCTGCAAAATGAGGGGATTGTACCAGATGGCCTCTGAGATCACTTCCAGTTCTGATGAACCATGATATATATACTCATATATGTATGTACATAAGTTTATATACATATACTTATGTTTGTACCATTCATGTATCTCTACATGTGACATATGTATATGATACACACACAATCACAATATAATAAATACATGCATACACACATATATAATGCACATATACATGTATGCTTGAGGGGAGAGGGAGGGACAAGATTTGTGACCCAAGACACAGAAAAAATAAAGAACTCCTAGACTAGATATTTTCATCTGTTCAAGTTAATAGCACTTTCCTTTGAATACATTGGGCCCAGGTCTTGTTCTTCTTATGTGTGCCTATTGTCATGTGAGGCCAGTAGAGCCTATTCCATATTAGATCTAGAATTTTCTCTTGTTTTGAGTGTCCCAAATCACCATGTAGGGATTTCATAGCCATGGGTCACCAGGCACTGGGCAGAACAAATTGCCTTCTCACACCTCATTTGCCTTGGTCTGAACCAGTACTGCATGACATAACTCCAATTTCTGTCACTGCTACAATGGTAGGTGTGCATTAGGGGGAGCTTAGTGTGGCTTCCTGAGGATCACACCCCTATGCCCAGAGCCCAGTGGCAATACTTGAAGCCCTTCATCCTGTAGCTGGATGCACTGCTAACTGTCCATGTTCAATCTGTATGGAAGAAGGCCACAAAACTTACTTCCACCAGGGAGACTTCCCCTAGAGAGTGGGCTATGTCCTCTGTGATATTTTAAAATTTAAAGGGCTCTGCTCCCTGCTCCCCATCATTAAAGAAGCCTTTATTCAGTGCCTAATATATGATAGGCAATGTGCTAGAGTAGACCTTGAGGATCCAAAGACAACTATAATAGGCCCTGTCCTTAAGGAGCTTCAATTTATTGAGAGGAAAAGAACAAATTTGAAACTAAGTAAATACAAACTATATACAAAAGCAAGTTCAAAATGATTTGATACCATTGATCAACTTCATCTCCTCCATAGCTTCTGATGTAGGAGGCCTATGGGACAGAGCATCTGAGTCCACATTGGTTCTTCCTCGATTAGGGATGCCCAAGAAATCAGCGTTGGTCAGGGGCACTGCCTATCCCACACAGCACTTGTCAGGATATGGGTCAATGGACTGTAGTCTACCTGTCCTTGAAATCAAGCTCCATGTGTAGTTTCAAGGTCAAGAACTCCAGTTTATGTATGGCATAATAAGTCTTTTTATTAGTGTGATAGTAATGGCAATTAAAGATTCCCCTGTATTGGCTTGGTTTT
>NW_027187290.1:1600129-1601876 GCF_028583685.1 Petaurus breviceps papuanus
AAAACCAAGCCAATACAGGGGAATCTTTAATTGCCATTACTATCACAATTAGGGAGTCCCTTACTGGTGAATGGGACATCTAGGTGGTACAGTGGATACAGCGCTGGGTCTGGAGTCAGCAAGACCAAAGTTCAAATTTGCCTCAGATACTTATTTAGATGGGTGACCACACATCTAAGGCACTTAACTTCTCTCAGCCTCAGTTTCCTTATCTGTTAATTTGGAATAATAGTAGCATCTACCTCACAGAGTTGGGGAGCTCAAATGTGATAGCATATACAAAGAAAACACTGCAAACCTTTAAGTACCATATGAAAGGTATTGTTATAATTACTGTTGTCGTTGTAAATGGATTCTAGTAGCCATGGTAGTCCTTGTACAAGATGTCTGTCCCAGACCATCTAGGCTGGGGTCAGTGTGTAACAAAGGGTTTGTGTGGATCAAAAGCCAAAACTATGTATGAAGTTCCTTAGCAAATCCTTCAGATTCTTTTATGCTTCTCATTCCAGTGATCTCTAAAAAGTAAGGAAGTATTCAGTACAGATTCCTTATCTCAGTCTGCACTCTATGTTTGTGCTTTCTTCTAGAAATATATCCATGGGAGATTGAGAGAGTTTGCATTATTGCATTTTGGATCCAAACTTAAGATTCCGTGAGTATAGGGAACCCACAGTGAGGAAACTTTGGCTCTACCAATGTACAGATTGGCTCAACAATTTCTCTTAGAGAGTTTCCTCGGGGAACTGAAAAGTTAAGGTGACTCAGTGGATAGAACACTTGGATTAGAATCAGGAAGATCTGAGTTCGAATTCGTATTCAGACACTTGCTAACTATGTGACCCTGGACATATCCTGTTTGCTTCAGTTTCCTCATCTGTAAAATGAACTGGTAAAGGAAATGGCAAATGTGAAGTATATTTGCAAAACAAACCAAGCCCCAAAATAGATAGAGTGGCTTTGATCCTGGTTCACCTCTGGAACTGAAGAGGAAGGGGACAAAGCAAAGGGTGTTTCCAGTTGTAGCTGCTTTAAGTGACTTTGGTGAGGAGGCTATAGAGGAGGTGACTGGAGAGGATGGAGGCAGATGATGCATGGTTCTGGCTTTTCTGAAACAGTTACAGGAGAGGTTATCCCCAATCACAGAGAGAGGTGGAAGTTCTTCCAGTTCATCGTCTCCAGTGTAGACAGGGAAGATACCATTGTCCACAAGGTTCTGAAGGAGATGGTCTTCGTCATAGCAACTCATCCTAACACACTGATGTGGGATGAGACCCCTCACAGTAACCCTTGGTGGACTGAAAGAGCAAGTCTTTGACTCAATAAGCATTTAGCAAACACCTATCACGGATCAGGCAAAGAGGATACAAAGACCAACCTCAAGGAATTTACATGAACCAGGGGGAAGAACACATACTCTGATAAGTGAATATAATTTTTGATTTGTCCAGACCTGTGTAGGGAACTGGTGGAGAGGAAACTCCCACTGCCCATGCAGAGAAGCAATTGCTCTGCGATTATCTTCCTTAAGAGTTGCCTGGGTCACTGAGAGTTTAAGTGGCTTGTCCAAGATCACACAAATAACTGGTGTTTGTAAGGGTTGAAACTTGAGTCCTGGTCGTCCTTGACACCCAGACAAGCTTTGTCTTTGGTTTTGTTGACTCTTGTATTTGCCTAAATATAGGAGAGATACAAAGTAATTGTGTGTGTGTGTGTGTGTGTGTGTGTGTGTGTGTGTGTGTGTGTGTGT
>NW_027187290.1:1601886-1636681 GCF_028583685.1 Petaurus breviceps papuanus
TGTGTGTGTGTGTGTGTGTGTGTGTGTGTGTGTGTGTGTGTGTGTGTAGAGATGGAGGACTCTTGTATCCCTAGGGTTTAGCACAGTGCTTGGCACATAGCAGGCATTTAATAACTGTTGACTGATTGATCTGGGTGGGGAGGGGAGCAGAAAATGTTTAGTGTAAATGTTGCACAATTGAGGCAGCATTCAAAGAGGGAAGGAAGCAAGCAAGCATTAACTAATTGCCTACTCTATGTCAAGCCCTGCCCTAAGTGCTTTACAAATATTATCTCAGTTGATCTTCCCTGTGAAGTAGGTGCAATAACATTTTACAATTGAGGAAACTGAGGCAAACAGAAATTAAGGGACTTGCTCGAGGTCATAGAGCTGGTAAATGTCTGAGGTCACATTTGAACTGAGGTCTTCCTGACTTCCTGACTTTATCCACTGTGCCACCTAGCTGCATGGACATCTGGGTATTTTAGAAAGAGCAAAAGCTGCTATTGCTTGCTAGCTTATTAATCAGAGTGACTGATGCAGTTCATTGCTTAGGTGGTTTGGATTGTTTGTGGAGCACATCTGAGACCTAGGGAATCCTCTGCGATGGAAAAAGACATCGGGGCAGGTAGGTGGTACACTGAATAGAGCACACGCCCTGGAGTCAGGAGGACCTGAGTTCAAATCTGGCCTCAGACACTTCACAGTGTGACCTTGGACAAGTCACTTAACACCAATCGTCCTCCAAAAAAAAGGAAAAAAAAGCATCACGAGGTTTCCAAAGGAGAAGTTTTACTGAGTGAGCTTGTCTCTGTATCTCCTGACCAGCGGGAAGGCAGTTGGGATTGTTGGGTGGATGGGTGGAGTGAGGCAAGGCAATCCTATGTGTTAACATTTCCCTTACACAGTCATTCTGTGTCTGTTGACAGTATTTGGTACCATGACCATTGTCTTGGTGCCATTTTTCTTCTAACTTCTGAGTCTCTGGGGAAAGTAGTTTTAGTGACAGGCCTCTCTGTATCTCTGATATGGGGTTTCTTCTGAGGCTCTGCCCCTTTACCCTATGGACACATCTGAAAGCTCCTATGTGACATCCCTTACCAATATATATAAAGCCTTTCTCTCAGTATGACATGGAAAGCCTACAATGCAATCCCTTGGTAAGGGTGGGGTTGAAACCACCCCAAACTATTTTAGCTCTTATTCCTTAACTAGATCAATCAATCATAGGCTTAAAACTAAGGGCAAAAAGTCCTTCAAACTGGATTGATGTTGCACAGAAATTTGTTCAGATAGGCCAAGGAAACTCAGTTATGCCCCAGGGGTCATCTATAAGTTACCAAGCTAATTAGAACCAGATTCTTTGGAAAGATTGGATCATGCTTAGAGTTCAGCTAATCCCTTTGAGAAGGAGCTACTTGGAGGGGAAGGAGAGGACTTGGCACTGACTTTGGCCTACTTCTCCCCCCAACCCCTGTTTGGCCAGTGGAAGACTGTGAGCTTTGAAAGATCTGGAGGATTTTGGACTTCCTATCTTCCCATGTGTGTCTTAGTCTTATCCCTGGATCAACTGACAGCAATGTCTGCATCAGGAGCCAAGGACAGATGGATGTAGATTCCCCCTGCGCATAAGGGGAGCTTCTTGAGTATCTCATGAATGGAAGAAAAGAACTTTAAGTAATCAAGGGCTCAAAGTACCTCTTTGCTACATGTGTTCTCTTTAAGCTTGAGCCTACTTATTGCTAGACTCTGTACATCTTTGTGGAAAAGGGTATCACAGGAATATTCTGTACCAACTTTCTTATTGTATTACCTAGTAAGGCCTACTTAAGGCTAGCAGACTAAGGATGTGTGCTTAGCAAAGGATCTAGCACACAGTAGGTATTTATTAAGTTGATTCTCAAGTGATAATTTTGGGGGGAAGCACATTTTGGGTGACTTGAGCTGGTGACATTAGAGAATCATTCTGACTCCTCAAAGGCACACCTAGAACCTTGAGGGGAACATATAGCTTGGATATAGGAACTAAGACTTATCTGTGAGAATGGGAGGCGGATAAGAATCCCCAGAACTTATACTGGCTATACCTTCTGATCTTTCCTGAATACCAGTTCCATGTTGAGGGTTCAGAAGGAATTCTTGACTAACTGAGAAGATTCTAAACCTACAGAAACACTTCTAGCTTATACTGTCAGGTATGGAGGCCCTTGCTCACTTTGGTGGCACTGGGTAAAAGTTCAGTCAGTCTTCTGGACAGAT
This sequence comes from Petaurus breviceps papuanus, assembly GCF_028583685.1. Lineage (NCBI taxonomy): Eukaryota > Metazoa > Chordata > Mammalia > Diprotodontia > Petauridae > Petaurus > Petaurus breviceps. The sequence continues at coordinate 1,604,125 of NW_027187290.1, forward strand.
TTAACAGGACCTTGGAGGTCCTTCTTGGTCTAGGTCCAACTATATATGAATCTGGGGTCCACAAACCTCCCTATATGATGAGTAAAGGTGGGCTTTTGAATAACATGACTAGGCCAAAACCTAGATGCTTCAGAACTGTCCACTATTTGATCACTAGGTGAATTTTCTTGTGAAACCCTAAGCAGGTATTTGAACACTCCAAGCAGAAGGAGGCCACCAATCAGATTTAATGACTCGGGCAAGTCAGTGCTCCAATCATGGACTATTCAAACTCATTAAGACTAGAATAGTATATTGTCTTGGTGGGTCAGTGCTAAGAGGTCCTCAGAAATTCTATCTGAAGTGACTGCTGGATTGGTATGGCTAAGACTTTGCACAGTCTTAGCTACCAGTGCCTCTGGTTTGAGGGGCCATTGAACCAAGACACTTGTCACTCTGACCACACATTGGTCTTACTGTTCTACAGTTGTGAAGGATGCTTAATTCAACTGCCATTGAGCATATGCAGGAAGGAACAACCCAGCTTCTTCTTAGTGTTGTGCAAAAAAAATATCAGGTAAAGGCAAATTTCTTTGCTGTGAATATGTAGAAAATTATGCCAGATGCTCTCCTATTAAATGACCACCCCCACCTAAAAGTGGAAACATGCTTGTCCTATTTGTAGTGGGACCACCCTAGGTGGTCCTATGAGAAGGCTTATATTCTCAAAATCTCACGTAGCTCATGACCTTGAATGGTCAGTCCTAGGGCTTTTTACCAAGCTGTGCCTCTCAAATTACCTCTGAGTATCAGCTATATACAAAGACTCTAGGATATTATATTGACCAGGACATTGTAGTGACCTAGTAAAGCCCAGAAGCTAGCATGGAATAGTGGATATAAAATTAGGTCTGATTTACTCATCTGCAAAATGAGGATAATAATAGGGTCTAACTCAGAGGGTTATTCTGAGGATCCAATGAACTTTCATATGAAAAGTTATTTGTAGGCCTTTGTAATATAATGCCAAGGAAAGGCAACTTCCCAAGGTTCCGAATACCAGCATAGGTGCTCTCCATTTTATTCAGTGACAAATTAAGAACAGAGAAGGTCAAAACATGACATCATTCAAAATACAGCATTTACCAAGTGTGATTAAATAATCTCCAAGTACTACCCCACCCCAGGACCTTACATTCATTCAATCAATTACAAAGTCCTTGTTCTAAATACTACTCCACCCCTAGGCTGTACCTTCATTTAGTCCATCACAAAACCCCTCTTCTCAAATGGAGATTAGTTTCCAAACATAACTAAAGTACATTCATTTGTTCAACCATAGAACACAAAAAGGTCAAAAGTTCCCCACCCCTTGATCACAATTGAATCTACCCCAGAGTTACAACAAGTTTAAGCACAGCACTTAATACCCAAATGGAGGTCTTTTCTTCATCTTGACACAAGGCAAGTTCTCAGCAATCTTAGTTCCTGGGGAGACAAGGCTTAGCAAGGCCACAAGATACATTGCCAGTCTCTTCATTAATTCATCCTCTGTCTGCAGAACAGTCCTAGAACCCCTGAAAACATTATCAAAACCCTCTCCCAGGATTTCTGTAAATACACAACAAGAAAATCCTTCTTCAGGGCTTCTGAACCAACAGAAAGGGTCCCAGACCCCTGCAACAACAGCACTGTCCTTCACCAGTGGACAGTATTCACTCTCTGTCTGCAGGACAGTCTCAGTAGCTCTGAACCAACAGAAAGGTTCCCAGACCCCTGCAACAACAGCACTGTCCTTCAACAGTGGACAAATCTGGCAAAACAACATCAAAACAGATAGACAAAGTACCAGCAAAACAGCCATGTCTCCTCAGTCCTTGGCAGCTCCGGGGGCAGGTCTCAAAAGTCCAGGGTGATTCAAAGTGGCCCTCAGCAATCCTCTCAGTCTCTCTCTGCCTCCACAAGGGTGCTGCTTCCAAAAAGTTCTTCTGCCTCTCTCTTGTGTCTCTCCAAATCTATGTCACCAGCTCCTCCCAGTTCAGGACTCTCTTTTCACATCAACAAGTCCATCCCACAAGTGGGATTAACAAGCTCTGGGTTTTAACACAATCAATTTGAAAACCAAGCCAATACAGAGGGATCTTTATATTCCATTACTATCACAGCCTTAAATTTCAGCTTCCTGATCAGCTAACCTCCCACTGAAGACAGTCCAGCAGGCTGGCAGGAAGGGGCCAGCACAGAGCTCTAGGAGCCGAACCCAGTGCTGTGCGAGCCTGAGATTTTAGCCTCAGGATGGCCACAACAAGCTGCCGGCTGGAGGGACTTCAGATCACCAGCAGCTGTGGCAGTTTCCAAAATTATCAACTGGTAGATGCAAAGGACAAAATGAGAGGACAGTGCAGTGTAGACTTTGGGACCTGGGAATTCGGGAGCATGGTCTGGCCTGTGCCCCTGGGGCGAGAAGTGGCTGAGGCATGGCAGCCGTCCAGCCACTGCCACGTGGCTTTTTCAGAGCTCCAGGCCTGCAGATTGTAAGGGAACCAAGCAACTATTCTGAGGGGTAATCACTCTTGCTTTAACCTGCTTGGATCTGGATTATTGTCTGGTGTGGAGGTCCTGGGGTGCATGACCAGTGTGCCAGAGAGTGTGGAGGCTTCAGAGAGGGCAGCCAACTAATAGCTCTGGCAGCTGAGAAAACCCCAGCTATGGGGACAAAGCTCCCCCACTCTGGTAGCAGAGTTCTACTGTGGCAAAAAACTTAAAAGTATGGGGCGGCTAGGTGGCACAGTGAATAGAGCACCTGCCCTGAAGCCAGGAGGACCTGAGTTTAAATCCAGCCTCAGACACTTAACACAAAAACTAGCAGTGTGACCTTGGGCAAGTCACTTAACCCCAATTGCCCTCTTAAAAAAAGATCAAAAGTCAAGTAATTGAGTGGCAACATCAGCAAGCAAAGGAAGCAAGGCAAACACAGTGGCCCAACTTTCGATTCCTTTTTGGGGGACAAAAAGGATTGGGGCATGGAACAGGAAGAAGACAGTGAAGTCAGAACTCCTGCACCAAAAGCTTTCAATGAAAGCTGCTTACAGGCCATAGAGGAGCTTAAGAAGGATTTTGAAAACCAAATAAGAGTAGTAAAGGAAAAATTGGGAAGAGAAATAAGAACGATGCAAGAAAAACGTGAAATGAGGGTCAAAACCTGACTGAAGAAAATAACACCTTAAAAAATAGACTAAATGAAATGGCAAAAGAGGCTCAAAAAGCTAATGAGGAGAAAAAAGCCTTAAAAAGCCAAATTTACCAGATGTGCTAAAAGAATCTCAAAAGCTCACTGAAGATAATAATTCCTTCAGAATTAGATTGGAGCAAATGGAAGCTAATGACTTTATGAGAAATCAAGATACTATTAAACAGATCCAAAAGAATGAAAAAATAGAAGGCAATGTGAAACATCTCATTGGGAAAACCACTGACCTGAAAAATAGATCCAGGAGAGATAATTTAAAAATTATTGGACTACCTGAAAGCCATGATCAAAAAAAGAACCTAGAAATCATCCTCCAAGAAATTCTCAAGGAAAATTGCCCTGATGTTTTAGAATCAGAGGGCACAATAGAGGTTGAAAGAATCCACCGATCACCTCCTGTAAAAGATCCCAAAAAGAAAACTCCTAGGAATATTATAGCCAGATTCTGAAATTCCCAGATCAAGGAGAAAATATTACAAGCAGCCAGGAAGAAACAATTCGAATATTGTGGAAACACAATCAGGATAACACAGGATTTGGCAGCTTCTACATTGAGGGATTGAAGGGCTTGGAATAAGATATTCCAGAGGTCAAATGAGCTGGAATTAAAACCAAGAATCACCTACCCAACAAAACTTAGTATCATGTTTCAGGGGAAAATATGGTCATTCAATGGAATAGAGGACTTTCAAGCATTCTTGATGAAAAAACCAGAGTTGAATAGGAAATTTGACATTCAGATACAAGAAGCAAGAGAAGCTTGAGAAGGTAAACAGGGAAATCACAAAGAACTTATCAAAGTTGAACTATTAACATTCCTACATGGAAAAATGATAATTGTAACTTATGAAACTTTTCTCAGTATGAGAATAGTTGAAGGGAATAGAAATGTGTGTGTATATATATGTATATATATATATATACATATATATGTATATATACACACATATATGTACACATACATATATATGTCTATATAGGAGGGCATATGGGCATATGAATACATATGTAAGTGTGTGTATATATGTGTACAGGTATACATAGACAAAGGGCACAGGACCAATTTCATAAGAAGGAATGATATTTAAAAGTTGAAATTAAGAGATGAGAGAGGAATATAATGAGAGCAGATGGGGAAAGATAGAATGGGGTAAATTATCTCATACAGAAGAGTCAAGGGAAAATAGTCACAATGGAGGGGAAGAACAGGAAGGTAAAAGTGAATGAGTCAACTTTATTCTCATTGAATTGGGCTTAAGGAGGGAATGACATACACAGCAAATAGGTTATCTCATCCTACAGGAGAGTAGGGGGGAAGAGGATGAGAGGGAGGATGATAGAAGGAAGGGCAGGTTTGGGGGGAGGGAAGTTGGAAGCACCCACTTTTGAAAAGGGACAGGATCAAAGTATACAATAGAACTAGTGCGGGGTGGGATAGGATGGAAGGAAATATAGTCAGTCTTTCACAATATATCCACTATGGAAATGTTTTGCATAACTACACTTGTACAACCTATATTGAATTGCTTATCTTCCTAGTTAGGGTGAGTGACAAGGGAAGTTGGGAAAGAATCTGTAATTCAAAGGTTTAAAATCAAATGTTTAAAATATATGTATATGTATATTATCATTATTATTTTACATGTAACTGGGAAATAAGATATACAGGCACTGGGGCATAGAGATCCACTGTGCCGTACTGGAAAGTCAGAGGGGGAATGGGGGAAGATATGGGAGAGAGCATATTGGGGGAGGTGATATTCAATGGGATCGCTGTTTTAGGGTGGTGGGTAGGGAAAAATGGGGAGAAAATTTGTAACTAAAAATCTTGTGGAAATGAATGATGTAAACTAAAAAATAATAATAAAAAAGGGAAAAAATTTCAGCTTCCTTATTATTCTCTTCCTGTTGAATGGAGCTCAGCTACAAATGGCTCTGGGACATATTGTTATGCTGCTATTCTTTTTTTGCTTTTTTTTGGAGGGGGAGGACAGGGCAATTGGGTTAAGTGACTTGCCCAAGGTCACAGGCTAGTTTTTGTGTTAAGTGTCTGAGGCCGGATTTGAACTCAGGTCCTCCTGACTCCAGGGCTGGTGCTCTATTCACTGTGCCACCTAGCCACCCCGTTATTATTCTTTTATAATTAATGTTCTATGAAGTTTTCAACAGGCAGATAAAGTAACTACTTTTTGAGGTTGAATAAATGTATTAGAATGTAGACTCATCTATAGGTTTACTGAAATCATCCTTGGTACAACTCCAGAAGCAGAAAGAACAGGGTCAATGTATATCTAATTATTCCCAAATGGAATTTCTTCTGCTAGGTCTCTGTATTTTGAAAACATTTTGTTCCATACAACTTTGAGGTAATTAGTTTTTGGTATGGTGACATCTATTAAAAACATATATTTACATTTTTATAGAGTACTTTTATGTTCAAGTGATTCAATTAGGTAACAAGCATTTAATAAGTGCCCACTGTGTGTGTGTTAGGCACTGTGCTAAATACTGAGGATACAAAGAATCCCAATTGATTCCCTCAAGGAGCTCACAATCTAAAGGGAGACACAATGTATGTACATATAGGACTCTAGGAATTTTCTTTGGCTGTCCCATATGGTTGAAATTCTCTCTTTTCTCTTCTCCCACCCCACGCCCTCATTTCTTAACAATTTTATGTATTTATTTTTAATATTCATTTAAAAAAATTTGAGTTATTGATTTTCTCCTTCATTCCAGTCCCAGCCCCCTAATTGAGAAGACAAGCAATATGATGTCAATTGTACACGAGGTTGAATGGTGCTTTTTATCTCTGCCTTGTGGCTTCCTTGGCTTACATCAAGTCCCAGCTCAAGCCTCATCATCTACAGGAAGCCTTTCACAGTCCATCTTAATCACAGCACAGGGCTTTCCCTCCATTGATTAGCTCCTATTTATGCCATATATAGCTTGTTCAAATGCAGTTGTTGCATGTTGTCTCCTCCATTAGACTGAGATTCTCGAGGCAGGAACAATTGTCTTTTGCCTTTCTTTGCCAACACTGAAGACAGGGCTTGGCACATAGTAGGTGCTTAATAAGCTGGGTACTAGGTGGAGTGAAACAAGGAAAGACCTCAAGTAGAAGGTGGGATTTTATCTGAGCCTTAAAGAAAGCCAGGGACTCGGAGGTAGACACAATGAGGCAAAGCAGTCCAGGTAGAGGGTGGGAGCTAGTGCAAAGGTATGGAGATGCATGATGGTATGTCGGGTTCAAGGAACCTTAAGTAAGTCAGTGTGTAGCAGCAAGCACCCCAAGGGTCCTCAGGGTTTGCTGCCAGCACAGGTTCTTGGATCTGCTTTGATAAAGGAAAGCAACTCAAAATGGGTTAACAAGCTTACTTTAATCAGTCAAATATGTATCATTTACCTAGTTCAGGGGAAAAAGGTCAGCACCCCGAACTTCAAAGTATACAGGCAGAATTATCAAGACAGAAACAGATCAAGTAGACAGCTTTCCAAACTGTCCAGCCATTACATCCATACCAAATCAACATCTGGGTTTCAACATCTGGGTTTTTCAATGCCGGGGGGCTCTGGACAACGGCTTTCCAGAATCCATATCAACTCACAGAACAGTTCTCAAAGTGAGCCCCAAAACAAAGCTACACATCAGGGCTCATATAGCCGTCTCCTGGCTCAGAGAATGTAACAACCTTATTGACTCACTGGCCAATCAAGAAGTATCTACTGAAAAACAAGCCTACCACCTGTATCAGCAATGCCATATTCAAAATGCCTATGGAAATTACAGATATGCTGATATAATTATCCATCACAAAATACATCATGGTTGCCATATGGGGGAATAAGCTAGAAAATTTATTAAAATACCAAAAGACTGAGTCCCAAAACCAGAAAGTGAAAGCCATCAGAGTAGTTATGACATTGTCACAGTTAGATAAAGTAGAAAGCACTCACATTCTCAAGCCTTTAAAACAGAACAGACTACCTCAGGCAAAGGTCCTCCTCTCCCCACTCACAGCATCCACCCAGTGTCCAGGAAGCACACTCCCAGTAGCTCTGGCCCCTGGCAGTCCTCAGCAGGAGTCCTTAGCAGAAATTCTGGCTGACTCAAAAAGGGCTTCGCACTGCCGCCACCACTGCCTCTGCTGCTGCTGCCACCATCGCCGCCACTGCTAGCCACCGCAGGAACTCTAGCTTGGCTTCCGCTTCCTCTTGCTCCGCCCCTTCCTGCTACATCAGCAAGTCCAATGGGGCATGGAAGATCTTTAAATCCCATAACCCTTACACCACCCCAGGCTCCAGGTACACTTTAGCCTAGGGTCAGGGAAGATCTTTAAATTTACATTCCCATTACACAGTGCAACTCAGTTACAGAACGTATGGTGAGGAGTAAATTCTGAGGAGGCTAAAAAGGTAGGAAGGTGTGAGGTTATGAAGAGCTTTCACTACCAAGCAGTGAGTTTATATTTGATCCTGGTGATAATAGGGAGCCATTTGAGCTCACTGAGCAGGGGTGGTGTGTGTGTGTGTGTGTGTGTGTGTGTGTGTGTGTGTGTGAGAGAGAGAGAGAGAGAGAGAGAGAGAGAGAGAGAGAGAGAGAGAGAGAGAGAGAGAGAGAGAGAGAGAGAGAGAGAGGGAGAGAGAGAGAGAGAGAGAGAGAGAGAGAGAGAGAGAGAGAGAGAGAGAGAGAGAGAGAGAGAGAGAGAGAGAGAAGGAGAGAGAGAGAGAGAGAGAGAGAGAGAGAGAGAGAGAGAGAGAGAGACATGGTCATACCAGAGCTTTTAGAAAATTTGCCTTGGCAGCTAAGTGGAAGAATGATGGTAATGAGGAGAGTCTTGAGACAAGTTAAAAGGACATTAGAGTAGTCTAGATCTGGAACTAGGATTGTGGCTATGTGAGAATGAGAAAGGGATATATATAAAAGATACTGTGAAGGTAGAAATGACAAGACTGGGCAATGGATTGGTTATATGGTGTTCGAGTGATTAGTCAAGGAGGACAACACTGTTGTGTGTCTGGGGACTTGTCCCACAGGGTAACTTGTTGCACAGGATTTTGTTAGGATACTTTACTAATCTGTTAAAGTACATTTTTACAATTCTGAAAGTGTATATTAAGATGGGTATTGTGCAGGTGTCAGCTTCCTCCTTTTTATCTTTGATTTCAGGGTGCCAGTAAGTCTTCTAATGTATTCAGCCAAAGCATTTTCTTCATGCCTCATGAATCTTGCCTGGAGGGAGATGAAGGTACTTGTAGGTATTGCCTTCAATTTTTTTTCAGTGTGACCTCTGCATTCAATCTGAAGTCCTTCAGTTTCTATCTTTCCTTAGAGTGCAGATATCAGTTTATCAAACAGTAATCTAAACTAACAACAGTTAATGCCACTGGGTTTGTTGAAAGTTGTTTGTCCCTAGTTGGAGTCTATGAAACTTCACAGATCCAAGAGTGAAATTAAAAGACCTCCCACAGGTAAAGAAACATGAAGAAAGTATTCCAGCAAGCCAAAACATATTGGGAACTTTAGATTTCCCCAATCAGAAATTGAAAGCTAAAGTCAATTAAGGAAACAGTGAGTCAAAGTAAAACAAAGAATAAAATAAAACATTTAAGATCACTCAGATACTTGGATGAAAGTAGGGAATAGACAAAATAGGGTTAATTATATGACTCTGAGAAGATGCTGGAGAAATCAATAAATCATAGGTAAAAGGGCAGTCCTGAAGAAAGAGGATGTGTGAAGTACCTGGTTATCTATATACTTGCAAGAATTTTGACATAATAAAATCACAGGTTGGATAAAATGAGAAAAAGAAAACATTCAGTCTAATGAACAGCATAACAGTTCTATCAAGGGAGGTAATTGAAACTCATGTCTCTGTAAAAACTGGAAAGTTGAGGGGCCAAATAAGATCAATAATCATTGGCTCTGACATTTTATAGAATAGCATGAATGACTGGCAAAGCACTTTACCAGCTAAAGTGTGTTTAAAAGGCCATTAGATTAGTCTAGATGAGAGGTGATAGACACAAGCCTAATCCCAACACTTAATAGAAGGCATCACCTGTCAATTACCTGTCTATTAAAAATTATCCATTTATGTCCATTATCTAATTATTATATCTATTAGCACTATCTATTAAAAGATAAGAAAACCAACAAGCCTTCCAAATCTAGGCCAACTATGTTTTCATGCACTCCATACAAAATATTCAGAGTTAATATTACTTAAAATATGAAAATACTTAAAGGAAGCCAATATACTGACTGAGGAATAAAATGGGAATGCCCCAGAATTCCAGGGATATAAATAGAAATTTACTGCCAATTCAATAAATTGTTGAACAAGCTACCTGAAAGTGTCTTGCAGTGGGGCAGCTAGGTGGCAGAAGGGATAAAGTGTTAAGCCTAGAATCAGGAAAACCAGCACTTAAATACAATCGCAGACACTTATTAGCTGTGTGACTCTGGGCAAGTCACTTAATCTCTGTGTGCCTCAGTTTCCTTATCTGTAAAATAATAGCACTTACCTCCCAAAGCTGTTGTGAAGATCAAATGAGATAATAAATATAAAGCACTTAGCATAGGGCCTGGCACATAGTAAATACTATAATGTTAACTATTATTTCTACCACCTTCATTGATGATAGCAAAACCTTTGACACAGTTCCACACTCATGGCTTGTTTGTATGCTGAAAATATATAAAACACACCCAAATGCAGTGGGAAGGCTAGAATATTTGATCTCCATATGCAAAACCATTTTCTACTTAAAACATTCTATCAATACAATAATGTCAAGAAAATTTCATATAAAATGCCATTTTTCAAGGAGATGGTTTAAATCTATTATGGGGCTGTGTAGCATCAGAGCTGTCATTATCTCTCCTAAATAGAACTAAGTATGGCTTCCATATTAAAGGAAGAAACAAAATATTCTATTAATCACTCACTTGATGTACCTGGGTGATATCTATATGGTTCTATCAAAACATTACATTAAATGACTTAATCTTGTAGAATCTTTTTCTGATGATCTCAAAATGTCATTTAGACTGGTGATTGGATTTGACTAGAAATTCCCTTATGCACGTCAGCTGGGTTCAGCTTCTGGCTGCTTTGGGGCTTTGGCAGGAAATTGCTTATTGTCAAAGACATCTGAGTAAAGAGGCATCATAGCCTAAGAGAAGACAGAAATGTTGATGTAAAGAAGTGCGGTCTTCCTCAGGAGCCTTCAGGGACATAAACAGGCAGTTTGCCATGAAAACTGGCCCTAAGCTCTATGAACAAGAGCCACAAAGAATTGAGCACTAAGGACCTAGCTGCTAGGAAGGATAAAAGGCAAAGGGAATCTTGAAGCAATTCACAGGAAAAGCCCCATGTTTGTCTTTGTTCAAGATCTTCTATATCTGATGCCCCCCTAGTGGGGTAGCACAGAGATTTGTCTTTGTCCCTGTACGGTTTAACCTATTTATTGGTCACTTGGATGAAGGCATGGATGGACAGCTTATCATATTTGCCAATGATAAGCAAAGCCTTGTTTGATTGCTTTTGATATTGGAAAGATACTAACGGAATGTGAACACAAACTTTTAATCCCATGCTGTTTTCCCAGAATCCCAGAATGCTTCTGGGTCACTTTTCATCTTTTGGTGTGTGTTTAGTGAGCACAAACTAGTTTCAATATTAGCCCAAGGTAAGTATAACTGGAAAGTTAAATCTGCTCCAAAACTACAGAGAAATAATTTAGGGCATTCTTCTCCATTAGAGTGAATGTAATTGAAAGTCTTTTTTGTATATGAAGCACGTTGGATGATTACTACATATTTCTAAAAAATAAATCATGCAAATCAGTCTTGTTAGAATGTTTTTATAATAGTTCAAGATTAGAATATTATTGCACTGGGTTTTTCTCCCATTTCCTAGGTATAATTACTTATGTAGAATTCCTGGAAGAGTATACTTCTCTGTCATAGAATCAAGCATAATTTGTCCAGTCATATTTAGAACATTGTTGTTCTATTTTTAAATAGGAATAATTTTTAGAAGTGGAAAACTGTGTGACATTTCATTTCTGTATCTGCAAAAAGGAGAGCACTAAGAACTGGCCTTGTGTTCATCATTTTGTAGTCTGAAGAAAATTATAGGCTGAGGCTAAAAGGGACCTCACAGCAAGGGCTGTGCAAATCCCAAGAGGAGCCAGGACTAAGGTCAGTCAACCAAGGCCTTGTCTCGGGTTGCTAAAAGTTGGAGGGGGCACTAACAGCACTTGAAGTCTGTCTACCAAATTGAAATAACTGAGTTCATCACCTAGTTGGCAAGAATAGTTAAACAGGAAGCTACTAGATGACTGCTTCCTCTCTTCCAGGGTCTATATTCTAGGCGTGATCTTCCCTGGCAGGGCCTGACCCAGCCCAGCTTCACTCTGCTCCCTATTCCTATTTAGTCCCACCCCATCCCCCATCAGTTTAGTGGTGTTCTGACTCTTCACCCCACCCCCAACCGAGTGAACTGAGTCCATAATATACTGCTTGCCCTAGATGCAAATATCGCTAGTTAAGGCTCTGATGCTGGGTGGTAGGTTCCCATGGATCAAGGGGTTATTGGTTTAGGGCTGAAAAGGACCTCAGAGGTCATGTATGCCAACCCCCTCACTTATACATGGTGAAACTGAGAAAAGAAGGTGCTTGCTCAAGGCCACACAACTTGTAAACAACAGAGCTGTGGCTTAAACCTAAGTCATCTGATTCCAGCTGAACCTAAATAAATTTTACTGTACCTAATGTTGGGGGCAGAGTTCTATTCCAAACCACAGGAATGTAGACCTCCTTCCTGTCCTGGGCCTTTTGCATCTTACTGACACCATAACTTGGAAAGAAGTCTATAGCATCAAACCATGTCATTTAATGCAGGCAGCAGTGGGAATACCATCTCAGCCTTAGGCTCTAGTCCCTGTGAGTACTAGAAACTGCCTCCTAAGGTTAAGGAACATCGAATTATCACAATATGTTGCCTTTTTTGTGTCATTTCTTCAAAGTTGAAAAATCCATTGGGTTCCTAGATCCAAAGCAAAATTGTGAAATTCTGCTTTTGAGGTACTCTAGTTCAACTTTGTCATTTTATAGATAAGGAAAGTAAGTACGAGATTATTTTTCTTGTTTTTACTTTTAATTAATTGTTTTAATTAATTTAACTAATAAATTAATTAATTAATAAAAAATAACTTGTTTTAATTAAATTACTTGTCTAAGGTCACACAGATGACAGTGACAGAGTCAGGACCAGAACTGAGTATTCTGACTCATATTGTTACCAAAGAGGAAGCCACTGAATAATTCCAAGGGCGCTTGGCTTAACTCCAAAGAGTGTTTGATGGAGCAATCATAGGTTGAGAAAGATGGGTTGCCTTTTGGGGAATTTGGGGAATCTTTAGATTTTCAATAATTTTTGATACTGGCACACGTTTTCTCTGGTTTTCTCGTCTCTACAGCTTTAGTTCCTACACTAGGGCCTTGTACCATAGCCAGGCTTTGCCTCCTGCTATATATACTTTTGCATAGAATGGTCGACCCTACTTGGTCTCATCCTGAATTTCCCGAGTTGTCATGCTGACCTCTATCTCATAGGGTTAAGACTCTGTGAGTCTTTGAGGCTCACAAAGGTTTTTCAGGGCCCTATCTGGCATCTTAGGAAAGAATGTTAGCTACCTCAGAAATCCATTACCTGGGGTATCTCACTTTGAACTCTGTAGGACCATGTGAGTTATGCCCTTCTACCAATCCCCAAGACTTCCAAAGTCTCTACCCTGGGGCTTTCTCAAGGATGACCTTTGTTTTTGCTGACTCTGGTCACAGATCCTACCCAGATTGCCCTGGGAGGCTATCCTGTGCTGGCAATGGCTTATGACTATGGTTTCTGGCTGATTTTTTTTTGCAGTTAGAATGTGGAAGAAGTCACAGTAGTTTCTCCCAGAAAATTATTTGGTCTTATAGGAACTTCATTGTTTTGTTAGAGTAGTTCTATGGGAGTTAGGTAGTCTGCAGTCAGCCATTTTGGCAGGAAGTGACTCACATGATCACCATCCTGGTGCAGGTCCTCATCACTTCATGCCTGGACTATTCCAGTGGCCTTTGGGTTGGTCCTTCTCCCTCAAGTCTCTCTCCACTCCAGTTCACCCTTTATACAGCTGCTAACATGATTTTTCCAAAACACACATCTGCCCATGCCCCTCTCCTCCTCAATAATGTCTTCCTATTAACTGTAGGATCAAAAATTATTTCATGTTCATCTCACCCTTTTTAATTTCCATTTTTATGGAAGTTTTATGATGTTCACAATTATTAGTACACTAGTTCTGTGTCCAATTTATTTTTAAAAAGTGATTATGGGTTACTCAAAAGCTTTTTACTGATAAGAATGCCCAATCAAAAAACTGTGAAGACTGCTACATCTGTTCATACTTTCTCACTATGTAACACTGACTTCACTTGTTCAGCTAGAAAGCAAATAGAAATGATCATTTTTGCATGTTAAAAAGCATGAATATGGTTACACATTTGTGAAACACTCATTCCTGTTGTAGCCCTAGGTCATAAATGAAAATCTAATTCTGCCCCCTCCCCAATCCCCAATCTCTTTTATGTTAGTTTCATATTTTCTCAGTCCACAGATAATGTCCAAAAATAAAACTTCTGTATTTCCTTCGGCAGCCAGTCCCAGGTAATAATTATTTTACTGGCATTTCTGAACCTCTCTTTTTGACCTTCTTAAATCAAGTGAAATGAGCCATGAGTTCCACTTAAGACATTTCCTCCCTTTCATTCTTTTCCTTGTCCTTTTCTATACAACTTGTCAAAGATATGACCCATCTGAAACTAAAGACCTATTGTTTCCTATTCATCTTCCTAGGAGGGAGGGAAGCCACAAAAATGTAATTTAATATATGTTAAAATGGTATTGTCTTCCATGAAACTGTAAGATCCTTAAATCTGATACTATTTTTGGAATAATGAGTGATTCTATGTTTTATAAAAATGATACCCTTGCTTTTACCAATATGGATTCTCTGCAAATGATCCCAATTTATTTGGAATATTTGCTGTGGCAAAAAGAAAAGAAATCTATATTAAATGGTGGGACCTGAAATGCTTGAGGCAATTGACAAATTACATCCAAATATTTACCTTTTCAATGGAATTACTCAAAATGGCTAAGAACATAGTTAAAGAAATAAAAAAAGAAATTCATCTGGATCATATTACAACTTATTTTTCATTGATTTCAACGATTTAGAAAATGGATGAGTAAAATATTTATTAGAATTACATGTATTGCACTTTAAGTTTGCTAGTAATGGAACATTTCCCCATACATATTTCCAGCAGTACCAGTTTTTAAGTAAAAAATAAAATATACATGACTTATTATCTAAGAGGCTAAGGAAAAATAGTTAAAGACAATCACTACTCACAATATTAAAAGCATTCAGTGCTCTCTCTTTGTCTGTCTATCTATCTATCTATCTATCTATCTATCTATCTATCTATCTATCTATCTATCTATCTATCTATATTTTGCATCTGGGCTTACAAAGTGAATGAATAATGGAATGAATGGCAGTATTTAGCATAGTTTCCCAAGGGCCTTCCCAATACAGACATGTTGAATTGCCTTATAAGGACCATGGATCAGGCCAGAGTTGTCCTTCCTGGTTCTTGTTGACTACATGGGAACTCTAGCGCCTGCTTCTGTATAGGTATGGCTCAGGGCAAAAGGGCTCAGATGATGGAAGAGCCCCCTTATTGACTGTGGAGCCAGAAGACCTCGTAGTCCAGTAGATGTTCAAAGAGGCATAATGCTACCCTCATTGTTCTTTCCCTTTCCATCCAAGAATGGGATTAGAGCTGTCTCAAGTTCCTTCTCAAGAAGGTAGGTAGGGAAAGGGGTGGCTCACCCTATCACCCTTACCCTGGCCTCCATGCAGCTGTGAGCACATGACATAGAAAGCATGTATACTGTCTAGGCATGACTGAACTTGGGATTAGACTGCCTTGTTTGCGTTTGTTCTCTCCTGACCTTAGGTGAATGAGTTCCTGTCTGAGATGAACTTGTCCAGGCTTAAAGGCAACCTTGGGAGTTTGACAGGTCTGGAGGTCCTATTGGGTTGGAGCTGAATGGTGGCAGAGAGAAGTCCTAGTGTTCTTGGAGTGTTTGGCCACTGACAAGAGGATAGACCAGAAAAATCTGCCAGATGTTCAGACTTTATAGAGTCTTGGTGAAATGTAGAATAACTATGTGTGATGAAGCTTAAGTATCAGCTTCTTAGCAGGTTGTAACAATAATTATGATCTGTTTCTGAATTCTGTTGTAAGAAATACTGTTAATGTGTGTTGTGTTCTATGTTTGGCATTTCTTTTGTGGCTTAGAAAAAATGACCTGTCCCATACCTGACTCATATTGATTCATACTGAGCGCCTTGAGTTTTGAGGAAACCTAAGACATGATTTTACTAGGATTATACAGCTAGTAAATTTGTCTCTGGGGCACTGGATTGGGGGCTTTGGTGAACCAAGGAATGTGAGAAGAGTATGAGTCTAATCCTTTTGATTAGAAGTAGGCTTCCTGGTACTGACCCTGTTCTAAACAAGATGCCTGAGTACAGAACAGGGAGTAAGTATGATATCCCAGCCTTGGGACACCCAGCAGCTGTTCCTCAGTGTTAGACCAGATACCACCTAATTTGAACCTCATGACAACCTAGAGACAAAGGTTCAGAGAAGTTAAATGAATTGTTGACCAAAGTCACATAGCAAGAAGGCGGAAGGAGTACCTAAATCCATCTCTCCCAGTCTTCTTTCCACTATCTTACACTGGTCAATTGAAATCAGAAATTTTTTCTTGAAATATTCAGGCAAAATGTCCTGGGGTCTTCAAATTGGCTCAGTTTACTTGGTGTGCATGTGTGTGTGTGTGTGTGTGTGTGACTTCCCAGTCACAAAAGAGTTTCTAGAAAGGTATTGTTGCATAGCAGGGAAAGTGTTTGACTTGTAGTCAGGAAGACCTGGGAAAATACTCAATTTAAAGAAAGAGAGCTTGTGTTCAAATTGAGGTTCTGCTATTTTCAAGTTGTATGATCTTGAGCAAGTTGATTCCACTCTCTGGGCCTTCATTTCCTCATCTGTAAAATGAGGGGGGTTAACTAGATGTTCTTTAAAGCTCCTTCTAGCTCTAAGTCAATGATTCTACTTCTGACCATTACTAGTCATATGACAATGAACAAATCACTTAGCACTCTGAGCCTCAGTTTCTTTATCTGTGAAAAAAGTGCCTCTCAGGTTTGTTGTGGACTCAAATAAGATCATATATGCAAGGAACTTTGTAAGCAAACTTTAATGCACGAAATCTATCTATCTATCTATCTATCTATCTATCTATCTATCTATCTATCTATCTATCTATATCGTATTCTATGTAAAGTGTGGTAGAAAGTATACCATATTAGAAGTCAGAAGTTCAATCATTTTCAGTGTGTCTGACTCTGTGACCCTATGTGGGGTTTTCTTGGCAAAGATACTGGAAGGGTTTGCCCTTTCCTTCTCTAGCTCATTTTACAGAAGAGGAAACTGAGGCAAACCAGGTGAAGTGACTTACCAAGGATTATACAGCTAGTGAGTATCTGAGGCTGGACTTGAACTCACAAAGATGAATCTTTCTATTCCAAGGTAACCTATCCACTGCAGTGCCACCTAGCTGCCTGTAAGTTCAGAAATCAAAAGATCTGGGTACCAGTCTAAGTTTTCCCACTCATTAGTGTAAGGGGTTGAACTGGCTAGTGAAGGCCCAGTCCTAGGAGTGTGCTCTGATTTGTACTTCCTGGTGTGTTGTCCCATACAGAGCAGGCATTATGTTCTCTGCTTGCTGCCAGTTCAGCCCCTGGGACTACAGAAGCTGCTTTCAGCCATGATGACCTGGACTTGGCACAATGTGATGATGAAAAGTCTTCTGGTTGGCTGAGAAGCCAAAGCTGGAGCTGAGTGTGCATAGGCCTGTTCCCCTCCATTCTTCCCCGCCAGCCCCCATTCTACCCAGCTGCCATGTTTCCCTAAGCACAGGGTACCTGTTTCTTTTGTGTTTATTCTTTCTGATCTTAGGTGAATAAATATTTGGAGGAAGAATTGACCCAGTTATGACCTCATGAGCTTTTCAGGATTGGAAGAGCCATCAGAGATCCTGTCAGCAGTCAGTCAGAGCAGCAGCCAGGTGATAGGCTTGAATTAGCCTAACAGTAGACTGGCCCATCATCTAAGATACCACATCCTGCTGGGAGTGATTATCTGTCACTGATCCCATACCCCAAAGTGAAGTCATCACCCCTGTAAAAGACAAAAAACCAGAGCCAGGAGTTGAGAGGTTTCACTTTGGCCCCAAGAGGCAGCTGGTGGTGCAGTGGATAGAGTGCAGGGCCTGGAGTCAGGAAGAACTGAATTCAAATCCAGACTCAGATACTTACTAGCTGTGTGACTCTGGACAAATGACTTAACCTCTGTTTGCCTTGGTTTCCCAAACTGTAAAACAAGCATAATAATATATTTCTCGCAGTGTTGTGAGGATCAAATGAGATATTTGCAAAAGTGCACACCATAGTACCTGGCACATAGTAGGTACTATATAAATGCCTATTCCCTTCCTCTTCTCTACATGTGTACCTCTGTAATTTAAACTTGAGGGCCTTCCACATAAGGACTTTGTAGGTGGGAAATTGTATGGAGGACAGAGGATGCCCCAATCTAGTGTGTACCATAAGCTTGAGTTCACTCTCCCTAGGGACTGAGAATGTGCAAAGGAGAATGTTTCTCCTGGTTGGGAGGATACTTTTTATAATTTCTATCTTTTTTATACCTTCTTAGTAAATATCCCTTTGTAAAAGAAGATTAATGTCTTGAATGATATTGAGGGATCAGTAGGCAGCTGCTTTCTGGGGACCCAATTTTCTAGTCTGAGTGGGGCTTGGGAGAGTGTGCCAAGAGGGGCTGTTAACTAGACTTGTTTCCTTGAGCAAATTACAACCTTTCAAGTTTCTTCATCTTTAAGATGGGAATGATAATGCATGCACTGCCCAATTAAAACAATTATCAGGAAACTCCAAAGCCTGTTGTATATGAAAATACTTTTTAAACTACTAAGTAGAAGGTAGGATTCCAAAAAATTTCAATAAACAGCACTCACCAAAAAGTATAGACTGATTTGAGATTAAGCATCAGTATGAGACAGAAGGTTAACTCTAGCTTGGAGCTGGGCACAGAGTTTAGAATGAGGTCACTGAATGGACAACTCCTCAGTTTCTTTGGTAAGATATTCATGGTAAGACTTTGTTGTTTTAGGGGCAGTATCTGTGATCCTATTGGTACATACTAATCTGGCCCAGTGGAGCCCAAGAAATACCTAACACAACCACAGAAGGTCTGGGAAAAGGCAATGAGGCAGATTAACACACCGACAGAGCCCCTGAATTGTACTTGGAAGAGGGGAGTTAGAATCTCAGCTGTGCCATTTATTAGGTGTGTCCCCCTGGGGACCAGTCTGGTTTCAGAGAACCAGAGTTTGAATCCCAATCCAGTTACTTGGTACCTGAGGGATTTGGGGCATACCATCTTCCCTTTTTGGGTCCTTCCCTTCAGTTTGTTCCTCTATGGACTGGATGATCCCCATCAATGTTAACTTCAGTCTTTCTGATTTCCAGGCAATCTTTCAGAGTTGCTATGATTGAAAAATCAATCCTTTGAACAATTTGGTGAGGAGCCTCTTGAAAAGTGGTAAAGTTGGTTCTGACTTTGATTTGACTTATACCGTGGATAATAATGATTACACTTAGAGTTCATAGGGTTCTTTAAGGCTTGCCAAGTGTTTTACATACATTATCTCATACAATCTTCACAACAACCCTCAGAAGGAGGCCTTATCATTGTTTTCATTTTACAGCTGAAGAAACTGAGGTTAAGCAAATTTCCAAGGTCATATAGCAAGGATGTTGGAGGCAGGATCCAAACTTAGATGTTTTTGACTTCTGTCCTGTCAAAAAGCATTTATTATGGATTTACTGTGTGCCAGGTTCTATCTAAATCCTGGGAAAGAAAGGCAAAATCACAGTCCTGGCTCTCAAGGAGTTCAGTCTAATAGGAGAGATAACATATAAATAATTATGTGCTGAATAGGAAGGGATGATATTTAAAAAATAAAATTAAGAGGTGAGAGAGGAATATAATGAGAGGAAATGGGAAGAGACAGAATAGGGTAAATTATTTTATATAGAAGAGGCAAGGGAAAACTGTTACAATGGAGGGGAAGAACAGGAAGGCAAAAGGGAATGGGTCAACCTTACTCTCATTGAATTTGACTGGGGGGGGGAATAATATACACACTAATTTGGGTATCTTGCCCTACAGGACAGTAGGGGAGAAGGGGGGATGATAGAAGGGAGGGCAGATTGGGGGGAGAAGGTAGTTAGAAGCACACACTTTTTAAAATAGACAGGTTCAGGGCGGCCAGGTAGCACAGTGATTAAGAGCACTGGCCCCAGAGTTGGGATGACCTGGGATCGAATCCGGGCTCAGATACATAGCGCCACACCCAGAAATAACTGGCCGTGTAACCTTGAGCAAGTTACTTAACCCCAATTGCTAAAAAAAAAAAAAAAGAAAAGAAAAGAGACAGGGTCAAAGTAGAAAATAAAACAAGTGGGGGTGGGGTAGGATGGAGGGAAATACAGTCAGTCTTTCACAATATATCCACTATGGAAATGTTTTGCATAACTACACATGTACAACCTATATTCAATTGCTTATCTTCCCAGTAAGGGTGAGTGACAAGGGAAGAAGGGAAGAAATCTGGAATTCAAAGTTTTAAAATCAAATGTTTAAAAAATTATTATTATTATTATTATTATTATTATTATTATTATTATTATTTTACATGTACTGGGAAATAAGATATACAGGCACTGGGGTATGGAGATCCATCTTGCCCTACTGGGAAGTTGGAGGGGGGATGGGGAGAAGATATAGGAGAGAGCAGATTGGGGGAGGAGGTATTCAGTAGGATCACTGCTCTGGGGTGGTGGGTAGGGGAAAGATGGGGAGAAAATTTGTAACTCAAAATCTCGTGGAAATGAATGTTATAAACTAAAAATAAACATAAAATAAAAAAAAAGAATTATGTGCAAATGAGATATGTAGAAGGTAAATGGGAAGTAGCCTCAGGGAGAAGACCCTAGCATTAAGGGGGACCTGGAAAGTCTTCTTAGAGAAGGTGGGATCTGAACTGAGCCAGGGGGTGGAGACAACCCCAGGCATGGGGGACAGCCAGTGAAAATGCATGGAGTTAGGAGATGAAATATATCATGAGAGGAACAACCAAGAAGCCAGTGTCACTGGAACTCAGAGTACATGGGTGTAAGATATAAGACAACTGGAAGGGAGACAGGTTATCAAGGACTCTGAATTCCAAACAGAGTATTTTATATTTGATCCTGAAGGTAAGCAGAGGGACCAACTTGAAGGCTATAGTAGTAGTCCAAGGTTGAAGTGATGATGGTCTACAACAGAGTAGTGGAAGTGTCAGAGGAGAGAAGGGGGCATACATAAGAGATGTTGGGAAGGCAGAATTAACAGAACTTGGCAGCATGTTTCCTCTGTGGAAAAAATAAGGGGATAGGAAAGGAGATAGATATGAAAGCTGCTGAAATAAATGTGGAGGTAGATTCCACAGAATACAGTAATTGAGGGAATATGGGAAGTGAGGAAGAAAAAAAAAATAGTCAGAAATACCCAAAGGTTAACAACATGGTTGATTGGATAAATAATGAAAAAAAAATAGTAACAATGAAACCAGGAGTAGAAATAAATTTAGGGGGAAAGATAATGAGTTCAGTTTTGGACTTAGGATCCTAAAAGTTAGCATTAAAAGGAATCTTAAAGATCATTTACCCCCTCATTTTACAGATGAAGAAACTGAGGCCCAGAGAGATGAGGTGATATTTCTAAGGTCACCATGGAAAAGTGGCATGATCAGCATGCTATTTCAGTAAGTCAATTAGTCAGTGAATATTTATGAACCACCTACTATGTGCTAAGTGTTGGCAATACAAAGAAAGACAAATGGCAGTCTCTGCCCTCACAAAGCTCATAGTCTAATGGGGGAGACAAGAAGCAAATAAATACGCGTAAACAAACTATAGAAAGGATAAACAGGAAATAAGCAACAGGGGAGGATACTACTAGAATAAAGAGAAGTTGAGAAAGGCTTCCTGTACAAGGTGATATTTTTGCCAGGACTTGAAGAAAACCTAGGCAGTCAAAAGGTAGAGATGAGGAAGGAGAAAGTCCCAGGAGTGAGAGAATGAAAATACATGGAGTCAGGAGATGAGATGTCTCGTTCAAGGAAGAAGGAACCCAGTTTACTGGATCATAGAGTGCGTAAGGGAGAGTAAAATATAAGCAGATTGGAAAGAGTGTGTGTGTGTGTGTGTGTGTGTGTGTGTGTATGCGTGAGTGTGTGTGCGCAGCACACGCACGTAGTGGGACAGGGGGGAGCAAGTTATGAAGGACTTTAAATGCTAGAACATTTTCTATTTGATCCTGGAGATGAGAGGGAACCACTAGAGCAGGAGTGGGGAACCTGTGGCCTTGAGGCTACATGTCTAGTTTGGATTCAGTCAAAAGGTCATACTTGATGACCTAGAAGGCCACATGTGGCCTCGAGGCCTCAGGTTCCCCACCCCTGCTGTAGAGACTGTCCTCTGTCCCCAGGTAATAATGCCTCTTCCTTGAGGATGATGTCACTCTTAGGGCCTTTGTGATGTCACGGATTGTTGGGAATTTATTCAGTTGGTGAGTGTGTTGGAAACTGACATGCTGCACTTCTTTGATACCACGGAAGATATAACTTTCCAGGACATTGCCATCTTGTCCATTGGTTTCCTCTTGCTGTGTTGCCAAAACCTGCAGATCACCAAGGATGTGATGCTCGTGCTAGTGCAGGTGTTCCGTGAAGAGGTGCTGTACCCCATACACCAGGTATTGGCCTTCTTTTGTGCCCTGTTCAGCTGGATCTGGAATGCCATCAAAAGGATGCTGAGATTCTCAAGATCTGAGCCAGACAGAAACCTGTTCGACCAAATTGAGACTCCCTACTATGGCATCTTCATCTTCCACATGTACACGGTTGTCCTACGAGTCCTTCTTTGGTTTGTTTTGCTCTTTAAGAAAGACCAGCCATCCATGTGAATAAAACCCCGTCTGTCTTAAAGCACTTTGGTGTATAAGTGGTATTTTTTAAAAATGTATTTTATTTAGTGGTGAACTGGTGTCATCCCCACTCTCTTCTCCTTTCTATAGTTTGTTTACACATATTTATTTGCTTCTTGTATCCCCCATTAGACTATGAGCTTTGTGAGGGCAGAGACCCCACCCCCATCCCAACCATATTTTGCTTAATAGGATCTAGGAAGCCTAACTTAGAGGGTGAACCTATTTATCTGCTGACTGGTATTTGTGCTGTTAATCATTTATTTAATCAGATTGCTTTAAAAAGTAGAAAAAGTATATATTCCTTATTCCATTTCTACCACTTTCTCTCCTGTGTCCAAACACATCTTTATATTTATCTGTGTGAATTTGGACAAGTCATAACCTCCTGGGGCCTCACTTTCTTCATCTATAGGAGGGGTTGGACTAAAGCTTTAGATCTATGAGTGGTCCTAATGATGGGTCAGATATATATATATGCCTCCTATTTTTAGGGAGCAAGGGGGGAAGGGAGTGAATAGCAAGCATTTATTGAGTACCTACTTTGTACCAGACATGGTACAAGCGAAGGCTCATTTTTTTTAAAAACTCTAGTTTAATCTTTCTCTTCATTTTTTTCTATTTTTAAAATTCTGAACATAAACACCAAAAAAAGAATATTTGTGTACACACAGAACACAAAAAAGAAGATTGTACAAGAAATTGTCAATCTCCATTTCATATAATTTTCTTTTAAAAAAATCTTATTTAATAATTCCACACCTTACTTTCAAAAAGCTTCCTTCTGAACTTCTATATGTTCATTTAAAAAAAGATTAAATGGGGGCGGCTAGATGGTGCAGTGAATAGAGCACTAGCCCTGAAGTCAGAGCCTGAGTTCAAATCCCGCCTCAGACACTTAACACTTACTCTCCGTGTGACCTTGGGCAAGTCACTTAACCCCAACTACCCTGCCCTCCCCCCCTCCAAAAAAGAAAAAAAAAAGATTAAATGAACCTTTTTTTGTGGCATGACTAAACTTTCTTCTCTCCTCCCAATTAAAAACTGAAAGGAAAAAAAAGTATCTTTGTGACATCAGCATATTCAAAAGAAATGTATACATGCAGTGGTCATGTCCCCATATATATGTCTCTTTATATCTCTGGTATTCATCCCCTCTCTGCCAAGAGGTGACTACCATGCTTCATCATAGAATCCTCTAGAGACATTGCTGATTATTGTATTAATCAGAGTTCTTCAGTCTTTCAAAGCTGTTTTTCTTTACAATATTGCTGTCCTTATACAAATTTTTCTCATTCTGCTCACTTCATTCTGAGTCTGTTCATATCACCCAGGATTTTCTCAAATTGCCTCTTATGTCATTTCTTACAGAGCAATAATATTCCATTACACTCACACATCACGATTTGTTCAGTCGCACTGATTAATGGGCACCCTCCTTATATTGGAATTGCTTTTCTTCCCCCCCCTCCTTAATCCCTCTTTAGAATCAGGATGCTTGGTTTGCTCATGACTATTCCCTTCAAGGTGTTATCCTTCCTTGTAATACCCCCCATATCCCTATTTGTTTCTCTGTTGAGTTTTTGAGGTATTTTTATATCAAACTGTGTGTGTGAGAGAGATTTTTCCTTTGCCCATTTCAGATAAGAGTAAGCATTTGATACCCACTATCCCAACGTACCCCTTCCTCTATCTTGTATACTTTTTTTCTCATACAAGTCAATTCTGAAAAACAGAAAGTTACATCCCCTTCTCTCTCCTTTCTACACTAGTATATTCCTTTTACTCTTCTTTTCAAACCCTCAGAACTGAACCACTCTTCCCCAAGGACCACTTTTTATTATTTAAATCTCTCAATACTTTTTAAGTGTGTTAAAGTTCTGAAGATATAATTGTTTCATCTCTCCCTGTTATAATGTTATCATTGCTTCATCATACCTCCCTTTCCAATTGCTCAAATAAATTTACCTTCCTAGGTTTCTCTTGATTCTTTTGTTTGTATTTTAAAGTTCCTACTCAACTCTGGTCTTCATCACAAATGCTCAAAAGTCCTCTCATTCATTGATGATCCACTTTTCCCCCTGTAGGTTTATATTCAGTTTTGCAAAGCAAGTTATTCTTGCTTATAAGCCCATGTCTTTTGTCTTTTTTATTTATTATTCTCTTCTAAGATCTCCTCTCATTTATAGTA
Organism: Petaurus breviceps papuanus; assembly: GCF_028583685.1. Taxonomy (NCBI): domain Eukaryota; kingdom Metazoa; phylum Chordata; class Mammalia; order Diprotodontia; family Petauridae; genus Petaurus; species Petaurus breviceps. The sequence goes on from NW_027187290.1 coordinate 1,628,848, forward strand.
GAAGCTGCCAGATATTCTGTGACCATAATTGTTGTTCCTGGATATAAGAACTATTTCTTTATAGATGTTGCATATTTTTTTCCTCTGACATGGGAACTTTGGATTTTGCCTGACATTTCTGGAATTCTTTCTTTTTGAGGTTTGTTTCCAGAGGGAATTGTTGGATTCTCTATTTGCTCTTTACTTCTAATAGATATAGGCAGTTTTCACATCTGATTCTTTGAAATATAGTCTCCAGACCTTTTTATCTTTTTAATCATGGTTTTCAAGGAGTCTGATGACTCTTTAGTTATCTTTCTTTGATCTGTTTAGGTTAGTTTTTTATGATATCTGATAGCTTAGATTTTTTTCTATTTTTTTTCAATCCTTTGTTTATGTTCTAATATTTCTTGCTAATCCTACCATATCATAGAATAATTGATTTCTGTTATTTCTAGTTTTCAGGGAGTTCATTTCTTGGGCAAGTTTCTCTTCAAGGTTATTTCTTCAAATTCTCTATTCTAGAGGTTTAATTTCTTTTTCTTTTCTTTTTTTTTTTTGCTTTTTGGAGGGCAATTGTGGTTAAGTAAGTTGCCCAAGGTTACACAGCTAGTTTTTTTGTGTGGGTGTTAAGTGTCTGAGGCCGGAACAGAACTCGGGTCTTCCCAACTCTGGGGCCAGCGCTTTACTCACTGCACCACCTAACCATCCCTAGAGGTTTAATTTCATTCTTTTTCCTCCCTTGCTTCAAGTAGGCCTTGTGGAGAATATGAGTCTCTGCCTGCATTTGTTACAAAGTTACCCTTGCCTTTGTGAGAATCTTTAGATTGTCAATAATTATTGATGCTGTTTTCTTTAATATACTTATCTATGTTTTTTTCCCTGAACTATGGCTTTGTGCCAGGGCCAAGTTCTACCCCCTGCTGTGCTTTGGGGTAGGGGAGTCATCCCAAGTTGGTCTCACTCTGGATCACCTGGGTTCCTGCACTGACCTTCATATCCCAGAAGTAGGTCCCTCTTGATCTTTGAGATTTAAAGAACTGGATTTTCAGGGTTCTCTTTTGTATCTCAGGACAGAATGTTAGGAATCCCAGGGATGGGGTGGCCTGGGATGGCCCATTCTGAGCTCTGCAGTACCTTGGCGGTCTTTAGGCTTCCAAAGTCCCCATCCTGGGGCTTTTGTACCTCTATGGGTCTTTTTTGGAATGACATTCTACTCTTGCTGCCTTGGGACATGTAGTCTTGTAGGCTATGTGTGTTTCTGAACCACCCTTGGTTGTACTTATTTCTTTGTTTGCCCATACCAGCACTGACTTTGCTGGAGTCCCCCCTTCCTATTTCCTATGAGCTTCTGGCTGATTTTTCATGCAGTTCATGGGTGAAAGAAGTTACTTACTCTAGGTTCTCATTGGATTTATGGATCATTATTTGTTCATGTATGAATTTCAAGTGTTTGCTGGAGTAGATATGTGGGAATTATGTGGTCTGTATCTGTTGAGGTAGCCATGTTGACCAGAAGTCTTAGTCTTCACATAAGAATTTCATGACAGAATTATAAGGCAATATTATGCTATAGTGGAAAATACACTGGTCTTTTCTTTACACATTTGCTGCTTAATTTTAAAAAATCTTTTGTATAAGTAGAGACTATGTAGAAATATCCAACTCTGCAAAATAAGCATTATATCAAAAAAATGTGCCACTAATTCATTTCCCAGGTTTTTTTCATATTATTTTTTACCTCTATAAATTCCCCTTGGAAAAGCCACTTTATTATGTGCTAAGAAGATCATAACTGCAGTGATTGAATTATACCACAAGAGGACCTCCAAAGACAGTCTGTATTCCTATTGTGTCAACGATTGTCATTAGACTGAAATGTAATGTGTGAAAGGTTTGGCTGTCAAGTGCTACATTAAGAAAAGGACATTTTATTTGAATTTAGAATCAGCATACATATGAAGGGCAGTAATGGCACCTATGGGCTAGTCTTATAATAACCATTATCAATACCAAACCAATAGCAACATTTAGTGAAGATTGGTTGATAAGAGCTTTCATACTTACTAGTCCTCCTTCTATGACATTTCTGGGCTATTAACTATTATATGCAAGCACTGGTTTAGGAACAAAACATTTTGCTTTTACTTCTAAATGGCTGGTGATTGGAAGGCCAAAATACATGTAATGAGGGTTAGTTAACATGTACTTATTAAGAGTTTAGCTAAGAAAATTCAAAGAAAGGCAAAATATGGGTCCTGCCTTCAAGGAGCATCTATTCAAATGGGGGAAACAACATACAGATAACTATACATATAAGATATATGGTTAGTTTTTGCCCTTCAAGACAACACTTGGGAAGAGAGAGGGAACCTGGGACAGGCCTCTTGCAGAGGTAGCATTTGAGCTGAGTCTTGAGGGAAGCCAAGAGGAAGAAGTAAGCAAGAAGAGCGCTCCAGGCTGGGAAGAGAGCCAGCAAAAAGTCATGGAGTTGGAGGATGGAGTGTCCTGGGCAAGGAAAAAGAAGAAGGTGCTGCTGTATTATAGAGCGTACTTGGATGGGAGCAAAGTATAATAAATCTGTGAAGGCAGGAAGGTTTGTGGTGGGGAAGGGCTTTAGAAACCAGAGGATTTTATATTTGGTCCTGGAGATAATATGCAGTTACCCAAGTTTACTAAATAGGGGTGTGACAACAGTCAAACCAGATAGGAAAATCACTTTGATAGTTTAGTGGAAAATGCACTAGAGTAGGAGAGATTGGTGCAGAGATAACAACTAGCAGTCCAGGCATGAAGTGATCAAGGCCTATACCAGTGTGGCATCTGCATGGAAAGAAGAGACATACAGAAGAGACGTTGTGAAGGGAGGGATGACAAGATTGGACAATCTACTAAACATATGGGGTGAGTGAAGAGGAGAGGAGAATACTGAGACTGGGAACCTGAGTGACTTGAGCAATAGTGGTGCCCTCAACAGTAACAGGAAACTGAGGTGTACACCTGGCTCTATGACTTTCTAGCATCCCTATGTGTGTTGTCTTCCCCTTTTAGAATATATGTTCTTAGAGAGCAGGGACTGATTTTTTTGTTAGTCATTCAATAAATATTAAGTGCCTACTGTGTACCAGGCACTATGCTAAGTTCTAAGGATACTGAGAACACTAAGAAAGGCAAAGGACAGTTCCCACCATCAAGGAATCTAATGAAGAAGGCAACCTGTAAACAATTATGTATGAACAAACTATATATAAGAGAAATTGGAAATAATCAACAAAGGGAAGGCACTAGAATTGGGAGGGGCTGGTGGTGGGGGTGGTGAGGGGTCAGGAAAGGCTTTGTGCAGAAAGTGGAATTTTAGCTGGGTCCTGAAGGAAGCCAGGGGCTAATGAGTAGATCATAGCACAGGAATAAAGGTGCTACAGTGAGAACTCTATTTGCAGACAGAGAACTTGGATTTCAACCTCTGCTACCTTATTTGGTGGAAAAGTTGCCTTTATCTGCATTGGTGGAAGGAATTTTTATTCCTTTCTTCCCACAATGAACTCACAGATTTGGACACCATCCCCCCTCCAAGATAAGAAAAGTCCAAAGAAACATAACTCTCTTCCTTAACCCTTTTCCAGCTATTAGATCATGTTTCTGTATGTGTTTCAGACATAAGGTGAATGCTATTTGATGAGTGATATTGAAGTAGCTTGGAAACCTTTTTAGGCCAGTGGGATTTCATCAGTTAGATTAGGGGCTTTTTAACTTACTTGGACTGACAATTGTATTACTAAAAACAAAGTTCATATGGATCACCTCTCAATCACTGTTTTCACTGTAGAGAAAATTCATTTGAATTCATCAGACTGGATGGATCAGGTCTGGATTTTCATTTGTTCAATATCTGTTTTTAAAGTGCTCATTTTGTGTTACATTCAAAGGATACATATATATGTGTTACATATAAAGAATGGTACCTGTCCTCATGGAACTTACAATCTAGCAGTAGATGATGGGACAGTGAGATGCCAAATAACCATAGCGCGGATTAGAGTCTGATAGGGGAACACAGAGTATGGCAAAATTCTCTGTGAGGTACAAGTGAGGGATCTAAGGAAGGCTTCATAGAAGTGGCAACATTGGTAGAGAGGACAGTCCAGATGAAGAGAACAGTGTGAGCAAAGGTTATAGAGGTAAGAAAGTACAGGATATGTACAAAGAACCCACAGTAAATTCCGTCTAGCTCAAAATCCTGGGATCCTAATTAGTTCGCTTTTCTTGGAGCCTGCATAGCACACTTGGAAGGGAATGACAAGAGAGAAGCCTGGAGATGCCAGTTTGGGGAGAATATTGAATGTTATGCTAAATAGCCTAGACTGGAATTGTTGGATAATAGCAAACATTGGCTCTTGAGCAGAGGAATTACTTATTACTTAATTCCTTACTGGAATTAGGCAAAAGGAGGGTTAATTTGGGAGTTGGGTGGATAGGAGGGGGAAAAGAATGAAGGAAGAGAGACCACTTAGGAGCCTGTTGCAATAGTGTAGGAGGGTGAAAATAAGAGCCAAAAACTTAGAGACACAAATGAGGTGATATCTTTTATTTATTATTAAAGGTCATAGTGTCAAAAATATTAATACTAATAATGTTCTCAGAGTTTTTACACTCATCTGCCAGAAACAATATTATTAAATTTAACATTAATATGTATTCAAGCCATTTCTAGCTTGGAGAGACAGATGTACAAATTGGCATAGTCTCCTATGCCCTCTGACATAACTCTGCCCCAAGAGGATTTGGGGTAACATTTATAGGAATTTTAAACATGGAAAAAATACAGTCTGGGTTAACATTCCATTTCGTTCTTTCTTGAACACATACCTCTCCCCTCTCTAGGTTAACATTCCATGCTGTTCTTCCTAGACCACTCTGTTTGAGGTATCAATAGGTCTCTACCTAGAGAATCTATTATTATATCTAATATTATATTATATTGAGAATCTAAGTGAATAGGAGGAAGGGAGAGAGGGAGAGAAAGGAAGGGGGAGGGAGGGAGAAAGAGACAGACAGACTCCCTAAAGGGGGCACTTTCTTGTCCCAAGAGGCCAATCCCTTCCAGGGTGGGAACAAAGAGGTATTCTTTGTCAGATTTCTGGTTACCATCCTTAATCCATTCAACTAATGAAAGATTTGTTTTTCCCTTTTGTCTGGTTCTATCACCCAGCTTTTGAGAAAAATATTTCTTACTATTTCTAGGGAAGCTAAAAAGGAAGTCTTAAATGTTTTCATAATAGCTTGTATGATTTATTCATGCTAGTAGGTGGTGAAATGGAAAGAATATTTGATTTGGGATCAGAAGACCCCTAGCTCTGACACTTAATAGCTGTGTGACCCAGGGGCAAGTTATTTAATCCCCTATGGATTTCAGTCTCTACATCTGTAAACTGGGTATAAGACCTGCTTTCTCTTCATCCCAAAGTTATGAAGCCATAAAGTATAAAGTTCCATAGTAAGGTGAAAATGATGGTTTTAAAATTTGTAATGCCAGTATTTATATCTATACCAGTTTATAGAATATTTGGGGAATCCTACACCAGAAGGCTGTAGAACCTTCTTGGAAAAACACTGACTCCTGATTACTGGCCCCAGAAGTATGACTGGAGTCTTTACTAGGTGTGTGGCACTCAGGTTGAATATGTATACTGTTTTAAAATTTTCAAGGTATTTTACCATTGAGGATCTAGGTAGCTAGGTGACATAGTGACTAAAACACAAGACCTGGAGTCAGGAAGACCCAGGTTCAAATTCTGCCTGACTCTTAATAGCTGTGTGGCTCCCCTTCTACCCACCAAGTCATTTTATTACTCTGCAACCTCAGTTTCTTCATCCATAAAATGGGGCAAATTTACCTTCCTAGTGTTATATAAGGATTGGATTAGATGCTAACCCTAATTTGGTATAACTGCAATATAATAATAATTATTATTAATAACAATAAGCTCCACAACATTCCTATGAGGTAACTAGAGCAGGCAGTATTCTCTCCATGTCACAGATGAGGAAACTGAGACCTAGATGATTTATGTGATTTTTCTGCATTTTCTGCCACAATGTGTTGTCCATGACCTTGATGCATGACCTGAGCAGATTAAGGGAAAGAAAGGGGAAAAAGTATTTATGAAACACCTTCTATGTACCTTTGTAAAGGCTGCTAAACCTTTACAAATATTATGATGAAGAGTCAGACAAGTCCATTAAGTTCTTTGTAGACTTGTATTAGCCCCACATTAATGCAAGTACTTGTTCCATGTTAGGTCTTCTAGAGCAGGATTTCTTAAACTTTTCCCTTCACGACCCCCTTCACTACTTCTTAAACTGTGGGTTGAGACCCCATATGGGGTCTAGAATCACCAAGTGTGAACTCAAAAGATTGGAAAGTGACTTTAAGGGATCAAATAGTCTGCATCTTACTCTTTCAGCAGGACCAAAGGTCTGGCACACAGTAGGTTGTTAGTTAAATTTCCTGAATGGTGTTCTTTATTTAGGTTTCTTCATCATGGTACTTGAGGCTTTTGCCAGGTAGGAGCAATACCAGAATCAGGAACCCTTCTCCAACCAAAGTGACAAGTAGAGCATCCAGTCTCCCCTTGGGGAACTTTGCCGGATGAGAGGAAATTCACTATCTACATTGGTAGCCTACATTAAATTTAGAACTATTCAAATTAATGCTATTAAATCTGTCTCATTGTTCCAGCATGGTGAGTTTGAATTTGTAATGCCATGTACAAACAGCTTTCCAGAAGAATGCTACTGTGAACAGCTTTTAAGGTTCTGATTACACAGTATAGTGATCACTCTATTTATTCCATAACGAATCAAAGCAAAACTTTCACAGAAAATCAAGGTACAGCATTCACAATATTACAAATTATCACAGAAAATCACAATATAACATTCACAACATGGTCTCAAAGTACAATAATCAAAGTCTTCCACTCTTGGGGCAAAGTCTTGATTAACTGGATCCCTGACTTGTTCAGCAATCAATTACTAAGTATCATACAAAAATCCCTCCAGCATTTAGGTCACTATTAAACTATAATTCCATAATTACTCAGTACCCAAGAGAGGTCTTTTCTTCATCTTGACTTGAGGCCTATTCTCAGATTCCCTGGATCCCCTTCCATGGTCCCCGATTCTACCTGGGTTCAATGGCAGACAGCTCCCAGTTCCTTGACCAGCTCTCTAGGGACATCCTGCTCCACACTGGTGTTCACAGGGTCTGGTACATGTCAGCTCCTTCATCATATCTGCTCCAAGGAATTCAAGGCTCAAGCAAGCCACAAACAAAGTCTCAGCATCCTGGTCATGCTTCAGTCACCTGGGTTCCTAGCTCCTGGGCTCAGGGGCTCCTAGCTCTGGATTCCAGGCTACTGGGTTCCTGGCTCCTGGGCTCCGGGTTCCTGGCTCCCTGTCTGCTGTCTCCAGGCTCTTGGGCTCCTGGCTCTGGGATCCGGGGATCCTGTTCAGAAGAAGCTCCACCAAGACAGGTACGTGTTAAGTACCTGCCACTTTTGGCAACACAAAGGGTTCTTCAAATACAAAATTACATTGCCATTACACTGTTTCCACATTAATCCATAGGAACTCATCTGGGTGTCCCTATCTTTCTGTCTGCGTGTCGCTATCTATCTGTCTGTGTGTCCCCTTTTGCCTGTCCGTGTGGCCCCATCTGTCTGTCCGTGTATCCTCATATGCCTGTCCGTGTGTCCCCGTCTGTGTGTCCCTATCTATCTCTCCGTGTGTCCCCTTCTGTCTGTCCATGTGTCCCCATCTGTCTTTCCTTGTGTCCCCTTCTATCTGTCCATGT